>NW_017619207.1:1989509-2575093 GCF_001879475.1 Ipomoea nil | reverse complement strand
GGGACTCGGCGAGTATTAAGAGAAACGACGGGGCACTGACCCTAAACTGTTTCTGAGATAGAAAAAGCCTAATGGGTCGCCTCGACCGAGGGACTCGGCAAGAAAAGATAGAAACAAGGGCCCAGACCCTTAGACGTTTCGAGGAAAAGCCTACAGGTCGCCTCGACTGAGGGACTCGGCGAGTATTAAGAGAAACGACGGGGCACTGACCCTAACTGTTTCTGAGATAGAAAAAGCCTAATGGGTCGCTCGACCGAGGACTCGGCAAGAAGAGATAGGAAACAAGGGCCCAGACCCTTAGACGTTTTCCGAGGAAAAGCCTACAGGAGTCGCCTCGACTGAGGGACTCGGCGAGTATTAAGAGAAACGACGGGGCACTGACCCTAGACTGTTTCTGAGATAGAAAAAGCCTAATGGGTCGCCTCGACCGAGGGACTCGGCAAGAAGAGATAGGAAACAAGGGCCGAGACCCTTAGACGTTTCCGAGAAAAATCCTACAGGAGTCGCCTCGACTGAGGGACTCGGTGAGTACTAAGAGAAACGACGGGGCATTGACACTAGACTGTTTCTGAGATAGAAAAAGCCTAATGGGTCGCCTCGACCGAGGGACTCGGCAAGAAGAGATTGGAAACAAGGGCCCAGACCCTTAGACGTTTCCGAGAAAAAGCCTACAGGAGTCGCCTCGACTGCCGGACTCGGCGAGTATTAAGAGAAACGATGGGGCACTGACCCTAAACTGTTTCTGAGATAGAAAAGCCTAATGGGTCGCCTCGACCGGAGGGACTCGGCAAGAAAAGATAGGAAACAAGGGCCCAGACCCTTAGACGTTTCCGAGGAAAGGCCTACAGGAGTCGCCTCGACTGAGGGACTCGGCGAGTATTAAGAGAAACGACGGGGCACTGACCCTAGACTGTTTTCTGAGATAGAAAAGCCTAATGGGTCGCCTCGACCGAGGGACTCGCAAGAAGAGATAGGAAACAAGGGCCCAGACCCTTAGACGTTTCCGAGGAAAAGCCTACAGGAGTCGCCTCGACTGAGGGACTCGGCGAGTATTAAGAGAAACGACGGGGGCACTGACCCTAGACTGTTTCTGAGATAGAAAACGCCTAATGGGTCCGCTCGACCGAGGGACTCGGCAAGAAGAGATAGGAAACAAGGGCCCAGACCCTTAGACGTTTCCGAGAAAAAGCCTACAGGAGTCGCCTCGACTGAGGGACTCGGTGAAGTATTAAGAGAAACGACGGGGCACTGACACTACACTGTTTCTGTGATAGAAAAAGCCTAATGGGTTGCCTCGACCGAGGGACTCGGCAAGAAGAGATAGGAAACAAGGGCCCAGACCCTTAGACATTTCCGAGGAAAAGCCTACAGGAGTCGCCTCGACTGAGGGACTCGGCGAGTATTAAGAGAAACGACGGGGCACTGACCCTAAACTGTTTCTGAGATAGAAAAAGCCTAATGGGTCGCCTCGACCGAGGGACTCGGCAAGAAGAGATAGGAAACAAGGGCCCAGACCCTTAGACGTTTCCGAGGAAACGCCTACAGGAGTCGCCTCGACTGAGGGACTCGGCGAGTATTAAGAGAAACGACGGGGCACTGACCCTAGACTGTTTCTGAGATAGAAAAAGCCTAATGGGTCGCCTCGACCGAGGGACTCGGCAAGAAGAGATAGGAAACAAGGGCCGAGACCCTTAGACGTTTCGCGAGAAAAATCCTACAGGAGTCGCCTCGACTGAGGGACTCGGTGAGTACTAGAGAAACGACGGGGCATTGACACTAGACTGTTTCTGAGATAGAAAAAGCCTAATGGGTCGCCTCGACCGAGGGACTCGGCAAGAAGAGATTGGAAACAAGGGCCCAGACCCTTAGACGTTTCCGAGAAAAAGCCTACAGGAGTCGCCTCGACTGCCGGACTCGGCGAGTATTAAGAGAAACGATGGGGCACTGACCCTAAACTGTTTCTGAGATAGAAAAAGCCTAATGGGTCGCCTCGACCGAGGGACTCGGCAAGAAAAGATAGGAAACAAGGGCCCAGACCCTTAGTCGTTTCCGAGGAAAAAGCCTACAGGAGTCGCCTCGACTGGAGGGACTCGGCGAGTATTAAGAGAAACGACGGGGCACTGACCCTAGACTGTTTCTGAGATAGAAAAAGCCTAATGGGTCGCCTCGACCGAGGGACTCGGCAAGAAGAGATAGGAAACAAGGGCCCAGACCCTTAGACGTTTCCGAGGAAAAGCCTACAGGAGTCGCCTCGACTGAGGGACTCGGCGAGTATTAAGAGAAACGACGGGGCACTGACCCTAGACTGTTTCTGAGATAGAAAACGCCTAATGGGTCGCCTCGACCGAGGGACTCGGCAAGAAGAGATAGGAAACAAGGGCCCAGACCCTTAGACGTTTCCGAGAAAAAGCCTACAGGAGTCGCCTCGACTGAGGGACTCGGTGAGTATTAAGAGAAACGACGGGGCACTGACACTACACTGTTTCTGTGATAGAAAAAGCCTAATGGGTTGCCTCGACCTAGGGACTCGGCAAGAAGAGATAGGAAACAAGGGCCCAGACCCTTAGACGTTTCCGAGAAAAAGCCTACAGGAGTCGCCTCGACTGCGGGACTCGGCGAGTATTAAGAGAAACGACGGGGCACTGACCCTAAACTGTTTCTGAGATAGAAAAAGCCTAATGGGTCGCCTCGACCGAGGGACTCGGCAAGAAAAGATAGGAAACAAGGGCCCAGACCCTTAGACATTTCCGAGGAAAAGCCTACAGGAGTCGCCTCGACTGAGGGACTCGGCGAGTATTAAGAGAAACGACGGGGCACTGACCCTAAACTGTTTCTGAGATAGAAAAAGCCTAATGGGTCGCCTCGACCGAGGACTCGGCAAGAAGAGATAGGAAACAAGGGCCCAGACCCTTAGACGTTTCCGAGAAAAAGCCTACAGGAGTCGCCTCGACTGCGGGACTCGGCGAGTATTAAGAGAAACGACGGGGCACTGACCCTAAACTGTTTCTGAGATGGAAAAAGCCTAATGGGTCACCTCGACCGAGGGACTCGGCAAGAAAAGATAGGAAACAAGGGCCCAGACCCTTAGACGTTTCCGAGTAAAAGCCTACAGGAGTCGCCTCGACTGAGGGACTCGGCGAGTATTAAGAGAAACGACGGGGCACTGACCCTAAACTGTTTCTGAGATAGAAAAAGCCTAATGGGTCGCCTCGACCGAGGGACTCGGCAAGAAGAGATAGGAAACAAGGGCCCAGACCCTTAGACGTTTCCGAGGAAGAGCCTACAGGAGTCGCCTCGACTGAGGGACTCGGCGAGTATTAAGAGAAACGACGGGGCACTGACCCTAGACTGTTTCTGAGATAGAAAAAGCCTAATGGGTCGCCTCGACCGAGGGACTCGGCAAGAAGAGATTGGAAACAAGGGCCCAGACCCTTAGACGTTTCCGAGAAAAAGCCTACAGGAGTCGCCTCGACTGCGGGACTCGGCGAGTATTAAGAGAAACGACGGGGCACTGACCCTAAACTGTTTCTGAGATAGAAAAAGCCTAATGGGTCGCCTCGACCGAGGGACTCGGCAAGAAAAGATAGGAAACAAGGGCCCAGACCCTTAGACGTTTCCGAGGAAAAGCCTACAGGAGTCGCCTCGACTGAGGGACTCGGCGAGTATTAAGAGAAACGACGGGGGCACTGACCCTAAACTGTTTCTGAGATAGAAAAAGCCTAATGGGTCGCCTCGACCGAGGGACTCGGCAAGAAAAGATAGGAAACAAGGGCCCAGACCCTTAGACGTTTCCGAGGAAAAACCTACAGGAGTCGCCTCGACTGAGGGACTCGGCGAGTATTAAGAGAAACGACGGGGCACTGACCCTAAACTGTTTCTGAGATAGAAAAAGCCTAATGGGTCGCCTCGACCGAGGGACTCGGCAAGAAGAGATAGGAAACAAGGGCCCAGACCCTTAGACGTTTCCGAGGAAAAGCCTATAGGAGTCGCCTCGACTGAGGGACTCGGCGAGTATTAAGAGAAACGACGGGGCACTGACCCTAGACTGTTTCTGAGATAGAAAACGCCTAATGGGTCGCCTCGACCGAGGGACTCGGCAAGAAGAGATAGGAAAAAAGGGCCCAGACCCTTAGACGTTTCCGAGAAAAAGCCTACAGGAGTCGCCTCGACTGAGGGACTCGGTGAGTATTAAGAGAAACGACGGGGCACTGACACTAGACTGTTTCTGAGATAGAAAAAGCCTAATGGGTCGCCTCGACCGAGGGACTCGGCAAGAAGAGATAGGAAATAAGGGCCCAGACCCTTAGACGTTTCCGAGAAAAAGCCTACAGGAGTCGCCTCGACTGCGGGACTCGGCGAGTATTAAGAGAAACGACGGGGCACTGACCCTAAACTGTTTCTGAGATAGAAAAAGCCTAATGGGTCGCCTCGACCGAGGGACTCGGCAAGAAAGATAGGAAACAAGGGCCCAGACCCTTAGACGTTTCCGAGGAAAAGCCTACAGGAGTCGCCTCGACTGAGGGACTCGGCGAGTATTAAGAGAAACGACGGGCACTGACCCTAAACTGTTTTTGAGATAGAAAAAGCCTAATGGGTCGCCTCGACCGAGGGACTCGGCAAGAAGAGATAGGAAACAAGGCCCAGACCCTTAGACGTTTCCGAGAAAAAGCCTACAGGAGTCGCCTCGACTGCGGGACTCGGCGAGTATTAAGAGAAACGACGGGGCACTGACCCTAAACTGTTTTTGAGATAGAAAAAGCCTAATGGGTCTCCTCGACCAAGGGACTCGGCAAGAAGAGATAGGAAACAAGGGCCCAGACCCTTAGACGTTTCCGAGAAAAAGCCTACAGGAGTCGCCTCGACTGCGGGACTCGGCGAGTATTAAGAGAAACGACGGGGCACTGACCCTAAACTGTTTCTGAGATAGAAAAAGCCTAATGGGTCGCCTCGACCGAGGGACTCGGCAAGAAAAGATAGGAAACAAGGGCCCAGACCCTTAGACGTTTCCGAGGAAAAGCCTACAAGAGTCGCCTCGACTGAGGGACTCGGCGAGTATTAAGAGAAACGACGGGGCACTGACCCTAGACTGTTTCTGAGATAGAAAAAGCCTAATGGGTCGCCTCGACCGAGGGACTCGGCAAGAAGAGATTGGAAACAAGGGCCCAGACCCTTAGACGTTTCCGAGGAAAAGCCTACAGGAGTCGCCTCGACTGAGGGACTCGGCGAGTATTAAGAGAAACGACGGGGCACTGACCCTAGACTGTTTCTGAGATAGAAAAAGCCTAATGGGTCGCCTCGACCGAGGGACTCGGCAAGAAGAGATTGGAAACAAGGGCCCAGACCCTTAGACGTTTCCGAGGAAAAGCCTACAGGAGTCGCCTCGACTGAGGGACGCGGCGAGTATTAAGAGAAACGACGGGGCACTGACCCTAAACTGTTTCTGAGATAGAAAAAGCCTAATGGGTCGCCTCGACCGAGGGACTCGGCAAGAAGAGATAGGAAACAAGGGCCCAGACCCTTAGACGTTTCCGAGGAAAAGCCTACAGGAGTCGCCTCGACTGAGGGACTCGGCGAGTATTAAGAGAAACGACGGGGCACTGACCCTAGACTGTTTCTGAGATAGAAAACGCCTAATGGGTCGCCTCGACCGAGGGACTCGGCAAGAAGAGATAGGAAACAAGGGCCCAGACCCTTAGACGTTTCCGAGAAAAAGCCTACCGGAGTCGCCTCGACTGAGGGACTCGGTGAGTATTAAGAGAAACGACGGGGCACTGACACTAGACTGTTTCTGAGATAGAAAAAGCCTAATGGGTCGCCTCGACCGAGGGACTCGGCAAGAAGAGATAGGAAACAAGGGCCCAGACCCTTAGACGTTTCCGAGAAAAAGCCTACAGGAGTCGCCTCGACTGCGGGACTCGGCGAGTATTAAGAGAAACGACGGGGCACTGACCCTAAACTGTTTCTGAGATAGAAAAAGCCTAATGGGTCGCCTCGACCGAGGGACTCGGCAAGAAAAGATAGGAAACAAGGGCCCAGACCCTTAGACGTTTCCGAGGAAAAGCCTACAAGAGTCGCCTCGACTGAGGGACTCGGCGAGTATTAAGAGAAACGACGGGGCACTGACCCTAAACTGTTTTTGAGATAGAAAAAGCCTAATGGGTCTCCTCGACCAAGGGACTCGGCAAGAAGAGATAGGAAACAAGGGCCCAGACCCTTAGACGTTTCCGAGAAAAAGCCTACAGGAGTCGCCTCGACTGCGGGACTCGGCGAGTATTAAGAGAAACGACGGGGCACTGACCCTAAACTGTTTCTGAGATAGAAAAAGCCTAATGGGTCGCCTCGACCGAGGGACTCGGCAAGAAAAGATAGGAAACAAGGGCCCAGACCCTTAGACGTTTCCGAGGAAAAGCCTACAGGAGTCGCCTCGACTGAGGGACTCGGCGAGTATTAAGAGAAACGACGGGGCACTGACCCTAGACTGTTTCTGAGATAGAAAAAGCCTAATGGGTCGCCTCGACCGAGGGACTCGGCAAGAAGAGATTGGAAACAAGGGCCCAGACCCTTAGACGTTTCCGAGGAAAAGCCTACAGGAGTCGCCTCGACTGAGGGACTCGGCGAGTATTAAGAGAAACGACGGGGCACTGACCCTAGACTGTTTCTGAGATAGAAAAAGCCTAATGGGTCGCCTCGACCGAGGGACTCGGCAAGAAGAGATTGGAAACAAGGGCCCAGACCCTTAGACGTTTCCGAGGAAAAGCCTACAGGAGTCGCCTCGACTGAGGGACTCGGCGAGTATTAAGAGAAACGACGGGGCACTGACCCTAAACTGTTTCTGAGATAGAAAAAGCCTAATGGGTCGCCTCGACCGAGGGACTCGGCAAGAAGAGATAGGAAACAAGGGCCCAGACCCTTAGACGTTTCCGAGGAAAAGCCTACAGGAGTCGCCTCGACTGAGGGACTCGGCGAGTATTAAGAGAAACGACGGGGCACTGACCCTAGACTGTTTCTGAGATAGAAAAAGCCTAATGGGTCGCCTCGACCGAGGGACTCGGCAAGAAGAGATTGGAAACAAGGGCCCAGACCCTTAGACGTTTCCGAGAAAAAGCCTACAGGAGTCGCCTCGACTGCGGGACTCGGCGAGTATTAAGAGAAACGACGGGGCACTGACCCTAAACTGTTTCTGAGATAGAAAAAGCCTAATGGGTCGCCTCGACCGAGTGACTCGGCAAGAAAAGATAGGAAACAAGGGCCCAGACCCTTAGACGTTTCCGAGGAAAAGCCTACAGGAGTCGCCTCGACTGAGGGACTCGGCGAGTATTAAGAGAAACGACGGGGCACTGACCCTAAACTGTTTCTGAGATTGAAAAAGCCTAATGGGTCGCCTCGACCGAGGGACTCGGCAAGAAAAGATAGGAAACAAGGGCCCAGACCCTTAGACGTTTCCGAGGAAAAACCTACAGGAGTCGCCTCGACTGAGGGACTCGGCGAGTATTAAGAGAAACGACGGGGCACTGACCCTAAACTGTTTCTGAGATAGAAAAAGCCTAATGGGTCGCGTCGACCGAGGGACTCGGCAAGAAGAGATAGGAAACAAGGGCCCAGACCCTTAGACGTTTCCGAGGAAAAGCCTACAGGAGTCGCCTCGACTGAGGGACTCGGCGAGTATTAAGAGAAACGACGGGGCACTGACCCTAGACTGTTTCTGAGATAGAAAACGCCTAATGGGTCGCCTCGACCGAGGGACTCGGCAAGAAGAGATAGGAAACAATGGCCCAGACCCTTAGACGTTTCAGAGAAAAAGCCTACAGGAGTCGCCTCGACTGAGGGACTTGGTGAGTATTAAGAGAAACGACGGGGCACTGACACTAGACTGTTTCTGAGATAGAAAAAGCCTAATGGGTCGCCTCGACCGAGGGACTCGGCAAGAAGAGATAGGAAACAAGGGCCCAGACCCTTAGACGTTTCCGAGAAAAAGCCTACTGGAGTCACCTCGACTGCGGGACTCGGCGAGTATTAAGAGAAACGACGGGGCACTGACCCTAAACTGTTTCTGAGATAGAAAAAGCCTAATGGGTCGCCTCGACCGAGGGACTCGGCAAGAAAAGATAGGAAACAAGGGCCCATACCCTTAGACGTTTCCGAGGAAAAGCCTACAGGAGTCGCCTCGACTGAGGGACTCGGCGAGTATTAAGAGAAACGACGGGGCACTGACCCTAAACTGTTTCTGAGATAGAAAAAGCCTAATGGATCGCATCGACCGAGGGACTCGGCAAGAAGAGATAGGAAACAAGGGCCCAGACCCTTAGACGTTTCCGAGAAAAGCCTACAGGAGTCGCCTCGACTGAGGGACTCGGCGAGTATTAAGAGAAACGACGGGGCACTGACCCTAGACTGTTTCTGAGATAGAAAAAGCCTAATGGGTCGCCTCGACCGAGGGACTCGGCAAGAAGAGATTGGAAACAAGGGCCCAGACCCTTAGACGTTTCCGAGAAAAAGCCTACAGGAGTCGCCTCGACTGCGGGACTCGGCGAGTATTAAGAGAAACGACGGGGCACTGACCCTAAACTGTTTCTGAGATAGAAAAAGCCTAATGGGTCGCCTCGACCGAGGGACTCGGCAAGAAAAGATAGGAAACAAGGGCCCAGACCCTTAGACGTTTCCGAGGAAAAGCCTACAGGAGTCGCATCGACTGAGGGACTCGGCGAGTATTAAGAGAAACGACGGGGCACTGACCCTAAACTGTTTCTGAGATAGAAAAAGCCTAATGGGTCGCCTCGACCGAGGGACTCGGCAAGAAAAGATAGGAAACAAGGGCCCAGACCCTTAGACGTTTCCGAGGAAAAACCTACAGGAGTCGCCTCGACTGAGGGACTCGGCGAGTATTAAGAGAAACGACGGGGCACTGACCCTAAACTGTTTCTGAGATAGAAAAAGCCTAATGGGTCGCCTCGACCGAGGGACTCGGCAAGAAGAGATAGGAAACAAGGGCCCAGACCCTTAGACGTTTCCGAGAAAAAGCCTACAGGAGTCGCCTCGACTGAGGGACTCGGCGAGTATTAAGAGAAACGACGGGGCACTGACCCTAGACTGTTTCTGAGATAGAAAAAGCCTAATGGGTCGCCTCGACCGAGGGACTCGGCAAGAAGAGATAGGAAACAAGGGCCCAGACCCTTAGACGTTTCCGAGGAAAAGCCTACAGGAGTCGCCTCGACTGAGGGACTCGGCGAGTATTATGGGAAACGACGGGGCACTGACCCTAAACTATTTCTGAGATAGAAAAAGCCTAATGGGTCGCCTCGACCGAGGGACTCGGCAAGAAAATATAGGAAACAAGGACCCAGACCCTTAAACGTTTCCGAGGAAAAGCCTACAGGAGTCGCCTCGACTGAGGGACTCGGCGAGTATTACGAGAAACGACGGGGCACTGACCCTAAACTGTTTCTGAGATAGAAAAAGCCTAATGGGTCGCCTCGACCGAGGGACTCGGCAAGAAGAGATAGGAAACAAGGGCCCAGACCCTTAGACGTTTCCGAGGAAAAGCCTACAGGAGTCGCCTCGACTGAGGGACTCGGCGAGTATTATGAGAAACGACGGGGCACTGACCCTAAACTATTTCTGAGATAGAAAAAGCCTAATGGGTCGCCTCGACCGAGGGACTCGGCAAGAAAAGATAGGAAACAAGGGCCCAGACCCTTAGACGTTTCCGAGGAAAAGCCTACAGGAGTCGCCTCGACTGAGGGACTCGGCGAGTATTGAGAGAAACGACGGGGCACTGACCCTAAATTGTTTCTTAGATAGAAAAGCCTAATGGGTCGCCTCGACCAAGGGACTCGGCAAGAAAGAGTTAGGAAACAAGGGCCTGGACCCTTAGTCGTGCCTGCGGAAAAGCCTTAAAGAGTCGCCTCGACAGAAGGACTCGGTGAGCAGTTAAGAGAGACTAGGTTAAAGGACAAAGCGTCGAGCTCAAGATAATACGAAAAGGAAGAGAAAAGGGGAATTTCATTAAAAAATGCCCGAAAAGGAGGCCAGCCTTTACAAAAGGGGGCTATCCCCAAACAGAACAGCCCTAAACTACGGGGGAGGGGGTGTCGACATCAATCTCTTCGACTTGGGCCCCTGCCGTTGGTCCAGTCAGGGGAACAGAAGAAGGGTCCTCGGCCTGAAGAGAGGACTCGGCGAGCTCAGGAGGTGTCGCTGAAGGAAGAGTCGCCGGATCAGAGGCTGCCGGAAGAGCTGCCGGATCCCCAGTCGCCGACTGTCCTTCAGTCGCCGGAAGAGCATCTATCACGGGCTTGAGGCCCCAGCTCTCGGGAGTGAAAGAAGAGTCGCAGACCAGCAAGGCAGAATGGATCTCAGTCTGCGCCTCGCGAAAGCCGAGGCGATAGTCGCGCTCGCCCAAGTCCAGGAGGAACTCGTCACCATCCGGCGTCGACAGCCACTCCTTAGCAATCTCTTTTTGGCGAGCCTCTATCGCCTCCTTCACCTCCGCCTCGAAGGCGGCCGACTTCTTGTACTCCTCAACAGAGGTCGCAGCAATCGTCGCCACCTTGTCTCGCTCCTCCTCCCACTGATGAGTAACCCTCAGCAACTCAGAGTTGTGCACCTCCACCACCTTGAGGTGCTTCGCCCGCTCTTCCTTAAAAGGCCTCCTCCGTCTGACGCAGCTTGTTGGACAGAGACCGCATGTCGGTCAAATAGTTCTGCAGCCGCTTACTCATCTCCATCTGGAAGGTGAGGTTCTGTGAAACGGACACGAGTCAGGTAATGAAAGGAAAGGACGAAGGGAAGGTCAAGAGGGAAACACTTACGCGGTACGATTGGCGCAGTGAGGCCTCGAGGATGTACCCGTCCCCCAGAGCATGAGTCGCCTCTACGTCGTTAGGTAGAAGGACGTTAGCACACCACTTACGGACAGAGGAGGTGCCTATCCAGATCTGGGCATCCTCTTCTACCTCATGGCACAGCCGGATCCTTTTGGGAGCCGACTCGTCAGTTTGAACAGCCGGGCGCTTAGAGCCGGAACTCTCTGTCTGAGGAGGAGGTGGCTGTCGAGTGGGCGCCACCACTGGCGACGGAGTCAGATCCACCACGTTTTGAGGAGGAGGAGGAGTTGGCCTGGGAGCCGGAGACGGTAGGGAGGAAGAGGCAGCAGCAGTACCGGAAGAGCGTTGGATCAACCGACGCCTCATCTTTTCAGCTCTGTCTGCCATTTCGGGAGTCGGTTCAACCGCCTCGTTGGAGCTGGAGGAGTCGGAGTCGTATGGACCTGTAAAAAGAAAAGAGAAAGCATGAGGTGTTCCGAGTCGGAATATGGCGAGATAGGAAAAGAATGAGGGGTAACGAAGACTACCTACGGTGGCCGCACCCTCCGGTAGCAAGCCACGCTTAGCCATGGCCCGGACTCGGGACCAGTACTTGACGGAGTACGGCCCGAAGCCCTTCAAGAACTCGCCGCCCAAGACCGCATCATCGGAGGGAACGGCACGTCGAGGACAAGGCTTGAACAGAGCGGCCGGCCACAGGGTCGGAAAAGTAAAAGAAGAAAGGGCAGGGCGGACGAAGAAATAAAGGAGCTTCCAATCCTTGATGGAATCGGACAGCCCCTCGAAAAGCTGTCGCCCCGGGCGAGCGGCGACTTGAACAAAGCCCGGCGAGTGCGAGCCAACCTTGTTTACGGTAAAAAGATACCGGAACAGGTCGAGGTCCAGCTCGCACAACCACCAGTGGCAGAGATTGATGAAGCAAGTAAGGAGTTGGTGAGAATTGGGCACTAATTGGCCCGGAACCAAGTTATAATGGCGGTAAAAAAGAGAGAGAAAAGGACATGGAGGAACTCGGAAGCCAAAGGCAACCGAGTGTAGGTGAATACCGACACAACCCTCGGGTGGGTCGTAAATTTGCCGGCCCTCCGGGGCAAGGACTACGGCCGAGGGCCCAAGAAGGTACTGGGCCATCTCCAGATCCGCCGCAGTAGCGACGGACGGCGGCCCAAAGGGGCGGACGATTGGATCGAACTTGCCCCGCGGCCGTATAACGCCACCCGGCAGAGCCGCCACCGTCGTTAGAGGAGCGGGGCTCATCGGAGTAACCGCCCCCGAAGAAGAGGGGGTCGGAGGAAGAGAAGATGTCGATGGAACGTCCGAGGGAAGTTCCATACGACGGAGGGAAGACGTCAATGGAACGTCCGTCGGAAGTTCCATACGACGAAGAGGAGAAGAGGAAGACGAAGAAGGAGAAGAAGAAGAGGGAGAGGTTGCCTCGGTGTTGTCAACCGAGTAACGACGAGAAGAAGAAGAATGTGAGGAAGAAGACATTACCTAGGTCAGGAAGGAAATTGGAGGAGGAACAGAGTGGCCGGAGAAGCTCGAAGTTGAAGCTGAAAAGGAAGACTGGAGAAGAGAGTGGAAAGAGAGACGAAGTGACTATTTGAAGGGTAGGAATTTCAAAGGGCGGCCACGTGCCACCTTCTCGTTGGAGGGGCTGGAGGTGACGAGACGTGAAGGGACGCCGCATTTAATGCCTCAAAAGGCGGGGCGACGGTTCAGGTCTAGGGTTAGCTCACAGACGGCGCGTCTGCCCTAGGCTAGGGTCGAACGTCACGTGACCCGGCCTGCTAAGCCGGAAGCCCGTAGTGGGCCATGGCCTCTAAGCCCACGAGATACGAGTTGGAAGCTTCTAGAAGCAACCCGGTAGAACCCAGCTCATCAAACGATATCGGCCGAGCTCACGAAGGAATTCCGGTCGCGGGGTCGGCGATCAGACTCGGCGACTCCCTCGGCAGGAGGATCTCGCCATAGCAAGACTAGGGGTCAGTCTCATAGATCCGAGGTCGGGCGACAAAATAGTAAGAAATTGCAGGGTCGGATAGAAAAGCACACTGTTTATTTAAATCAATACGAAGATTACAAGGCCCAGAACTCGGCCGGTGCAAACTACAAGAGAAAAATAGAGTCATGGCTTGGCTTCCTTCTCTGTCGACGAGCGGGCAGCCGGAGGACCCTCTAGAAAGTATTGGGGACGGAATGGTAGAGGACTCGGCTCAGGCTCTGGCATCTCGTCCAGATACACGGCCGGCTTCCCATCGTCAATCATTTGTAAAGGCCTCTCCAGAGCGCTCGGCGACATGGCAACGCCAAAAAGCGGAGGAACCTCCCACACCTCTTCCTCCTCGGGAGCAGGATTCCCGACCTCTGGTCCGGGATCCTCCACCACAGGCTCCATCTCCACATCGATAGACTCCCTACACATCAGGTCCAGCATGTCCGGAGGCACCACGATGGGGTCTGAAGCTGAGTCGCCCACCAGACGACCTCCGTTAGCCAGCCTTTTCTGCCTCAACTGCTCCAGTCGAGCATGCTCCTTGTTGCGAATGGACCAGCGGCGATCACCATCCCTGTAACTCATAGCGCCGTGCTTTCGCAAAATGAAGAGTGTTGCGATTTGCATCAACTGTGAAGGGTCTTTATATAGCCCAGGGAAGGCGAATATCTAGGCGATAATTACGGAAGAGACTGGCATAACTGGGCCGGATTGGACGGATGATGAGAATCTTTGTCAGAGATTAGTTCCATCAGATCCGCCCGGGAAGAGCAAGATTCGCACGCCAACATAGAAAAGATTGGATTTACCCGAGCTATGGGGAATCTTGCAGGTGTCAGACTGAAAAGAACCTGACGATGTGACCGACTCCTTGACCAGTCGTCCGGGTGGGTACGCAACAAAACACGACAAAACATAAGGCAAGACGAAAATAACACTTTTATTATTATTATGGAAAAGAGGGTACAAGCAGCAAGGAGCTTATTACAAACAAGGAATATGAAAATGCTCCTAAAAAAAATTCCTCCAAGCTATGACCGACCCCGGTACATAAGGTCACTCGCCAGGCGAGGAAAAGTCGCCCCCAAAGAATCCCCCCGATGGTCCAGGGGGAGAGGGGCAGAACGAGTCCCAGAAAGCTGGCATGAGCGGCGGCGCAATGGGTTCCTCATCATCCGGATACGCCTCCAGGTAGCGGGCGTAACCCTCGTCGTCCATAAGGCCTGTGACCGGCCCGTCCGGGTCGTCCAGCGGGATGGAGAAAGTCATTTTGAAAGTCAATTGTTCAGGGACGGCCACCTCCACAAAGGATCCATCTTGAGAAGTCACCCTGGCGGTTGCTGGAGTCGGCGGACGAAGCAAAGGCGGCACGACTTCTCGCTGAGGTGGGGTCGGCGGCTGAGAAGCTGAGGAGGTGGCACCAGCAGGAGATCTCCGAGGAGCCGGACGAGAAGCTTTTTTCTTGCTTTCCCTCTCAGGTCGAGTCCGCTTAGAAGGCAGCGGACGCCGAGGAGACCCGAAGTCAATTCGCTTCCCTTTCAAGGGAGAGCGACCCATGATGAACTTGTGAAGACAAGAGAGAAGGAAGGAGGCCTTTATAGGTGCCAAGCCTAGATGAAAGAATCCCAACGGCTCCGCGAGATTCGGAAAGGATGGCTGATGATCCGGACGTTACAAGGGGCTATTCAGGGCACGGATATGGTAATTAAAGGAGACGAGCGGTTGCTACTTTTCCAAACCCAGGTTGGAGGACCGGGTATGGAAAAGTGAGGGACTAGTTGATGGGGTAAGGACCCCGGCCCAAGAGATGGGGGCCCAAAGAAAATAGAAGTGGGCCAGCATCGAGAGGAGCCCAAAGAGCAGTCAGGTCGAGTCCAGGAGTCGGCCAAGGCCCAAGCCCAGGAAAGGACCCGGCTCGATGAGCCGTTGAGGGCATTAAAGGGGTTCCTTTAAAAGAGAGCCGTTGAAGCATTGAAGACAGGACCCGGTCGGGCTGTTACAAGCCTAGGAGAGCCGTTGGTCGACCGAGTAATAGCGTCCAACGGCTCCATATCTTGATTAGCCTTGAAGTCGGCCATTAAGGGCCTTCAAGTCGGCAGAAGAGGAGCCACTATATAAAGGCTCCTCCATTTTTGTAAAAGGGGGACATTTTTCGGACACCCGGAAGAGGGGAGAATAACAAAGAATTTCCGAGCACTAACATTATCTCTGAGTTAGACATATATATTATTGAGAGGTGTATCCTCCGACCAAAGGTTGTGTTGGACCTCCTTGGGCCCGAAAACCCTAAAACCATCATAGTTAAATAGTAAAATACGGAGTACCAATTACCACAAATCAATTTAAAAGTAAAAAACAATGTTTAAAGTCTAAACTATTTTCTAATTGTTTATGTTTTTATTGACATTTTCAAAAAAAAAAAAAAAAAATAGGAGGAGGAGGAGGAGGAGGAGGAGGAGGAAAAAACATGCTCTAGATTAGGCCTATCTAAAAATAAGTTGGTAAACTAAAGGATGTATCTTCTATATTCATCTTTACTAATATCTACATTATTTTATATTCATGAATTCGTCTTTACTAATATATGATCTACATTATTTTTGACCTAAGAAGTGTATTTTCAATTTTTTATTTGGTTTGAAATTTAATAAATGGGTAAAAAATCTATTTTTGAATTTGTTATTTGGTTCATTTAAAAAAAATTGTCAGAAATTTGAAAACGAGTTTATCAATTTTTAATTAATTAGGAAATATCTCAATTTTTTTTAAATGTTAATTAATTAGGAAATGACACATAAATGTTTCTGATGGAGTGTGGACCCCGGCCCAAAAAGATTGAAAGAGCGAGGAAGCCCAAAGAAGAAAGTGGTAAGGAGAAGCCCAAAGGGAATAAGGAGAAGCCCGAGGAAGAGAGCGGAGGCCCAAAAGCAGTGAGGCCCAAAAGAGATCTGGACCGAGTCGAGGAGTCGGCCCGACTCCGGGGTCGGCACGAAGACTCGGTCGGCCAAACAAAGAGCCGTTGGAGGCATTTAAGAGAGCATTAAGAGCCCCGTCAAAGAACCGTTAGGAGGCCCAGTAACGGCAGCCCAACGGCCCTTAGAAGTAACTAGTCATCAATCGGCCATTAAAGGCCCTAAATGTATTTTAAAGTTCATTTAAAGGAGGGCCTACTATATAAAGGCCCTTCCCAGGTTGTAAAAGGTACCGAGTCCAGGCTAAAAGAATAGAGAGACACGTTTTCCAGAGTTATTCATTTCTTTCTATCTTTGAAAGGTGTATCCACCAAACAAGGTTGTGTTGGACCTCCCTGGGCCCAAAAACCTTAAAACCAACACTGGCGCCGTCTGTGGGGATCGAACGAAAGGTTGCGATCGTTCTTGCGCATCAGAATTCGCAGGAAAAACAAAACGAGCGACCGACGAAAGTACGTTCTCCTTAGCATACGGCTTCGAAGCCAAAGTACCCATAGAGGTCATCGAGCCCACTCACAGGGTTTGCAACTACTCAGACGAAGGAAGGAACGAAGGGAGGCTGTGCATGCCCGCATGGTGGAGTATCAGCAGGCTGTTAAGAGGTACCGGGATAGGCAAATCTGACCGTGAACCTTCCAGGTAGGCGACCTCGTGCTGCGCGACCGGCAGGCTAGCCGACCCACAGAAGGAGGGAAGTTCGTCATCAAATGGGAAGGACCCTACCGCATAGCCGCAGTGGTCCAAGCCGGCACTTACAAATTGGAAACACTAGAAGGGGAGCCCATCAATCGAATCTGGAATGTAATCCACTAAAAGAAGTATTACCAGTAAAAGGCCAGCCTCATGCATTTATTTAAAACTCGGTTGAGGGGCTCGGCGAGAAAAGAGAGAAATGACGGGGCACTGACCCTAGACAGTTTCTGAGATAGAAAAAGCCTAAAGGGTCACCTCGACTGAGGGACTCGGCAAGAAGAGAAGGAAACAAGGGCACAAACCCTTAGACGTTTCCGAAAAAAAAAACCTACAAGAGTCGCCTCGACTGAGGGACTCGGTGAGAAAAGAGAGAAACGACGGGCATTGACCCTAGACAGTTTCTGAGATAGAAATAGCCTAAAGGGTCGCCTTGACTGAGGGACTCGGCAAGAAGAGAAGGAAACAAGGGCACAGACCCTTAGACGTTTCTGAGAAAAAGCCTACAGGAGTCGCCTCGACTGAGGGGCTCGGCGAGAAAAGAGAGAAACGACGGGGCACTGACCCTAAACAGTTTCTGAGATATAAAAAGCTTAAAGGGTCGCCTCGACTGAAGGACTCGGCAAGAAGAGAAAGAAACAAGGGCACTGACCCTTAGACGTTTTCGAGAGAAAACCTACAGGAGTCGCCTCGATTAATGGACTCGGCGAGAAAAGAGAGAAACGACGGGGCACTGACCCTAAACAGTTTCTGAGATAGAAAAAGCCTAAAGGGCCGCCTCGACTGAGGGACTCGGTAAGAAGAGATGGAAACAAGGGCAATGATCCTTAGATTTTTCCGAGAAAAAACCTACAGGAGTCGCCTCAACTGAGGGACTCGGCGAGAAAAGAGAGAAACGACGGGGCACTGACCCTAAACAGTTTCTGAGATAGAAAAAGCCTAAAGGGTCACCTCGACTGAGGGACTCGGCAAGAAGTAAAGGAAACAAGGGCACCGACCCTTAGACGTTTCCGAGAAAAAGTCCACAGGAATCGCCTCGACTGAGGAACTCGGCAAAGAAGAGCTCCAAGTCACACAGAAACGCAAGTTAAAAAGACTGCGTGAGTTAAAAAGAAAGATGCAAGACACAGAGAAACGCAAAAGAGGATTTTCATTCATAAAAGTCCAAAAGGAGGACTAGCCCTTACAAAAAGTTTAAGTCATAAAAAACCTAAACTGCAGGAGGGGGTACAGTAGCTTCGACCTCCTCGACTTGCTCCTCTGCCGATGTTCTAGCCGGAGGAGCAGGCTAAGGGTCTTCCGCTTGAGGCGGCGACTCAGTCGACGCGGGCGGATCCTCCACTGGTAAGGCCGCCGGAGAAGGATCAGCAGTTGCGACGGCCGCCTCGGGTGCTGGTAACAGTTCCAGCACCGGCTTGAGACCCCAACCCTCAGGGGTAAAAGACGGATCACGAGCCAGTAGGAGGGTGTGCATCTCCAGTTGCGCCTCACGGTAACCCAGACGGTAGTCCCGCTCGCCAAGATCAAGCAGGTAGTCTTCCCCCTCCGGAGTCGCCAACCACTCTCTCGCCAGCGCCTCTCGACGACCCGCAATCGCCGACTGGACGTCTGCCTCGAAGGCGGCCTACTTCTTGTATTCAACAACGGCGGCGACAGCCTTGTCCCGCTCCTCTTCCCATTGGAGGGTCACCCTCAAGAGCTCGGCCGTGTGGACCACCCTTGCCTTGACAAAAGTAGCCTGCTCTTCTTGGCGAGCCTCCTCTGATTGGCGCAGGCGAGTGCCGGGGGCTTATAATGTAGTCTTGAGGGCCCGCATCCGCTTCCTCATCTCCAGCTGAAAAGTGAGGTTCTGGGGAAAGAGTCGCGTTAGAAAGAAGTCAAAGAAAAGAGAGGAAGTCGAAAGTAAAAACGATGAAAGCTTACCTGGTAGGACTGACGCAGGGAAGCCCCCAGGACATACTCGTCCTGCATCTTGCTTGCCGCCTCCAAATCCTTTGAGAGGAGAACGTGCTCGGCCCATTTCTGAACCGAGTAGTCGCCCTGCCATATCTGGGCGTCCTCATCGAGCTCCAAGCTTAGTCAGATTTTCTTGGGCGGAGGCACGTCCGACTGCTCCAGAGGACGGTTGGAGCTTGGGCTATCTGTTGGGACCGGAGGCGGAAGCCTGGAAGGAGAAGCCGCAGGGGAAGTCGATAGGTCCACCACATTCCTTGGTGGAGTCGGAGTCGCCCGGGGAGTTGAGGAAGGAAGAGAGGAGGAAGCGGTTGGAGTTCCGGCTGAGCGCTGCGTCAGTCGGCGCCTCATCTTCTCTGCGCGGTCGGCCATAGCAGTAGTCAGAGTTTCAGCTTCCTCTGAACTCGTGGACTCAGAGTCGTCGAGACCTGCACAGATAAAAAGGGTTAGTCGGTCGGACGAAGAGAAGAGGCAAGAGAAGAGAAGGGTTGATGAAAGGGTACCTGTGGTGGCCGCTCCTGTCGGCAAAAGGCCCCACTTCGCCATGGCCCGCAGTCGCGACCAATGTTTGGCGGAATAGGGCCCCATGCTCTTCAAAAACTCGGCACCCTGGATTGCGTCCTGGGTGAAGACAGCACGCCGGGAGCAAGGCATGAAGAGAGCAGCCGGCCACATAGTTGGAACGGTGAAGGAGGAGAAAGAAGGACGAACAAAAAAAAATAGGGCTTCCAGTCCTTTATGAAATCTGGAAGACCATAAAAAGTTGACGCCCGGGTCGGGTTGAAACTTGGACGATGCCCGGGGAATGTGAGCCAACCTTATTCACCGTGAACAAACATCTAAAGAGTTCCAGGTCAGGCTCGTAAAGCCACCAGTGGCATAGAACAATGAAACAGACGAGGAGGTGGTGCAAGTTGGGTACGAGTTGACGGGACCAGGTTATAGTGGCTAAAGAAGAGGGAGAGAAACGGAGGAGGTGGCACTCGAAAGCCAAAGGCCACCGAGTGCAGATGAACGCCGATACAACCCTCCGGTGGGTTATAAATCGACCGGCCTTCCGGTGGAAGGACGGTGGCCGACGGACCGAGAAGGAAGCGGGCCATCTCGAGGTCCGCCCTAGTAATCAAAGACGGGGACCCCGCCGGAGGAGATATGGGTTCGAACTTACCCTTCGGCCATCGAAGATCGTCAGGTAGGTCCGCCAGCGTGGTCAGAGGGGCCGGACTTAAAGGAGCAGCCGCCCCAGAGGAAGATGGGGCCGGCTGAGGAGAGGACGTCGATAGAAGGTCGGAGGGAACCTCCAGACGACAAGGGGAGGAAGAAGAATACGAAGTAGAAGAAGAAGAGGTGGAGGCAGAGGACCCCGCCGAGCGACGGGAAGATGAAGAAGAAGAGGACATGATCGGAGTGACCAACCTAGAAAGTTTCCGGCGAAAGGCAAGAAGAAGAGGAGAGGGAGTCACAGCTGGTCTGGTTTCCTTGCAAGAATTTTGAGATGAAGTGCATAAAAGAAGAGTGAGGGATGTATTTAAACTTGGGAGAATCCCAAGGGGTTGCCACGTGTCGATCACCCACTGGGGGATAGAGAGGGTCGATGGGATATGAAGGGACGGCTGCATTAAATGCCCTCGAAAGGCGGAACGACGTTTGAGGCTAGGGTTATCCTAAAGCGGTGCGTCTAGAACCTTAGGCACAGGAAAAGTCAAAATGACCCGGCCTACTCCAATCAGGCCCATTCTCGGCCACGGCTTCTGGGCTGCCAGGATATGGGTCAGGCCGACTGAGAATCAGTCGCTGGGCCGGCTGAGTCCAAAGGTCGGCGCGAATGACCCAAGCAAAGTACGTGATAAGGCACCTAGGTCGACATGGGGTCGTCGTCGACCCCACGGTCGGCAAAATAGAAAGTGAAGTCGGCTGAAGAAAAGGCAGTAGCAGAGAGATGAGACTCCCTTTCTAGAAGAAAACCAAGAAAGAAAACAGGGTGAAACGTTTTATTAAGGATAGATAAAGGCCTACATCCCGGCCGAGTTACAAGCTAAGAAAAACATGAAAGTAACCATCATGGGCTGGTCTTCTCCTCTGTCGGACGGGCAGGAGGCGGACCCTCTAGGAACAGCTGGGGACGGAAAGGAGGCGGAGTCGGATCCGGTTCTGGCACGTCGTCCACATAGACTGGCGGCTTCTCGTTGTCGATCATTTGGAGGGGCCTCTCAAGAGCACTGGGAGACATGGCCACCCCGAAAAGCGGAGGAACTTCCCATTCTTCTTCCTCGTCCAACGACGGCTCATCCACCACCGGCTCCACTCGCAGGCTAATCGAGTCTACCGGAATTACGTCCAGCATATCCGGGGGGAACAACAATGGGGTCTGAGTTGGAATCACCCACCAAGCGGCCACCGTTGGCCAGTCTCTATTGCCTTAATTTTTCTAGTCGAGCCTGCTCTTTTTGGCGGATAGAGAAACGCCGATCGCCGATTCGATAGCTCATGACGAAAGAAAGGGGGTGCAAAGGTTGCAAACGATATCAAGGAAAACGGTGAGGAAGACGAACGAGAGGGAGCCCCATTTATAGCCTAAAATGGGGTGGATATCAAGGAGCAAATCACGGAAGAGAATAAAAAACTGCCATCATCAGGCAAAAAATGATAAGGGTCAGGAATCTATGTCAGGGAAGAATCCCATCAAGTTCGCTCGGGAAGAGCGAGATTCGCGCCTTGACTGGAGAAAAGCAAGATCTTCCAAGGATACTAGAAGATTGCGGTTGTCAGACCTCGGGGCAAGACATGAGCCGACTCGGAGGTCGGTCGACTAACAAGCCTAATCAAACAAAGCAAGGAAAGATAGCCAGCAGACAAAACCACATCACTTTTTATTTATATGAGGAACAATACAACGAAGGGGGAAGGAACTTTATTATACATTAGTATCTGAAATGTTCATCTCACAACTCTCCACTAGATCTCACACGCCTCGCCACCCGCAGACCCGGGATGGTGCAGTCACTCGTCAGAAGAAGAAGGCTCGTCTCGAAAGGACATCTCCTCCGATGGGCCAGTAGGAGATGGACAAACCGAGTCCCAAAAGGCCGGCATGAGAGGGGGGACGATGGGCATCTCGTCATCCGGGTACAGCTCAAGATAGCGAGCGAAGTCGGCATCAGTCATCAGGTCGATCGCCGGCCCGTCAAGGTCGTCCAAAGGAATAGTGAACGTCATCTTAAAAGCCAGCTGCTCCGGAACTGCCACCTCAACGAAGGATCCATCTTGGGCTGTAACACGAGCCTTAGTCTGAGGTGGAGGGTCGACCAATGATGGGGAGTCGGTTACGGAGGAAGGAACCTCAGTCGCTGTCCACAAAACGGAAGAAGTAGCGCCAGAGTGATGCCTCCGGGAAGAAGGTCGGGGAGCCTTCTTCTTACCTTTTTCCAGCCTTGACCGCTTGGAAAGAGAGGGGCGAGGCGGCGACCCAAAGTTGATCTTTTTTCCTCTTATGGGAGAACGACCCATATTGATCAGAGAGGTGAGGAGAAACCAAAGGACCAGGGTGCTATTTATAAGATCTCAGGAAAGAAGGAAAGAATCCAAACGGACCTGACGAATCGCATGAGATCCGGACGTTACTCGGCCGTTAAAAGAAGAAGATTTAAAGGGATTTTCGGAATTGATGGAGGGATACGATTACTTTTCAACATCCGAGTTAGGACCCTGGATATTGAAAAGTGAGGGACTAGTTGATGGGTGTGGACCCCGGCCCAAAAAGATTGAAAGAGCGAGGAAGCCCAAAGAAGAAAGTGGTAAGGAGAAGCCCAAAGGGAATAAGGAGAAACCCGAGGAAGAGAGTGGAGGCCCAAAAGCAGTGAGGCCCAAAAAAGATCTGGACCGAGTCGGGGAGTCGGCACGAAGACTCAGTCGGCCGAACAAAGAGCCGTTGGAGGCATTTAAGAGAGCATTAAGAGCCCCGTCAAAGAACCATTGGGAGGCCCAGTAACGGCAGCCCAACGGCCCTTAGAAGTAACTAGTCATCAATAGGCCATTAAAGGCCCTAAATGTATTTTAAAGTCCAATTTAAAGGAGGCCCTACTATATAAAGGCCCCTCCCAGGTTGTAAAAGGTACCGAGTCCAGGCGAAAAGAATAGAGAGACACATTTTCCAGAGTTATTCATTTCTTTCTATCTTTGAAAGGTGTATCCACCAACCAAGGTTGTGTTGGACCTCCCTGGGCCCCAAAACCTAAAACCAACAGTTTATAAATGTGTCTCCACAAGTTTCAAAGACAAAACATTTTTTTAAATGAAAAAAACGCTGCCCAGCCTGATAGAATCTCCGTGCAACATAGGATCATAGGTTACTCTTGCCTGCAAAGGTGAAATTTCTAACCCCTATGCCCCCATCATAGGTTATTCTTAGGTGAAATTTAAGTCTGAAGGCCCCTCACTCCCCCCCCCCCCCCCCCCCTCCCCACCCTTATCCTGGGGATTGTAAGATTAGGTAAATTGCTGAATGTGTTTTAGTGACTCATGATCTGAGTGTTTAAATTACTTTTATATCCACCACCCCCCCCCCCTCCCCCCCACCTTAAAAATTCGAACACACTAATTGTTACGTTACTATACCCACTTTCAATTTTTAGATCATTGAGCTATGCCCCGAACTCGACCATAACCCATGGGCTAGTCTTGTTATCAAATGATATGCAAAATTTAAGTGGAAATTAATAACTACAATTCTAGCTAGGGTAGGGGAAACAAAGTAGCAGACAAGTTTGCTTCGGTCGCTTTGCACACATTTAATTCGCGTTCACACACACTTTGTAACACCCCACTTTTCTTAAACTTAATTAAAGTTCTAAAACCAGATTAAGATAACTAAGCAGCGGAAAATCAAACTTAATTAACAAACTTAGTGGGAATGTCACCGCCACAACCGGCTTCCCACGGTGATTGCACAGGCTAAGGGTAAAACTAAACATGAAGTCAAACTAACATCCGAAATTTACTACATTAAAGTAATTTGGGAAAAAGTACCCGGTGTCTATCACCAAACGTAACATAAAAACAAAAGTCTATAACCATAATCCAAAACATTATAAAATGAACAGAGTTTAGACTACTAGATCAACTATACTAGTCTAACTCGAACAACTCTCAAACGCTGGGCCCACCTGAAAGTGATTTTACAAAACAACAAGTAGACAAATAGAAAACACCCGTTAGCACGAAGCTAAGTATAACCACACTCAACCCTGTAAAATACTACAGTATATACTTTGGAAAAACATTTGTTCATATTCTCAAATTAAGCAATTCAATCCCTTAGACAAACTTCAAGATAAACCACAAGTTTTCTATATGTTCGCAACCTATAATATCAACAGGCATGCTTCATCAATAAACAACTTATCAACATGATCATACTAACACATAATCAACATAGCGAAACTCAACTCTATAGAAGAACTCCATAACAATCTCATGCTATCAAGCAATTTCGTGATATCAATCAATAAGAAATTATTCTCATGCTTTCAAGTTCTCATCATGCAAACTAGAAATACAAGACATCAATATGCAACTAAGGCAATCATACTCAATATAAAATCTCGGGTAATCATTCTCAATATGCAATCTGGTGCAAACATTCTTATTATGCAATCTCGTGCAAACATTCTTATTATGCAATCTCGTGCAAACATTCTCATTATGCAATCTCGTGCAAACATTCTCATTATGCAATCTCGTGCAATACTATACTCGAATGCAATATGATGCTATAGGATAAGTATACTTATACACTCGTTTGTAAATAAAATACTTTTCTGTGGAGGTTTCTTAGAGCCACAAGGACTCGCTTGCTTTCTTTTCTTAGAGTCGCAATGACTCGCTTTCTTAGAGTCGCAATGACTTGCTTTCTTAAAGTCGCAATGACTCACTTTCTTTACTAATGGATGAGGTAGGAACTTCACCGTAGCGTGAACGAACCTATCTCGGTACGACCTCTAGCCGACCTATGCTCACCTCATCCACCAAACCACTCTCTTGGTTCTAAACTCAAATCTGTGGAATCAGGTATCGAACTTAATCTTGTATCAAATTTGACATTCAATTACCTATGTATAAACTTCTCCTATATAATCTTGCATTTGATATACTTTGAAATACTTAATTAAATATAAATACTGACATTAACCATTTGCGAATTTTACACAATGCACGTGTAAAACTAGTTATTAGT
Organism: Ipomoea nil; assembly: GCF_001879475.1. NCBI lineage: Eukaryota > Viridiplantae > Streptophyta > Magnoliopsida > Solanales > Convolvulaceae > Ipomoea > Ipomoea nil. The sequence continues at coordinate 2,550,427 of NW_017619207.1, read as the reverse complement.
ATAAAAGATAAAGAGATTACCTACCAATCGTCGAACACATTTATTATTAAATGTTTTAATTACACAGTTTTTATTCAATGGTATAAACTACAAAATTTCAATGATCTATTTAACCCTCCTTTTATGTTTTGATGCAAACAACTACTTCGAAATTCAAATCTTAGGTTATTTTTTATGACAACGAAAATCCACAAACTCTATTAGAGAATGTGCTTTGATAAATTATGCTACAAATTCGTCAAAAAAATTATTGATAAAAATCAAACTCAAACTTTAAATACGAGAATTATATAGTAATTTCTTTTGGAGAATTGTAATACATTATTTTTTCACTATAGAAATGGCAAGACGATAAAATAAAAAATTAATCTCCCCATTGAGTTGGTGTATTTATTCGGAAAAAATTATTATCCAAAAATAAACAAATACACAAATTTATAAACTTTATCTTCCTCCTCTCCTTTACATTTTATAACAATTTATATCCGCTGCCGGATTGAAGGGCTGAGATTAGAGTAATCTAATCGGACGGCTGCCAGGCGGAGGCGGTCAACAGCGACAAATCCTTCCACCCCAACTTCAAGCACCCACTCTCCTCCACCAAAGTATACCCTTTCCAAGGGAACATCCCAAGCAAAAGACCCGCTTGGGCCGCCGGGCTACCCGCCAGAGAAACGGGTCCGAACCCGACCCGTTTGAGCTCCTCCCCCCACCTCTCCACCTTGACCTCGCCGGTCCTCTTGGGCCCACCCACGGCCACGATGTTCCGAATCTCGCAGCCGAAGAGCTGCTGCTCCACCGTATGCCTCTCTACGCTGTCTGCACCCAATCCGTCCCCCAGCGCGTCGAACAGCGCCGAGTAATAGTGCAGCGCCTCCACGAATCGGCCGAGGAAACTGCCGCCATGGCTCAGATCCTGCTCGACGATGGTGATTAGCTTCGGGCGGAGCAAAGTCAACAGTCTCAGCGTCCCGAAATCGCTGCCGGTGACGTCGTAAAGGCAGTGGTGCATCCAGTGCACCACCGTGGTCTCGCCGATTTTCACCCCGAGTTGACTCGGGTCTGTTATGTTCCCGATTTTTCCCTCCAGCGGGCGGAACTCGAAGGGGAGGCCGAGCGAGGTCGCGAACTCGGCGAGTCGCCGGCCGGTGGATTCCAGGAGCTCGATGGAGGATCCGACGCCGGTGATCTTGATAGAGCGGATCTTGCGGCTGCGGGAGGCGAGGATGTGGAACAATCCGGGCCACTGGAGGCCCTGCATGATGTCTAGGTCGATGACGTGGACGTGATCCTCGCCGTCGAGCGCCTGGAAGATGGCCTGATTGGCGGTGAAGTGGGAGAATTTCACAAGGGGGCTGATGGAGTTATAGCTCTGTAAGGCAGCGAAGAGTTTCTGAGAGTGGGTTAGGGTTAGGGTTTTGAGGGTGAGAGGCGAGTAGGAGCCGAGGTAGGAGCTAATAATCCGCGCCGAGAGTCCCTCGGCGAAATAAGCCGCGACGCGCTCCGCCGACGAGCCGAACGGCGACGAGAGCTCCGCGATCTCCGGCAACAGATTGCTAGCGTCGTCGAGGTTATCCATGGCCACACACTCGGCGCATTGTAGCAGCAGGCCCAGTAAGCGAAGACCCGTTGACTCGGTATCCATGACCCCCTCCTCCTCCTCTTCCTCCCCCTTCTCGCCGGAGACAGAAGGATCGCCGGAGGAAGACAAATGACGAGGCCTCTTAAACGAGGAATCCTCCGCCGTCGCAGCTGCGCCGCCGAGGTCAATCACAGAACGCTTGGAAGCCATAGAAGAAGAGAGATTGGGGCTGTTGGGGCAATTATTACTATTATTAGGGTTAGGTGAGAAATGGAGACTTTGAAGCATGATCACAAAGAAAGAGGAGCTATAAGGGAGAAGAAAACAAATTGTCAGAGATAGCCATGTTCAGGCTGAGCAGAAAGGAGAAGGGTGCAGGCAGGGGGTGGGGAAGATGATGACGAGGGAGAAGAGAGAGAGAGAAAGAGGGATTGGAATGAGTGGCGGAGAAGATAAAGGAAAAGGTAAGGAACTTTTTGGAATTATCGATGTTTGCGATACGCATCAGAGTGAGGCTTGTTCCTTGTGTTGTAGACTTCTTGTTATTAGGATAATAATAATAATAATAGGGGTCTCGTATTACATCAACTTAATAAAAGGACAACAATTTTATTTTTAATTTTGTTAAAATACTCTTCTTGGATGCCTAGTGTGGCAAAATAAAGTAATATTTTTTGTTTCGGAGGAGAAATAATCCTAATAAACTTATATGAGCCTTTAGACTTATTACAGAAATAAATTATGAGTCGCGCGATTAGCCAACCGATAATATCATAATCTATATGTGCACATATGAGATCTAATTTACAGCCATTCATATATTTAGTAGGATTCAAATCCTCGCAGTGTCACTTTCAATCTTGTCATCAAGTTTGATGTGATATGTACCCCAAAGACCGGATGGATGAACGACTCGGACTGTGAATAGCAGTACTATGAGGCGAAAGATCGACACTGAGAAGAAGAAGGAATATGTATTGCTAAGACCAAAGATGGTGAATGTAGATCTTGCTAGAATCATCAACTCAGTAAGGAGACCATCCTGCTTAGCAGACGACAACTTGAGCCAGTCTTGAGGAGCCGAATATGTAGAGGAGGCACCCTAGTGTCAAATGGGTAGAGGAGGCATCCTGGAACAGAGCAAGAGGAGGAGGCATCCTGGAATCGATAGATTGGAGGAGGCATCTCAGAGCTGAACGAGAAGAGGAGGCATCCTGGAGCTCAGCGGGTGAGTGAGTCGAGAGGAAGCGGTCGAGTGAATGGAAGAGTCGAATACCTGATGAGTGAAGGAGCCAGTTGAGATGAACCTAGTAAGAGGTAGACTTGAGGTCGGGTGAGGGGAGGAGTCGGCGGGAGGTAATATGAAGGAGTAGAGCCTGAACAGTCCATTGAGTTGTGCCATTAATGAGCAACATTAATGAAGAATTAATAGCAATAATGAAGACCGTCGTGGAAGGGGGCAAACGGTCGGACGTGCGTAGTCGAGATAATTAATGCACTTACTGTTCATTATTAGTTCATTTAATGTATTAATGACGGGTTGAGTGTGACAACCCAAATTCTTATTTTATAAAAGTTTCAAATATAATTATTTTATTTCTACGATAATTATTCTAAACTGTTGGCCCAAAAGTCTATATGAGACGAACCTGTTGCTATTATCATTCTAAGTCTTAAATGTTCTACGCGAGATTGATTTAATTCTTGAGTCCAATGATTTTGGTTTGAGCCAAAAATATTTCTAAGGCCCAAAATATATTGTAACACCCCCGATTTCCATACCAATTTAAAACTTAATCATGCAGATAATCTAACCATAAAAAGCATACACATCGGAACTCTAGATATGAAATAGATGAAAAACGTAGAGTGTTATGCCACGTCAACACAACGGTGAACGCACAGGCGTAAACAATATCAACATAATCTGTCTATAAAGGAACAAGGTCAACAACAAAAGTCTAAAATCTAGCAAAGGGCACACAGGCCAAAACATACTACAAGGTTAGAGGGATCTATGCTAGCCATCAGTAGACCGCGCTCGCCTCTACACGGAACCTGAAAGAAACACATAAATATATGGGACGACCGGTCAGCGAATGATGCTAGTAACCCACCAATACATATGAAATATAATACATAGATAGGATATACAAAATCATTTTGAAACGGAATACTGTATATATCGATTCAAAACCAAAGATAGAAGTCAACCACAAGACTCTATATCTAGGGGTGACCACGGTTCCGGTTCAAACCGGAACCGTAACCGAAACCGTCACTGTGCTAACCGGAACCGAACCGGAACCGTCCGTACGGTTCCGGTTCCGGTTCTTAACCGGAACCTATAAGGTTCCGGTTAAGGTTCCTATAATATTGGAACCGGAACCGCCGGTTCCGGTTCGGAACCGGACGGTTCCGGTTCCAAACCGAAAAAATAAAAAAAAAATGCAAAATTATTAAATTTTGTATTTTTAAAATTATTAAATTTTTTTTTAATTTAAGTGAAATAAATTACTTAATTTTGCTATGAATAAATTAATATAAAGACCTTATGGGAGTAGTGACCAGAGAGTATTGAAACTGATAAACGTAATTCTTAGTCTATTAATGTTTAGAAAAATAAAGGAAACAAATGACAATGAAAAATTTATTGTCTTTTGTTTCCTTTGTTATCCTAATCATTAATGGCCTAAGAATTGCCTTTATTAGTTTCAATGCTCTCTGGTCGCTATTCTCATAAGGTCTTTGTATTAAAACATAGCAAAGTTAAACATTTTATTCCACTTAAACTTACAAGTTACAACTGTCATCTTAAAAAAAAAAAAAATTTACTCAAACTCAAGGCCTAACAATACTTAAAAACTTACAATTTACAAAAAATAAAAAATAAAAATAAAAATACCGGTTAGAACCGACGGTTTCAACCGGAACCGCCGGTTCCGGAACCGGAACCGGAACCTTAATATAAGGTTCCGGTTCCGGTTCGACCAAATACGGAACCGGAACCGCCGGTTCCGAACCGGAACCGGAACCGTGGTCATGTCTATCTATATCACTCACAACAAGGACAAGGGAAACACATCCCAAAACACATCAAGACACGAGCAACAACAGAATAACTCAACAGATAAGGATAAACATCCACACACTGACACTTCATGCCACAATGACACTTCATGTCACAAGATTAAGTACCAAGTTTCAAGTTCCAACCTTATGCCCTGTTCCAACCTTATGCTTACCCCCGGCCTCATTACGGTTCCAACCTTTACCTCTGAGTGCCACCCTATACTTCCAAGTCCAACCTTTTGCCTCCGGGAACCGTCGTTCCCCCTCCAACAACCGCCAAACAAAACCGCTGAATGCATAGTACACGATGGTACATTGCAAAGTCACATCACAAAACCGCCAAACCGTGTGAGCTATACTCACGATAACAAACCACCAAACTCATGCATGGCCCCCACGAGGACCACATCTGTACCTTGGTGATTAATGTCCCATACCATTAATCGTGCAATCCAGTTACAGCCACACACACAAGCATCATAGGAATCAATCAACGGATCACAACGAAGATATGTAACCATACTCAACAAGAAAGGATTACAATACGACAACAACGATGATCAACACAAGTTATCTTCCACAATACGAAAAAACAAACCATACACGCTAGCATTTCAACATCAAACTAGCATGATTATCAAAAGGGTAAACCAAACATAGTTCAGAAGAACATACAAGACTCATCATGGTTCAACGAATCACAAGGTTGAACACTTAGCACGATTCAAGACACCAAATCCTACATGGATTCCTACCATATAGTTCTAGACATACGAAACATCAAGAAGAGACTCAAAAAGCCCAACAAAAGAACATCGGGAAGTCAAAACATCAATTACAGAGTCAAAAGAATCACGGGGAACCAATCTCCGACCAACCACATAACGTACCCCGCGGGTGGACCACCACCCATGGGAACCATTTTCCCACGAGTGTGTACCCCGCGGGTGGGGCGGCGGGTAGGCCACTGCCCGCCGTTCCGCCCGCGGGTACATCTCCTGTACCAAAAACATCCCTTCGGGGATTTTCAACTCCAAGCTCAAATTCAAGTCCAAAACATGCCAAATCTCACCAAATACAACAAAATGACTTGAATCAAAGGAATAGCCAAGCAATGGCATACAAGAACCCTAATAACAAGCTCTAGATATGCATTTTCACAAGACAATGCATCAACACTCACATTTCATAGCAAAATCATATGTAGAATCCAAGAAATCATCATATAGGTAAGAAAAATAGATTTTGTAGAGCATGGGTTACCTCTTGTAGACAAATTCTTCACCTAAAACACTTCTCAAAGCCCCTAACAAGGTTCACCTTCAACACCCACTTCAAGAACACACCAAACGATCATAAAGATTTCATCTTTAAGAAAAGATACCTTAGAAAATACTAAAAACACAAAAGGAACATATATCTTACCCTCCTAGATGCTCAAGAGTAGGAAAGGTGGAATCTTGGAGACAAACTTTGAAGATTTTGTAAAGCCTCAACTTAGCTTGGAAGAAAAGCTATCTAACTTTTAGAGAGAAGGAGGAGCTCATGTTTTGAAAAGTGTAAGGGAAAGAATGAAGGGTGTCTTCTAGGTTAACTTGCAATACAAACATGAGGTGAAATGTCTTCATTACCCTTACTAAGATGAAGAAGTGTAAGGGAACTATTCTCAAAGCTTTAGGTACAACACCTTGACTTTGGTTGACTAGTCAATTACTAGTCCCCGACTATTGAATTTTCAGGAATTTAAATAATAATTCGCCAATAGAATAGGATTAATTACTTAATTAATCCCTAAATGGAAGTTTATATTTGCGGGGTGTCACATCCTCTCCCCCTTAAAAGAAGCTTCGTCCCCGAAGCTTGGGTACGACGAATTAAAACAACGGTGAAGCGAAACAACAATGTGACAAGAGTGTCAAGAACATCCCTTTCGAGACAAAACTCATAGGATTCAAAAGATACCAAAAGCAAGCAAGAGGTCATATCGTTGCAAAGATTGAAAGAATGAACCAACGGAGATATTGAACACATCAAACTCTAGACCAACACACCCTCAAAACTTCTAGCCAACACCACGGTTCTAAACAACTAGCACATAAGGCAAGCCACAAAACTAACTTCTCAACTAAACAAGCAAGCAAGAACGAGCACACAAAGCAAACAACAAGCAACTAGTAACCGGTGACAACAACTAAGAAGATAACGATAAGCTAAGGAAAGGTAGACGAGATTACCACAACACTGCGCTAGAATGACTCGCTCTCTGATTCATCGGTAGCCTCCTCAGACTCCGCGTCGTCTCCTCTTCGGCTCGAGTTGACTTCTATCTGGTCTAACCTCTGGTGAACTGCCACGAACTGCGTCTTCATAAAAGCAAAACCCTGCTCTATCATCTGGTTTTGTTGACGTAGCAAGGTGACCACACGCTCCTCGTGTGTCATTGCATCATGCTCCCTCTTCGTTCGGGCTTCTCTCCTCCTTTGGTTCTCTTCACTCTCCGGATCACTTTCCTCCACCTCGGCAGCTTCTCCCGCCTCTGCTTCCTCTTCTCGACCTTCTTCTTCTTCATCCCCCACATCACCTCCTAGGCTTTGGACCGCAAGGTTCAACTTTCCAACCGGAATCTCGAGCTCAACTACCAACTCATCTCTTTCTTCGGGGCTTTTCCTGGCAACTTCTTCGAGAGTGATATACTCACCGTCGTCCAACTGGAACAAGTTGCAACTCCGCAGATTGATAGCATCCAACACCATTTTTCCTACAGGCTTCGGTACACAACCATCAACACTTACGCCCTTCCTGGCAAAGATCCTACTCAAAATCATCCCATAAGGTAGGCTCTTCCGGTTGTGGTCTCGACAGAAAACCATGTGTTGCAACATCAAAGCAGGCAGGTTAAACTTTACCATATTCTTCAGACAAAAAGCGAATGTACACTCTAGCTTTCCCAACAACCGACTTTTGTTGTTACTGGGCAACAAACAATCTGACACAAGCATCACCAAGATTCTTTGTTCAGCAGATAACCATTTCTTCTCCGGTCTCGAGGTTTGAGTGAATCCACTTGTGCGACCCAACAGGTAACTCAAATAGTCCCGATACCCCATGGTATCCGTACTAATCCAAGATTTACCACTGTATAGAGAAACTCCCGTGGTGGTTAAACTTAAGAGCTGAGCTAGCCTCTTTTCAGACAGAACCACTTTCACACCCCTCACCTTAGAGGTGATTTCAAGCTTTCCTCCATCATTTGTCAGAACCATGTGACGGTAAAACTCCTTAACTAAACTTGGGTATGTTTCGGCCCTTATGGCAAGAAACCCATCTAACAGGCCTTGATACCTAAGCATATCCAAAAAAGAACTAGGAAAAGATTCTGGGTCGAAAGCTTTACCTTCTAAAATGAGATAATGGGCATCCACCCATTCTACTTTCCTTGCTAAACTTGACCTCCAAGGCATGTTGAAAGATGACCCAAAGCTTTCCTCCACTTTCCTTCTTCTTCTCTCTCGCGCTGCCCTCTCTCTCCCTCCCTCTCGCTGCTCTCGGTTCTCGACAGCACAGCAGGTCGGCGGCGACACGGCTCCGGCGGCAGGGATGGGGTCGGCGGTGACTCGGTGTTGCGACGGGGAAGACGACGGGTGGTGAAGGCAACGGGTTGGCAGGTGGTCACGGCTGAACACACGGGTAGAGGGGAAAGAGAAGAAGAAATTGGGGTTTAGGGGTTTTTTGGGAGAAATTGGGAAAAGAAGATGATTCAATTTGGGGATTTTAGGTAAAATGAGAATTTATGGGTTAGATAGAATTAAAATTGGATAAAGTTTAAGAGATATAATTAGCTCAAGTGGTTCAAGGGTTGGGTTGGTAATTGATACACTCGGGTTCAAAACTCAGGGTCTACAATTTATTTGGTCTTTTAGGCTACACAAGAAGGAATTCCATGGGCTTTTCTATTTTAAACCCAAGGAACACTTAGATAAATTTAGGTAACTTCTCAAGAAGGATGGGTTGCAAATTATACATATGCCAAGCTATTTGGTCTTTTAGGCTACACAAGAAGGAATTCCATGGGCTTTTCTATTTTAAACCCAAGGAACACTTAGATAAATTTAGGTAACTTCTCAAGAAGGATGGGTTGCAAATTATACATATGCCAAGCTAAGGAATCAACTCAAGCATGATTTTTCTAGGAGTAGACAATTAACTCTACGAAAGGCTTAAACTTTAAGACTAAAGGAATCAAGCAACAAGGAAGACAAACAACATCCAAAAGGTAACGGAGGAAGCAAGGCAACACACAAAATCAACAAGGACTAAGACATGCTCCAAAGACAAGGGTAGGTTAGGAAAAAGGGTTACCTGCAATCTCCTCCTCCACTAAGCCCTCCGTCTCCACCTGAGATCGCCCCATCACGAAAACCCGACCCGAAGGTCTAGCTCCGGCTGCTCCTCGACTCGAGCTCCTTCCCGATGCTCCTCCGGATCCCGATGGTGGCGGCAATGCTCTTTGATTACCTTGCTGAGGGCATACTGCAGCTTTGTGACCTCTCTCTCTGCACCTAAAGCAACGCAACGCATTCCCTTAGCAGTCCTTTCCCACGTGTTCTTGTCCACAGATTCTGCATGCAAACCTCTTAACTTGATCACCGGACCCTACTCGGTTGGGTCCTTGCAGCAAGGACGGGGCGGTCTTGGCTTGGAAGTTCTGTTTGGGCCTCTTGAAGTTGGATGATCCTCCACTCTCAGTCCTTTTCCTTGCAAGCTCAAAAGATCCACGTTGTAACTGCTGCACCCAATACAAGTTCGCCGCACTCAAGTATGCTTCCTTCAAAGAACTCGGCCTACTCACGGTTAAGGCCTTTTGTGCCTTGTAGTTCAAACCAGCTACGAACTTTTCAGCTTTGGCAAGCTCGGTAGGGACAAGCATTCGGGCGAAGCATGCGAGCTCTAGAAACCTCTTGTAGTACTCAACCACCGAAGAAGAACCTTGTTGAAGCTGCAGGAACTCCTCGTACATCGCGGCTCGAACGTGCGCCGGATAGAACCGCTCACGCATCTGATCCTTCAAGGCCGTCTAATCAAAGCCTGGCTCCTCGAGGCAAGCTGGGCCATCATGTACTCACCACAAGTCGGCCTCGTGGCTGAAGTAGAACGTTGCAAGCTCCACTCGTCGCTCCTCTGGGCACCCAACAACAGAAAAGATCTTGTCGAACGTCCTCACCCACTCTTCAAGAACAACGGGGTCTTCCTCGCCCACGAACGTCGGAGGTCTGTGGCCCGACACAAGGCGTCCTATATCTCTATGCCCGACAGACTGTGGCGGTGGCACCTGATGATTGTGGTGTAACAACGCCTCGCTGAGGGTCTGGATAGTCTGAGTGAGCTATTGTAGATTCTGAGCAAGCTGCTCGTTCGTCGGGGTCTCCGGTGTGCGTGCACGCTGACGGGGAGGTGCCATCACAAAGCTTCACAACACTGTTACGAAACAGAACAACAGACAAGCAAGCAACTACAAAGACCACACAGCTCACCGCGCGTCCTAAGAGTCCTAAGCCTTAACACTTAGATTCTTACGGCCACTTAGGGTCTCAAACCACACTTAACCAATTAGAAGTCTAGACTCTAGCATCCTAGGCTCAAACTTAGGCTCTGATACCAATTGTAACACCCCCGATTTCCATACCAATTTAAAACTTAATCATGCAGATAATCTAACCATAAAAAGCATACACAACGGAAGTCTAGATATGAAATAGATGGAAAACGTAGAGTGTTATGCCACGTCCACACAACGGTGAACGCACAGGCGTAAACAACATCAACATAATCTGTCTATAAAGGAACAAGGTCAACAACAAAAGTCTAAAATCTAGCAAAGGGCACACATGCCAAAACAAACTACAAGGTCAGAGGGATCTATGTTAGCCATCACTAGACCGCCCTCGCCTCTACTCGGAACCTGAAAGAAACACATAAATATATGGGACGACGCCCGGTAAGCGAATGATGCTGGTAATCCACCAATACATGTGAAATATCATACATAGATAGGATATACAAAATCATTTCGAAACGGAATACTGTAACACCCCAGATTTTCAAGACTTTTAAAACTTATATAATAAAGATAGAATCTCATTAAATCCTAAATTACGATACAAAGAGTACGGGGTGCTATGCCACACCCGAGCTAGAGAACTCGGGTGCACAGGCTAAATTCTAAAACCTCAATCAGTATCAATACTAAATCATGGCACGCAGGCCGAAAAGGGAAATCTATCTAAGCTACGCCTCAAGCTTCTAACGCGCTCCAGTGATCTACTCGTCTGTGCCTGAAAGCCAAATATATCTGTTCAGCGAGAGATGCTGGTAACCCACTCCAACGCGTTGAAATACAATACATATAGACATATATATAGATATAGGAAAACCAATTTGAAGCATGAAGATATATCCTACGAGACTCTAGATTTTAAAACATGGATCGACTCAACAGATAGGGCTAAGCACAGACAGCAGTTATACCAAGCATATACAGTTTACAACAGGCAAGACAGGTAAGATAAGCACAATTAATAATCATAACCCAACATATACGATTCCCAGTATAAAACCCATAGTCACATCCCCAAGGTACTCATAACAATAACTCATCCGTATCTCATCACATAGCACACTTTGTTGGCGCCACAGGACCAATCGCATGCCCATACATGAGGGTCAGCGCATATAGCTCTGACACGGCCCCGCAGCACCCTGCCCCGTATCGCAACACGGAGGGGTCGATCGCAACCGACCGATGAACCGCAGCTCATCATAGTTTGATCGCAACCAAACAGTGGACCGCAGCCCAAGAGTATGTCATCTGATCACAACCAGGAAATATGAACCGCAGCTCATGTAGAAACGTTTGATCGCAACCAAACGGTGGACCGCAGCCCAAGAGTGTAAATCTGACCGCAGCCAGCTTCTGAACCGCAGCTCAGGAATGACCAATCCGATCGCAACCGAATTGGGGTATCATGCACACATAACACATAGTAAGCACATGCAACCCACATTAACACATTGGGAAGGGGGAGAAAACGTATAACAAAACCTATGCGTGATCCTTCACATACTAAGAATAATCCTAAGGGGTTCATACTTCTTTCACCTAGGTCAACGGGATACCAATTCAACTAGCATGCAATATGTAAGACTCATACAACCTACGAACGGTACCCGAAATATCAAACTAGACATAGGCACGATAGACGGAGTCCGTTAGGACACCACGGGGGTCGGGGGAACATCAAACAGGGAAGCCAAAATCCCAAGGTGGGGTACAAACCAGCGGGTAGCCGGTGGGTGAGGGGTCACCCGCCGGCGGCACTGTTCCAGGCAGCGGGTGCCCGGCGGGTAGCTGCCCGCCCGTCGGCTGCCCGCTGCTGGCGTTGCCCAAATAGGCCGCGGGTAGGTGGCGGGTCCCCTACCCCCCACTGACTCTTTTTCACCAAAAACGCCCCGGGAACCTTTGTGGAACCCGAAACCATGCTTAGACACTTTCAAACGCAATTGATAACACACGTAGACAATTAACGGATCAAAATCAAGAAACATATGGCACATAACCTATCATGCTTTTCTAAACATAATCAACACCCAATCATGTGAATTCCCACCCAATATACCAAGAATAATACCATACGAATTCCACGATATAACCTAGGGTTCTAATTATTTTTAAATCAACAAGAACACAATTTATCTTCCAAAATCAAGATTCGGTAGGAATATCATATAACTATCAAGAATCTCATATAATCATTAAGAACATCAAGAACACCATATAATTATCAAGAACGTCATATAATCATCAAGAACACCATAATCATCAAGAACCTCTCATCATCAAGATCACCCACGGAATCATCCCACCAATCATCAATAATAATATCACAATCATCAATACACAATAATATGGGGAAATCTTAAGAGGGGAACCATAGCTATGAAAATAGGTTTTGTTGAGACATGGGTTACCTTTTAGCCTTTATTAATTCCTTGGCTATGAAGGGTCTTTCTTGAAGCTTTCTTCTTTCTTGATTTTTCCTAGGGGAATTCTTGGAACTTCTTGTGTGGTGAGGGATTATTGTGGTGGGAATTCTAGGTGCCTCCTTATGTTCCCTATTTATATATCTAAGAGTCTTACTTAGGCCTAATTACTATAGGTTTGCAAACTCTATTCCTTTTGGGACTAAGGATTGGGTTTAGGGATAAGGGCCAGTGGACTATGGTGGGCCTTTCCTAATTAATTATTGTGATTTAATTCTTTCTTTTGGGAAATTGGTTAAATGATTAATTGGTTTTAGGGATCGTAACACGGGGTGTTACACTCTCCCCCCCTTAACAGGAAGCTTCGTCCCCGAAGCTTGGTCATTGTCGAGTGACTTCTTCTTAGTTACCTGGTGTGAAAAGTTCGGGGTAGCGTTCCTTCATTGTGTCCTTGAGTTCCCATGTCGCTTCCTCGCTCCCATGGTTGGTCCAGAGGACTTTCACCATTTCTATGGCTCGACGTCGGGTGGTTCTTGTCTTGGTGTCCAGGATTCTCACGGGTTTTTCTTCGTATAGTAGTGACTCGTCGAGGTCCACGACCTCGGGTTGAAGCACGTGGCTTGGGTCGTGCACGTATTTCTTTAGCTGGGATATGTGGAATACGTTCTGTACTCGTTCTAGTTCAATGGGTAGAGCGAGGCGATAGGCTAGGTTCCCAACTCTTTCTATGATTTCATAGGGGCCGATAAATCGTGGGCTGAGTTTCCCTTTTCTTCCGAATCTCATTACCCCCCGTGTGGGCGAGATTCTCTATTAGACCTTGTCCCTGGTGTTGAATTCGGCTTGTTTCCTCCTTAGGTCGGCGTAGGACTTCTGGCGGTCCTGGGCAGCCTTCATCCTTTCCTGGATGTGTTTGACCTTGGTGATGGTATCTTGTAGGTATTGGGGCCCTAGTGCTACTGGGTCGACCATGTCTTCCCAACATAAGGGGGTTCTACATTTCTATCCGTATAAAGCTTCGTAGGGCGCCATACGAATGCTTGCGTGGTAGCTGTTGTTGTATGAGAATTCAATAAGGTCTAGGTGTTCCTCCCATGTCCCTTGAAAGTCTAACACACAGACTCTTAACATGTCTTCGAGAGTCTGAATGATTCTCTCGGTTTGGCCATCAATGGTGGGGTGGAAGGCGGTGCTCAGTTTTAGTTGTGTCCCCAAGGCTAATTGCAGCGATTTCCAGAATTGTGAGAGAAACCGAGAGTCTCTATCAGACACGATATTCCGGGGGACTCCGTGGTACTTCACTATTCGGCTCAAGTAGGCTTGGGCCAGTTGTGTCATTGTCCATGTTTCCTTCATGGCAATGAATCGTGCCGTTTTGGTTAGTCGGTCCACTATGACCCAAATTTTATCCTTGCCGGTTTTTGTTGGGGGTAACCCTCCGACGAAGTCCATGGATATGGAATCCCACTTTCCTTGTGGTATCTCAAGGGGTTGTACGAGTCCCTTGGGTTTGCATCATTCGGCCTTCACCCTTTGGCAATTCAGGCATTTGGCCACGAAATCTGCGATTTCCCTTCTCGTGTTGGGCCACCAAAACGACCTTTTTACATCTTGGTATAGTTTGTCACCCCATGGGTGAACTGAGTATTGGGAGTTGTGCCCTTCCTCCAAGATCTGTTGTTTCAGATGGGGGTGCGTCGAGGGCACGCACCACCTACCTCGGTAATGGAGACTGCCGTCTTCGTGTATTTCGAAGGGCCCTTCCTTCCCCTGGGTTAGGTCGAGACGGATTTTATCTAGTTCCGGATCCTGCTGTTGTCCTATTTTGATTTCCTCGAAGAGTGTAGGTATGATTTGCGTGTTGAATAAGTGGACGTCGGGGTGGACTTGATCTTGCTCTATTATTTCCAAATTCAGTCTTTGGAAGTCCTTGTACAACTGGTCCGGTAGGATCCAGGTGGTGTTGAGGGAGTGGTTAGTCTTCCTGCTTAGGGCGTCTGCCACAATGTTAGCTTTCCCCTCGTGGTATTGGATGTCTAGATCGTAGTCCTTTATGAGTTCTAGCCACCTTCGTTGTCTCATGTTTAGGTCTTTCTGGGTGAAGATGTACTTTAGGCTCTTATGGTCCGTGTAAATCTTGCATTGCACCCCATATAAGTAATGCCTCCAAATCTTTAGTGCGAACATGATAGCGGCTAGTTCGAGGTCGTGGGTGGGGTAGTTCTCTTCGTGGGTTTTGAGTTGCCTGGATGCGTATGCTATTACCCTGCCTTTTTGCATTAGCACGCACCCCAATCCCTTTTTGGACGCGTCACTGAAGACCTCGAACCCTTCCTCCCCGGAGGGGATGGCGAGCACGGGTGCCGTGGTCAGCTTATCCTTCAATTCTTGAAAGGCCGAGATGCAGTCATTGTCCCATCAGAAGGGGGTTTCCTTTTTCATGAGTTTGTTGAGGGGTTGGGCTATCCTGGTGAAGTCGGGTACAAACCTCCTGCAGTAGCCAGCCAAGCCTAGGAAGCTTCGGACTTCTGAGAGTGAGCTCGGTGTGGTCCATTCCTTAACGGCACGGATTTTGGCGGGGTCCACCTTAATTCTTTCCTTGGCTATCACGTGGCCTAGGAAGGCCACACTATCTTTCCAGAATTCGCATTTAGTGAACTTGGCGTATAGTTGGTGCTCTCTCAGGGTCTGCAGGGTTATGCGGAGGTGTCTTTCATGTTCTTCCTTGTTTCGGGAGTAGACTAGGATGTCGTCAATGAATACAATGACGAAGTCATCCAAGTGGGGTCGGAATACTCGGTTCATAAGGTCCATGAATATGGCGGGTGCGTTGGTGAGTCCGAAGGGCATTGCTGTGAATTCATAGTGGCCGTAACGTGTCCGGAAGGCTGTTTTCTGAATGTCTAGTTTGGCCACTTGTATTTGGTGATATCCGGACCTTAGGTCAATTTTTGAGAATACCCCTGCCCCTTTTAGTTGGTCGAACAAGTCATCGATCTGGGAGAGGGGGTACCTATTCTTTATTGTGACTTGGTTAAGTTCCCGGTAGTCGATGCACAGGCGCATGCTTCCATCCTTCTTTTTAACAAATAGTACTAGTGCCCCCCATGGGGAGGTGCTAGGGCGGATGTACCCTTTATCTAGCAATTCCTGTAGTTGTGTTTTCAGTTCTTTCATTTCTTTTGGTGCCAACCTGTAGGGTGGTTTAGAGATCGGGGCAGCGCCAGGTATGAGGTCTATGGTGAACTTGACTTCTCTGACTGGGGGTGCCCCGAGAATTTCGTCCGGGAAGACGTCGGTGAATTCGTTTACCACTGGAATGGTTTGTGGTCCGGGGGTTTTGGTGTTGAGGTCCTCGACCGAGCATAGGAAGGCCTCGCTTCCCTTGTTTAGGTATTTCTTCATTTTCATCATGTTCACCAATTTGATCCCTGATTCCTGGGGGGTCCCGCGGTGTGATACCTTTTTACCGTTTGGTCCCCGTAGGACCACTTTTTGTTCTCCGCATAGGATTTGCGCTTGGAATTTCCCTAGCCAGTCCATGACCAAGATCACTTGTACCCCATCCAGTTTGAATTGTATTAAGTTGCTGGGAAATTCCACCCCTTGGATGGTAATCATTACGTTCTCGTACATGCAGTCGCATTTTATGATTTCGCCGGAGGCCACCTTGACCTGAAGTCGGACCTTGGTGCTGGTGTTGAGGCCGAGCTGAGTTGCAAACTCGGTTGCTATAAACGAGTTGGTAGCCCCTGAGTCAAACAATATAGTGGCGGGGGTGGCGTGTACCAGGAAGGTTCCGGAGACTATGTTGTTGTCTCCGATCCTGGCTTTGCTTAGAGTAAGGGTCCTTTCCTGAATGGTTGGCGTTGATGTAACACCCCGTGTTACGGCCCCTAAAACCAATTAATTAATTAACCCATAGCCCAAGAGAAAGAATAAATTATAATAATTTAATTAGGGAAAAAGGCCCACCATAATCCATGGGCCCTTATCCCTAAACCCAATCCTTAGTTCCAAAAGAAATAGAATTAGCAAGCCCATAATATTAGTTCCTAACTAGGACTCCTAAATATATAAATAGGGGATTAAGGGGCACCTAGAAACCCCCCACCACAAGAATAACGCCCACCACCCCAAAGAGCTCCAAGAATCCCCCTAGAAGAAATCAAGAAAGCAAGAAAGCTTAAAGAAAGGCCCTTCATAGCCGAGGAATTAATTAAGGCTAAAAGGTAACCCATGTCTCAACAAAACCTATTTTCATAGCTATGAGTTCCCCCGTAGGATTTCCCCATATTATTGTGTATTGATGATTTGCGATATTATTATTGATGATTGATGGGATAATTCCATGGGTGATCTTGATATTGGGAGATTC
Organism: Ipomoea nil; assembly: GCF_001879475.1. NCBI lineage: Eukaryota > Viridiplantae > Streptophyta > Magnoliopsida > Solanales > Convolvulaceae > Ipomoea > Ipomoea nil. Next base: position 2,533,358 of record NW_017619207.1, on the reverse strand, counting down.
TTGATAATTATGATGTTCTTGATGATTATGTGGAGTTCTTAATGTTTATATGTCATTCTTGATAATTGTATGGCATTCTTGATGCTTATGTGTTATTTGCACCGAATCTTGTAATTGGAGGACGAATCGTATTCATGTGGGTATAAAAGTGATTAGAACCCTAGGTTGTATCGTATGATATCATTCTTGGTGTATCGGGTGGGGAATCGCATGTTTGGGGTGTCGATTATGTTAGAAAAGCATGATAGGTTAGATGTCGTATGTTCCTCGTATTTGATCCGTTAATTGACTACGTGTTGATCGTTAATTGCGTTGTAAAGTGTCTAAGCATGGTTTCGGGTTCCACAATGGTTCCCGGGGCGTCTTTGTGATGAAAAGAGTCAGTGGGGGGTAGGTGGGCGTAGGGGACACGCCACCTACCCGCGGCCAAGTCGGGCAGTCCCAGCAGCGGGCAGCCGGCGGGCGGGAGGCTGCACGCCGGGCACCCGCTGCCCGGAACAGTACACGCCGGCGGGTGGACCCCCACCCACCGGCTACCCGCTGGAAAATACCCCAACCCGGGGTTTCGGCTTCCCCGTTTGATGCTCCCCCGACCCCCGTGGTGTCCCAACGAACTCCGTCTATCGTGCCTATGTCTAGTTTGATATTTCGGGTACCGTTCGTAGGTTGTATGAGTCTTATATATTGCATGGTAGTTGAATTGGTATCCCGCTGACCTAGGTGAAAGGAGTATGAACCCCTTAGGACTATTCTTAGCATGTGAAGGATCACGCATAGGTTTTGTTATACGTTTTCTCCCCTTCCCAATGTGTTAATGTGGCTTGCATGTGCTTGCTACGTGTTATGTGTGCGTGTCACCCCGAATTGGTTGAGATCAATCGGGCTATACGAGCAGTCGGATGGGCTGAGAACCATACCGGCTGTTAACCAGGATGGTAAAGACCGGTCAGGTATATAAATATTATATAGGACAAAGGTCCACTATACGGGCAGTTGAATGGGTTGAGAACCATCCCAACTCTTAACCAGGCTGGTAGAGACCGGTCAGGTATATAAATATTATATAGAACTGCGGTTCATTAGTCGGTTGCGATCGGCTCCTCCGTAATGTGAGACGGGGCAGGGTGCTGCGGGGCCGTGTCAGAGCTATATGCGCTGACCCTCATGTATGGGCATGCGATTGGTCCTGTGGCGCCAACAAAGTGTGCTATGTGATGAGATATGGATGAGTGTGTTTATGAGTATATTGGAGGATGTGACTATGGGATCTATGCTGGGGATTGTTTATGTTGGGTTATGATTATTAATTGTGCTCAGCTTTATCTGTCTTGCCTGTTGTGGATTGTATACGCTTGTTATAACTGTTGCTTGTGTCTAGCCTTATCTGTCGAGTCATTCCCGTTTTTAAAAGCTAGAGTCTCGCAGGATATATCTTCATGCTTTAAAATGGTTTTCGTATATCTATATATATCTCTATATGTATTGTATTTCAACGCGTTGGAGTGGGTTACCAGCATCTCTCGCTGAACAGATATATTTGGCTTTCAGGCACAGACGAGTAGTTCACTGGAGCGCGCTAGAAGCTTGGACGTAGCTTAGATAATTTTTCCCTTTCGGCCTGCTTGCCATGTTTTAGTACTGATACTATTTGAGGATATTAGTCAGTTAGCCTGTGCACCTGAGTTCTCTAACTCAGGTGTGGCATAGCACCCCATACTCTTGTACTATGTTTTGGGATTCAATGAGATTTCACCTTTATTTTATAAGTTTTAAATATCCTGAAAATCGGGGGTGTTACAGTTGGTATCAGAGCCTAAGTTTGACCCTAGGATAAGACTCTTAAGACCGAACTTTAGGACAATAGGCTCGAACTCTAAGTATCTAGGAACATAAGATTTAGGAATCTTAGGACACGCGGTGAGATTGTGAAACCTACATATAACCTCCCTTACCTGGAGAAAACTTTCCCCCATTATCGCAAAGAAGGACACCAAGCCCCAATTTAACGTTCTTATAAACATTGACCCAGGAAGACGACATCATGGCACCCAACAGAAGACAATCAAGGACTCCAGAAACCGCCGCGCACGACCCCCTAACCCAAACGCTACAACAACTAACACAAGTAGCCCAAGCACTAAGCAACGTAGCTCTCCGCAGCGACAGGCCCCCACCACCTCCGTCGAACGCGAACACCGACTTCGCCCGACAAGTCTCTAACCACCGACCACCCACATTCTCAGGAGAGGAGGATCCCGTAATTCTGGAAGAATGGATCCGAACCCTTGACAAAATCCTCGGGTTAGTGGAATGCCCAGAAGAACGCCGCGTGGAGATAGCCTCGTTCTACTTCGGACACGAGGCCGATCTCTGGTGGATCCACGAGGGTCCCACTTACCAACAAGAACCGGGGTTCAACTGGGAACAACTCAAAACGCGACTACGAGAGAGGTTCTATCCAACACACGTGAGAGCGTCCATGTACGAGGAGTTTCTCCATCTGAAACAAGGGATAGCTACCGTTATGGAATACCACAAACGATTCCTTGAACTAGCACGCTTCGCACCCGAACTTGTCCCCACCGAGGTAACCAAAATAGAGAGATTCGTATCGGGCCTCAACTTTGAAGCCCGAAAAGCACTAGTGGTAAGCAGACCTCGGACTCTCAACGAGGCTTACTCCAGTGCCGCTAATCTCTACCGAATCCAACTACTCCAACGCGGGGTTCAGGAGCAAATGCGGAAGAGGAACCCCGGAGGAGGGGCACCACCAGTAAAAAGAACAAGAAGCGACGTCAACACGAGACCCGGCAACCCGACCAACCAAAGGCCACCTCGGGAGAACAACGACGCTAGCGCCAGGGGCTTTCCTTGCCCGAAATGCAACAAGAACCATAGAGGCAAGGATTGCATGGGCAAACCCTTGCGATGCTTCAACTGCGGAGAGGAAGGACACAAGGCCTTCCTTTGCACCCAACCCCAAGGGCCACGCACTACCACCATGGGACAACATGGGGGCACCACTCATCAAGGAAACTACGGCGCTCCCGGAAAAATATTCGTCATGAGCCGCACTCAAGCCGACCTCGGGAACGAGGGCAATCTCGAGGAAGGGAACCTAAGCCCAGAAGACGAGGACCACGCAAACCCCGTGGGAGAAAGCCAAGAAGACGAATTCTGCCTAGGTTAGGTTGGCAATTTCTTGTAATCACCTTCGTGGTAAAACTACTTACTTAGCTTAATTACTTGGAAATATTATAAATAAAAGATTAGTTCATAATTCGGTTCTATTTGCAAACTAGCTAAACCTCACCACTAGAAGCCGAAATAAGGAAAAAGATAAGGGTCCCATCATCAAAAAGCATAGTGTTACCAATGAGAATTGAACTCTTAACCTCCCACTTAAAAGACCAAGGTCTTGACCACTAGGCTAAAGGTGTTTCTTGAAACTTTAAGGGAACACTCCCTTGTTAAAGCCTCCTACAAATCCCTAAAACCCACAAAATCCCCAAATCAAAAACCCTTCTTCTTCCTCTTCTTCTTCTTCTTCTCCCTCACTTTCTCCCCTTCCCTCTCCTACACACCTCCCCGCCACCCCAAACACCAAACCAGCAGCCCCATTCGATCGCCGCCCACGGCCGGAGCCGCCATCGACCGCCCAGACGGCGCCACACCTCGCCAAGCCAACACCGGAACCCAGTCGCCGCCGCCTCCCTCGCAACAGATCCGCACCGCCAAAGACCGCCGGAAAAACGCAACGGAGCCCCGCCGGAAAGTCACCGGAAAAACTTGCCGGAAAACGTCACCATCGAGCGAAGCATCACAATGCCAAAGAAACCCCTCGGGATCCACACCTCGGAGTGGAGCAACGCCGATTACACCGTAATCGGAGGTAAAGCACTTGAACCCGACCAATTCTCTCCGGAATTGGTTGATATGCTTAAACATCAAGGGCTCTTAGATACTTACCTCGCCATTAAAGGAGATACATACCCCGACTTGGTGAAAGAATTCTACCAACACCTTGAGGCCACCAAACGGGGTGACAAAGTAGAAATCACCACCAAGGTCCGTGGCAAGGAAATTGTGCTTTCCGAAGGCCGTTTGGCCAAGCTCTTGAAATTGACCGCCACGGGTGTGTCCAACTATGACCGGAAGGGGTAGATTGATACCCAAACGATGGGGTACAAGGACTACCTTGGGTACCTACTCGGAAAGGAGGACGGGTTCACCTCGGCCACTCAACCAAACCGAAAGTGGCTATCGGCGGAGCAAAAGATATTGGTCATGATTGTAACCGATAGCCTCTTGCCCACCAATAACAAGAGCAAGGATGTGGGGAGCTTGGAGTGCACCTTTGCTTACTTCTTGAAACACAAAATCAAGTTCAACCTGCCGGCCCTCATGCTAAAACACATGGAGTTTTGCAAATCAAGCAACCGGCTTAGCCTACCCTACGGGATGATCCTAAGTTGGATCATGGAGAAAAAGGGGGTGGACCTAAGCCACACCGAGGTCAAGACCGCAAATGGCATGGTCTTTAACGCCCAGAACCTACGCCGCAATGATACCTTCTACACCGAGGGAGGACATTACCTCACCCTCGAAGAAATTTGCCAAAAACCCGAGGATGAACGAAGAGAATTGGTCGACCAATTAGACATTTCCAACAAGAAGCTCAAACGAGCAATGCAAGATTGCGGAATCTTGGAGGGAAATGAGGACCAGGAGGAAGATGACGAACCCAACCCGTCGGTGCAACCACGATCAGGAGGGAACCCAAGGGAGCAAAACGAGGGCTCAATCAATGAACGCATACTCGCACAGCTCAACCGGCAAAACCAAATCATGGAGGAAGGGTTCTCATCCTTGATCCGTACGACACGCGCACTAGATCAGAGGGTGGCAGCAATCGAGGCCACCTTGGGCACTCGCGGGATGTCCAACTCAGGAGCAGGAGACCGAGGTAGACCCGAAACCTTTCTATCACAACACCACCAGAAATCCAGTCTACCCCAGATAAGGCAAAAACATGGGGCCACATTCCTAACCGGGAGGCCAAGATGCGGAATGCCTAAGGGGTGAAAGAATGGATTAACTCACCGGGCTTCGGGGACGAAGCCCCTCGTAAGGCGGGGAGAGTGTAACACCCCGTGTTACGGCCCCTAAAACCAATTAATTAATTAACCCATAGCCCAAGATAAAGAATAAATTATAATAATTTAATTAGGGAAAAAGGCCCACCATAATCCATGGGCCCTTATCCCTAAACTCAATCCTTAGTTCCAAAAGAAATAGAATTGGCAAGCCCATAATATTAGTTCCTAACTAGGACTCCTAAATATATAAATAGGGGATTAAGGGGCACCTAGAAACCCCCCACCACAAGAATAACGCCCACCACCCCAAAGAGCTCCAAGAATCCCCCTAGAAGAAATCAAGAAAGCAAGAAAGCTTAAAGAAAGGCCCTTCATAGCCGAGGAATTAATTAAGGCTAAAAGGTAACCCATGTCTCAACAAAACCTATTTTCATAGCTATGAGTTCCCCCGTAGGATTTCCCCATATTATTGTGTATTGATGATTTGCGATATTATTATTGATGATTGATGGGATAATTCCATGGGTGATCTTGATATTGGGAGATTCTTGATAATTATGATGTTCTTGATGATTATGTGGAGTTCTTAATGTTTATATGTCATTCTTGATGCTTATGTGTTATTTGCACCGAATCTTGTAATTGGAGGACGAATCGTATTCTTGTGGGTATAAAAGTGATTAGAACCCTATGTTGTATCGTATGATATCATTCTTGGTGTATCGGGTGGGGAATCGCATGTTTGGGGTGTCGATTATGTTAGAAAAGCATGATAGGTTAGATGTCGTACATTCCTCGTATTTGATCCGTTAATTGACTACGTGTTGATCGTTAATTGCGTTGTAAAGTGTCTAAGCATGGTTTCGGGTTCCACAATGGTTCCCGGGGAGTCTTTGTGATGAAAAGAGTCAGTGGGGGGTAGATGGGGGTAGGGGACCCGCCACCTACCCGCGGCCAAGTCGGGCAGTCCCGGCAGCGGGCAGCCGACGGGCGGGCAGCTGCCCGCCGGGCACCCGCTGCCCGGAACAGTACACGCCGGCGGGTGGACCCCCACCCACCGGCTACCCGCTGGAAAATATCCCAACCCGGGGTTTCGGCTACCCCGTTTGATGCTCCCCCGACCCTCGTGGTGTCCCAACGGACTCCGTCTATCGTGCCTACGTCTAGTTTGATATTTCGGGTACCATTCGTAGGTTGTATGATTCTTATATATTGCATGGTAGTTGAATTGGTATCCCGCTGACCTAGGTGAAAGGAGTATGAACCCCTTAGGACTATTCTTAGCATGTGAAGGATCACGCATAGGTTTTGTTATACGTTTCCTCCCCTTCCCAATGTGTTAATGTGGCTTGCATGTGCTTACTACGTGTTATGTGTGCGTGTCACCCTGAATTGGTTGAGATCAATCGGGCTATACGGGCAGTCGGATGGGCTGAGAACCATACCGGCTGTTAACCAGGCTGGTAGAGACCGGTCAGGTATATAAATATTATATAGGACTAAGTTCCACTATACGGGCAATCGGATGGGCTGAGAACCATACCGGCTGTTAACCAGGCTGGTAAAGATCGGTCAGGTATATAAATATTATATAGGACAAAGGTCCACTATACGGGCAGTTGAATGGGTTGAGAACCATCCCAACTCTTAACCAGGCTGGTAGAGACCGGTCAGGTGTATAAATATTATATAGAACTGCGGTTCATTAGTCGGTTGCGATCGGCTCCTCCGTAATGTGAGACGGGGCAGGGTGCTGTGGGGCCGTGTCAGAGCTATATGCGCTGACCCTCATGTATGGGCATGCGATTGGTCCTGTGGCGCCAACAAAGTGTGCTATGTGATGAGATATGGATGAGTGTGTTTATGAGTATATTGGAGGATGTGACTATGGGATCTATGCTGGGGATTGTTTATGTTGGGTTATGATTATTAATGGTGCTCAGCTTTATCTATCTTGCCTGTTGTGGATTGTATACGCTTGTTATAACTGTTGCTTGTGTCTAGCCTTATCTGTCGAGTCATTCCCGGTTTTAAAAGCTAGAGTCTCGCAGGATATATCTTCATGCTTTAAAATGGTTTTCGTATATCTATATATATATCTCTATATGTATTGTATTTCAACGTGTTGGAGTGGGTTACCAGCATCTCTCGCTGAACAGATATATTTGGCTTTCAGGCACAGACGAGTAGTTCACTGGAGCGCGCTAGATGCTTGGACGTGCTTAGATAGTTTTTCCCTTTCGGCCTGCGTGCCATGTTTTAGTACTGATACTATTTGAGGATATTAGTCAGTTAGCCTGTGCACCTGAGTTCTCTAACTCAGGTGTGGCATAGCACCCCATACTCTTGTACTATGTTTTGGGATTCAACGAAATTTCACCTTTATTTTATAAGTTTTAAATATCCTGAAAATCGGGGGTGTTACAGTTGAGACCTTGTGAGGTGAGATGGCCCTGGGGTTCTTAGTCCCTCGGGTGGGGTTTGTGTGATCCCCCTTAGGTTTCCTTTTGTACCCCAGACGTGTCTCCCGGGGTTGGTTTGATACTTGTTGTAGTTGGGATGCCTTGGCATAGGCTTCCCTGAGGGTTCCTGGCTCTTGTGTGGCCAGGGCTTTTTGGTGTTCGGGATCAAGGCCTATTATGAACTTCTTGATCTTGATCCTCTCGGTGGGTACTAGCTCGGGGATGAGGCGGGCCAGCCGGTGGAATCGTTGGTAGTATTCCGTGATTGGGGCTGCACCTTGTTTTAGGTGGAGGAACTCTTCATATACGGTGGCTCTTAGATGATTGGGGTAGAATTGTTCTCGTAGTCGTGTTTTTAGGGTTTCCTAGTTAAATTCGTGGTTTTGTTCACATGAGGGTCCCTCGTGGGCCCACCAGGCATCGGCCTCGTGCCTGAAGTAGAAGGAGGTTATCTGACTTGGTGGTCTTCTGGGCATTCGGTTGTCCGGAATATCTTGTCAAAAGTTCCGATCCATTCCTCGAGGACCGTGGGGTCTTCGTTCCCCGAGAAGGTGGGTGGTTGATGTGCCGAGACTTGGTGGTGGATTTCCAAGTTTTCGTTTATTGGTAAGGGTTGGGGAATGGTAGTACTCAGTGCCTGGGCAATTTGGGCCAGGCGTTGTAGATTCTGTGTCAAGAATTCCTGAGTGGGGAGTTTCGGTGTTCCTATCTGTCTCCTTTTCGGTGCCATCCTGGTGTTCATAGGTCGATGTTATTTTGTATTCTCACCTTGATGCAATAAGTGAAGGGGGGAGTTTCTTTACGTCAGAGAGGGATTAAGTGAGGGGGGTTATGTGTAGGTTTCACAATGTCACCGCGCGTCCAACGATTCCTAAATCTTATGTTCCTAAGTACCTAGAGTTTAAGCTTAGTGTCCTAAAGTCTGGTCTTAAGAGTCTCATCCTAGGGTCAAACTTAGGCTCTGATACCAACTGTAACACCCCAGATTTTCAAGACTTTTAAAACTTATATAATAAAGATAGAATCTCATTAAATCCCAAATTACGATACAAAGAGTACGGGGTGCTATGCCACAACCGAGCTAGAGAACTCGGGTGCACAGGCTAAATTCTAAAACCTCAATTAGTATCAATACTAAATCATGGCACGCAGACCGAAAAGGGAAAACTATCTAAGCTACGCCTCAAGCTTCTAACGCGCTCCAGTGATCTACTCGTCTGTGCCTGAAAGCCAAATATATCTGTTCAGCGAGAGATGCTGGCACAACAATGCCGAACCTCGGGTAAGACATAAAGTCTTACTAAGAATTTCATCCACTAAAGAGGAGATGAAATTCAATAAGAAGAGAAATTCAACCCAAAGTCCATCGACTCCCAAGAGACTTTGGGAAGAATTTGGGAAGTGCGCCCTAAGAGATTGGCTTAGTTGACCCAACTAGGTCAAGACCTTGGGCGCATTAAAGAAGTAAGTGTTGAATCACCACGGGAAATTCCCTCAAGAAAGAAGAGAAGGATGAAACCTTAGCCTGGGAAGCAAGGTCTAACAAGGATCTTAAAGTCAAGCAAGCACCAACACCAAGGAAGGAGGATCATCAGCTCGTCGGCGCATAGTGATCAAAGCATCTAACCAGATTATTCACTTGGGATCGAGAAACCTTAACCCATCCTAGCCGAATTCCTTTCCCACCCTCAGAAAATCGGCCCCTTCCTTATTTCAAAACCCTTTCTACCCTTCAGACCCCATTCTCAATCCCATGTTTTAACGATTCCATACAAGTGGCAACCTCACAACCTAAGTTGCAACCTCGAAAACTTGATCCTAATTCCTGATTTCACCGTGTCCTCAAGTTTGAAACCCACTCTCTTAGCCTTGTAAACCTAATCGTTCCCAAAAAAAAAAACCCAACACACATAGGCGTGCAAGTATACAATTTCCCCGTGGAATACCTTCTTTATAGGACCACGGTTCTTCTCTTGACTCGTTAACCCTGCAATGATTTCCAAGCTTCGGGGACGAAGCTTCTCGTAAGGGGGGAGAGTGTAACACCCCGTGTTACGGCCTTCAATCCCGGATTAATTATTTAATTAATCCCGTTAATAATAATTAAATATGATTTAATTATGTTAGGTTTACCTTTAATTAATTAGTAAAGGTCCACCATGAACCGTGGACCCTTGCCTAAATTAGAGTCCTAAGCCTATTAGGAATAAAGAAAGTAAACCCTTTACTATTCAGATTCTAATTAGGAATCCTAGACCTAGTTATCTATTAGGAATAAAGGAAGTAGGCCTTTTACTATTCAGACTACGATTAGGATTCCCTTTAATTAATTAATATGGTCCACTATGGACCATGGACCCTTATCCCTAAACCCAATCCTTAGTTCCAAAAGGAATAGAATTAGCAAGCCTATAATATTAGTTCCTAACCAGGACTCCTAAATATATAAATAGGGGACTTAAGAGGCACCTAGAACCCCCCACCACAATAAACGTTCCACCACCCCAAAGTGCTCCAAGAATCCCCTTAGAAGAAATCAAGAAAGAAAGACCCTTCATAGCCAAGGAATTAATTAAGGCTAAGAGGTAACCCATGTCTCAACAAAACCTATTTTCATAGCTATGATTCCCCCTTAGGGTTTCCCCCATATTATTGTGATTGGCGAGATATGATGATAATTATTGATGTTTGATGTGATGATCCCATGAGGGATCTTGATAATCTTGATATTGGGAGATTCTTGATGATTATGGAATTCTTGATGATTATATAGAGTTCTTGATGATTATGTGTTGTTCTTGATAATTGTGTGATGCTCTTGATGTTTATGTGTTATTATTACCGAATCTTGCAATTAGAAGACGAACCGTATACTTGTTGATATAAAAGTGATTAGAACCCTAGGTTGTATCGTATGATCTTATTCTTGGATTATCGGGTGGGGAAATCGCATGTTTGGGTGTTGATTATATTAGAAAAGCATGATAGGTTATGTGCCGTCGTTTCTCGTATTTGATCCGTTAATTGTCTACGTGTTAATTATTAGTTGCGTTGTAAAGTGTCTAAGCATGGTTTCGGGTTCCACAAAGGTTCCCGGGATGTTATTGTGTGAAAAGAGTCAGTGGGGGGTAGGTGGGGGGGTAGGGGACCCGCCACCTACCCACGGCCGAGAAAACACCGCCCGGCAGCGGGTAGCCGGCGGGCGGGCAGCTGCCCGCCGGCGACCCGTTGGAAATTATCCCACCTCGGGATCCCGGCTTCCCCGTTTGATGTTCCCCCGTTCCCCGTGGTGTCCCAACGGACTCCGTTTATCGTGCCTATGTCTAGTTTGATATTTCGGGTGCCGTTCATAGGTTTACGAGTCTATTATATTGCATGCTAGTTGAATTGGTATCCCGTTGACCTAGGTGGAAGAAGTATGAACCCCTTAGGACTATTCTTAGTATGTGATGGATCACGCATAGGTTTTGTTATACGCTTCCTCCCCCTTCCCAATGTGTAATGTGGGTCGCATGTGCTTGCTATGTGTTATGTGTGTGTGTTACCCCAATTCGGTTGCGATCGGATTGGTTATCCTGAGCTGCGGTTCAGAAGCTGGCTGCGGTCAGATTGATACTCTTGGGCTGCGGTCCACCGTTTGGTTGCGATCAAACGTTTCTATACGAGCTGCGGTTCGTCCCTTTTCCTGGCTGCGGTCAGATGACATTCTCTTGGGCTGCGGTCCACTGTTTGGTTGCGATCAAACACTATAATGAGCTGCGGTTCATCGGTCGGTTGCGATCGACCCCTCCGTGTTGCGATACGGGGTAGGGTGCTGCGGGGCCGTGTCAGAGCTATATGCGCTGACCCTCATGTATGGGCATGCGATTGGTCCTGTGGCGCCAACAAAGTGTGTTATGTGTTGTGATATGGATGAGTTGTGATTATGAGTGTCTTGGGGGATGTGACTATGGGATTTATATTGGGGATTGTTCATGTTGGGTTATGATCATTGTTTATGCTTTGCCTTATCTGTCTTATCTGTTGTGAACTGCATATGCTCGTTATAACTGTTGCTTGTGTCTGGCCTTACCTGTCGAGTCATTCCCGGTTTTAAAGCTAGAGTTCGTAGGATATATCTTCATGCTCAAAATGGTTTTCGTATATCTATATATATCTCTATATGTATTGTATTTCAACACGTTGGAGTGGGTTACCAACATCTCTCGCTGAACAGGTATATTTGGCTTTCAGGCACAGAAGATTAAGTCACTGGAGTGCGCTAGAACTTAGAAGTAGATAGTTTCCCTTTTGGCCTGCGTGCTACGTTTACGTATTTATGCTTTGAGGATATTAGTTAGTTAGCCTGTGCACTTGGGTTCTCTAGCCCAGGTGTGGCATAGCACCCCGAACGCTTGTATTTATATCTTGGGATTTAATAAGATTCTACCTTTATTATAAGTTTTAAATGTCTTGAAAATCTGGGGTGTTACAGGATGGGTTGAGAACCATACTGACTGTTAACCAGGCCGGTTGCGATCGGTCAGGTATATAAATATTATATAGGGCTGCGGTCCACCGTTTGGTTGCGATCAAACGTTTCTACATGAGCTGCGGTTCATATTTCCTGGCTGCGGTTAGATGACATACTCTTGGGCTGCGGTCTACTGTTTGGTTGCGATCAAACTATGATGAGCTGCGGTTCATCGGTCGGTTGCGATAGACCCCTCCGTGTTGCGATACGGGGCAGGGTGCTGCGGGGCCGTGTCAGAGCTATATGCGCTGACCCTCATGTATGGGCATGCGATTGGTCCTGTGGCGCCAACAAAGTGTGCTATGTGATGAGATATGGATGAGTTGTTGTTATGAGCGTCTTGGGAGGTGACTTTGGGATTTATGCCGAGAATCGTATATGTTGGGTTATGGATATTAACTGTGCTTATCTTTATCTGCCTTGCCTGTTTCTCTATGATTGTGAATTGTTTATGCTCGATTATGCCTGTTGTCTGTACTAAGCCCTATCTGTTGAGTCTATTCCCTGTTTTGAAAGCTAGAGTCTCTTAGGATATATCTTCATGCTTCGAAATGGTTTTTCGTATATCTATGTATATATCTATATGTATTGTATTTCAACGCGTTGGAGTGGGTTACCAGCATCTCTCGCTGAACAGATATATTTAGCTTTCAGGCACAGAAGAGTAGGCACGGGAGCGCGCTAGAACCTGGAAGTGTAGAAGTAGTTAGTTCCCCTTTTCGGCCTGCGTGCCATGATTATGTATTGCATTATTGAGGATAGTAGTTAGTTTGCCTGTGCACTCGAGCTCTCTAGCTCAGGTGTGACATAGCACCCCGTACTCTTTGTATTATGTTTTGGGAATTAATAAGATTTCACCTTTATTATATAAAGCTTCAAAAGTTTAAAAATTTCGGGGTGTCATAGTTGGTATCAGAGCCTAAGTTTGACCCTAGGATAAGACTATTAAGACAGACCTTAGGACATTAGGCTTGAACTCTAGGTACTTAGGAACATAGGATTCAGGAACCTTAGGACGCGCGGTGAGACTGTGAAACCTACACATAACCTCCCCTAACTTTATCCCTCTTTAACTTAAAAGAACTTCCCCTACGCTTACCACACCAAGGTAAGGGTGCAGCACACTGACTCATCATTACAATAAATATTGGCCCTGAAAACCAGCAGCATGGCGCCAACAAGAAGACAGTCAAGGATCCCACACTCCTCGAAGAATGAATCCGAACCTTCAACAAAATCCTCGGATTAGTGGAATGCCCAGAGGAACGCCGCGTAGAGATAGCCTCATTCTACTTCAAGACACGAGGCTAATCTTTGATAAATCCTCGAAGAACCTACTTATGGGCAATAACCGGGGGTTCAACTAGGAGTGCCTAGGGGCACGGCTACGAGGACAATTCCACCCCGCACCCATAAGGGCAACCATGTACGAGGAAATTCTCCACCTAAAACAAGGGATGACCACCATCAGGGAATACCACAAACAATTCCTCCAGCTGGCTCGTTTCGCGCCTGAATTAGATCCTACAGAGACAACCAAGATAAAGAAGTCGGTGACAGACCCCAAACTACGAAACCCAGAAGGCCCTAATTGTAAGCAAACCCCGAACACCCAACGAAACCTACACCAGTAAACGCCAACTTCTACGAATGGGGAAATTCAGGAACAAATCCGAAAGAAGAAGTAACAGAAGTGGGAGACCGCTCCCTCCAGCATGAGCGAACCCTTTCAGAACTGGTTAAGAATGGGCGCAACTATCCCAGCCCGGAGACTGGGAACGCCAATTAAATGCAAGAAAGTAAAGTAGTACGTAAACAACATCTTTCCTTAATCATTAGCACGAATTGTCGAAAAGGGCTCAATATGACAAGAAGAGGCAACAGACACATGGGAAGTATCATACAAACTAGAGCCTCCCAGTGATAAGGGCCTTACCTTGGAACAAGGACCTTGATGGTTTTAAGGCACCGTAAGAAGTACATGTAACACACAAAATTGCCAAAACACCATGCGACGTCAAGGGCGGTCAATCAAATGCATTCCAAGGAAGAGAAATGCATCGCCAAGCACTTGGTCACCAAGGGATTGAACAAAGGACGAGCGACAAGCCAAACACCAAGAAAAACCAAGAAGGCTTAACATTAATCAAACAAGGAAAAGACAAAGTTGGCTTATAACCAACTACCCGATGAAGATGACGAGGTCGCTAAATTGGGAACCAGACCCGACCTACTGAAGGGAAAGAACATACGAGAGTCTTGACTCATCTAGAACTCGTACTTAAGGATCAATAACACTGTACGATGGGTCATCCTATGTATTCGAGTCCCTTTTATTGTGCACATGGGCATGGGGCTTGTCGGGACTGGAATCTGTGCATTCTTGGGATTTTTCCCGAAGGAATTCGCCCTTCATAGTCACCTTCCCGCGGGTCCCCAACAGGACCTTGATGGGACCCCAACGGTTCCTTGACGGGACCTTGACGGGGCCCTGACAGGAGCTTGGCAGGCGGACGACCGCCCACCTCGCGCCCACTGGTACAATGTGCTGATTTCTTAACTCCTCATTTTATTGATTCATGGCGCACTTGTGTGCCTCGATTGATGAACGCGAGTCTTGGGTAAGGAACCATGGGTCGCCCAAACATGGTGTCATCGGTAAAAGACCTTGACACACAAGACACCGTCGGAAAAGCACAACCAATTGCATTACACGTGGAGTTGAAGTTGGACTCTACGATGCAACCGACTAGGGATGATTGGCATAAAGGATTGTGCAAACCAAGGAGGCGAGTTGGGAACTCGTGCTAAGGACTCACAAAGGCCTTACAAGTCAAAATGCTAAGGATGGATCGGGATTCCTTCAAACCATGGATATCGTTCAAGCAAATCAGAGGACTCCTTACAAGTTGTATGGAATCAAGAGCGACGTAGTCCGTGGTGCTAGGCAAAAAGTAAAGAGCACATTTGTGCCAAGATCTCAAGGGTCATTAAGGACCCACAAGGAAATGAGATGACTCGTAAACTCACCGTGTCATTCCACAACGAGATTAGGTGACCAACTGCGCTTCAAGAAGAAAAAGAGCATGCAAGGACACCTTCATCATTAAAAGTAACACAAAAGGGCACAACAAGCCAAACCTCGGGAAGACATGAAGTCTTACTAAGAATTTCATTCCCTAAAGAGGAGATGAAATTCAATAAGAAGAGCAAGTCAACCCAAAGTTTATCAACTCCCAAGAAACTTTGGGAAGAATTTGGGAAGTGCGCCTAAGAGATTGGCTTGGTTGACCAAGCTTGGTCAAGACCTTGGACGTATTAAAGAAGTAAGTGTTAAATCATCACGAGAGATTCCCTCAAGATAGGAGAGAAGGACGAAACTTTAGCCTGGGAAGCAAGGTCTAACAAGGATGTTAAAGTCAAGCAAGTGCCAACACCAAGGAAGAAGGATCATCAATTCGTCAAATACGTCGTGATCAAAGCATCAAACCAGAATAGTCACTTAAGATCGAGAACCCTTAACCCATCCTAGCCGAATTCCTTTCCCTCCCTCGGAAAATCGGCCCCCCTCCTTATTTCAAAACCCTTTCTACCCTTCAAACCACATCCTTGATTCCCTATTTTAACAATTCCATACAAGGTGGCAACCTCACACCCTAAGTTGCAACCTTGAAAACTTTCATCCTAATTCCTGAATCCACTTTGTGCTCAAGTTTGAAGCCCACTCTCTTAATCCATTTAACCCAATCGTTCCCAAAAACCCGGTACACGTAGATATACTATTATATATTCTCCCCATAGAATACATTCTCTCTATATGACCACCATAGTACTTTTGACTCGTTATCCCTGAAATGATTTCTAAGCTTCGGGGACGAAGCTTCTCGTAAGGGGGGGAGAGTGTAACATCCCGTGTTACGGCCTTCAATCCCGGATTAATTATTTAATTAATCCCGTTAATAATAATTAAATATGATTTAATTCGGTTAGATTTCCCTTTAATTAATTAATAAAGGCCCACCATGAACCGTAGACCCTTGCCTAAATTGGAGTCTTAAGCCTACTAGGAATAAAGAAAGTAAACCTTTTACTATTCAGATTATGATTAGGATTCTCTTTAATTAATTAATATGGTCCACTATGGACCATGGACCCTTATCCCTAAAACAAGCCCTTAGTCCTATAAGGAATAGAATTAGTAAACCCATACCATTCAGGCCCTAATTAGGAGTCTTAAATATATAAATAGGGATATAGGAGGCACCTAGATCTTTCACCACAATATTCTTTCACCACACAAGAAGTTCCAAGAATCCCCTTAGGAGAAATCAAGAAAGAAGAAAGCTTAAAGAAAGACCCTTCATAGCCAAGGAATTAATTAAGGCTAAGAGGTAACCCATGTCTCAACAAAACCTATTTTCATAGCTATGATTCCCCTCTTAGGATTTCCCCCCATATTCTTGTGTTTTGATGATTCGTTATAATGATCTTGATAATTGGTGTTATGATTCCATGGGTAATCTTGATGATAAGAGGTTCTTAATGATTATATGGTGTTCTTGATGTTCTTGATGATTATATGATGTTCTTGATGTTTATATGATATTCCTACCGAATCTTGATGTTAGAAGATGAATTGTGTTCTTGTTGATTTAAAAGTAATTAGAACCCTAGGTTATATCGTGGAATTCGTATGGTATTATTATTGGTAGATGGGGTGGGAATTTGTATGTTTGGGTGTTGATTATGTTTAGAAAAGCATGATAGGTTATGTGCCGTATGTTTCTTGATTTTGATCCGTTAATTGTCTACGTGTGTTATCGATTGCGTTTGAAAGTGTCTAAGCATGGTTTCGGGTTCCACAAAGATTCCCGGGGCGTTTTTGGTGAAAAAGAGTCAGTGGGGGGTAGGGGACCCGCCACCTACCCGCGGCCTATTTGGGCAACGAAGGCAGCGGGCAGCCGGCGGGCGCGCAACTGCTCGCCGGGCACCCGCTGCCCGGAGTCACACCACTGGCGGGCAGCCGGTGGGTGAACCCTCACCCGCCGTGTACCCGCTGGAAAATACCCTACCTCGGGTTTCCGGCTTCCCCGTTTGATGTTCCCCCGACCCCCGTGGTGTCCCAACGGACTCCGTCTATCGTGCCTATGTCTAGTTTGATATTTCGGGTACCGTTCGTATGTTGTATGAGTCTTATATATTGCGTGCTAGTTGAATTGGTATCCCGTTGACCTAGGTGAAAGAAGTATGAACCCCTTAGGATTATTCTTAGTATGTGAAGGATCACGCATAGGTTTTGTTATACGTTTTCCTCCCCCTTCCCAATGTGTTAATGTGGGTTGCATGTGCTTGCTATGTGTTATGTGTGCATGATACCCCAATTTGGTTGCGATCAAGTTGGTTATACGGGCAGTTGGATGGGTTGAGAACCATACTGACTGTTAACCAGGCCGTTTGCAATTGGTCAGGTATATAAATATTATACAGGGCTGCGGTCCACCGTTTGGTTGCGATCAAACGTTTCTACATGAGCTGCGGTTCATATTTCCTGGCTGCGGTCAGATGACATACTCTTGGGCTGCGGTCCACTGTTTGGTTGCGATCAAACTATGATGAGCTGCGGTTCATCGGTCGGTTGCGATCGACCCCTCCATGTTGCGATACGAGGCAGGGTGCTGCGGGGCTGTGTCAGAGCTGTATGCGCTGACCCTCATGTATGGGCATGCGATTGGTCCTGTGGCGCCAACAAAGTGTGCTATGTGATGAGATATGGATGAGTTGTTGTTATGAGCGTCTTGGGAGGTGACTTTGGGATTTATGCCGAGAATCGTATATGTTGGGTTATGGATATTAACTGTGCTTATCTTTATCTGCCTTGGCTGTTTCTCTATGCTTGTGAATTGTTTATGCTCGATTATGCCCATTGTCTGTACTAAGCCCTATCTGTTGAGTCTATTCCCTGTTTTGAAAGCTAGAGTCTCTTAGGATATATCTTCATGCTTCGAAATGGTTTTTCGTATATCTATGTATATATCTATATGTATTGTATTTCAACGCGTTGGAGTGGGTTACCAGCATCTCTCGCTGAACAGATATATTTGGCTTTCAGGCACAGAAGAGTAGGCACGGGAGCGAGCTAGAACCTGGAAGTGTAGAAGTAGTTAGTTCCCCCTTTCGGCCTGCGTGCCATGATTATGTATTGCATTATTGAGGATAGTAGTTAGTTTGCCTGTGCACCCGAGCTCTCTAGCTCAGGTGTGGCATAGCACCCCGTACTCTTTGTATTATGTTTTGGGAATTAATAAGATATCTCCTTTATTATATAAAGCTTCAAAAGTTTAAAAATTTCAGGGTGTTACACCATACACGCTAGCATTTCAACATCAAACTAGCATGATTATCAAACGGGTAAACCAAACATAGTTTCGAAGAACATACAAGACTCATCATGGTTCAACGAATCACAAGGTTGAACACTTAGCACGATTCAAGATACCAAATCCTACATGGATTCCTACCATATAGTTCTAGACATACGAAACATCAAGAAAACACTCAAAAAGCCCAACAAAAGAACATCGGGAAGTCAAAACATCAATTATCGACTCAAAAGAATCACGGGGAACCAATCCCCGACCAACCACATAACGTACCCCGCGGGTGGGGCCACGGGTGAACCACCACCCATGGGAACCATTTTCCCACGAGTGTGTACCCCGCGAGTGGGGCGGCGGGTAGGCCACTGTCCGCCGTTCCGCCCGCGGGTACATCTCCTGTAACAAAAACATCCCTTTGGGGATTTTCAACTCCAAGCTCAAATTCAAGTCCAAAACATGCCAAATCTCACCAAATACATCAAAATGACTTGAATCAAAGGAATAGCCAAGCAATGTCATACAAGAACCGTAATAACAAGCTCTTGATATGAATTTTCACAAGACAATGCATCAACACTCACATTTCATAGCAAAATCATATGTAGAATCCAAGAAATCATCATATAGGTAAGCAAAATAGATTTTATAGAGCATGGGTTACCTCTTGTAGACAAATTCTTCACTTAAAACACTTCTCAAAGCCCCTAACAAGGTTCACCTTCAAAACCCACTTCAAGAACACACCAAAGGATCATACAGATTTCATCTTTAAGAAAAGATACCTTAGAAAACACTAAAAACACAAAAGGAACATAGATCTTTCCCTCCTAGATGCTCAAGAGTAGGAAAGGTGGAATCTTGGAGACAAACTTTGAAGATTTTGTAAAGCCTCAACTTAGCTTGTAAGAAAAGCTATCTAACTTTTAGAGAGAAGGAGGAGCTCATGTTTTGAAAAGTGTAAGGGAAAGAATGAAGGGTGTCTTCTAGGTTAACTCGCAATACAAACATGAGGTGAAATGTCTTCATTACCCTTACTAAGATGAAGAAGTGTAAGGGAACAAGGGAACTATTCTCAGCTTTAGGTACAACACCTTGACTTTGGTTGACTAGTCAATTGCTAGTCTCCGACTATTGAACTTTTAGGAATTTAAAGAATAATTCACCAATATATTAGGATTAATTACTTAATTAATCCCTAAATGGAAGTTTAGATTTGCGGGGGTGTCACATATATATAGTCTTGACCCAACTACTTAAGCCCAAAGAGTATATTTCATTATTGTTCTTGGACCCAAAACATGATCCAACTTCCAACATGTGACCATTTACCCCTATTTTGTAACCCTACCTATTTGTTACATATATATATATATATATATATATATATATATATATATATATATATATATATATATATATATATATATATATATATATATATATATATTACATATTATATATATGTATATTTATATTGTGTGTTTATTTCCAACCAAAAGAAAATCATCAGCCAAACATTCCCCAGCCAAGCACTCCTTGCCTCTCGTCTTTCTTTTCTTGTTGAAGCACCGTGAACGTTAGCTCCACCTTCTATGCCATCTTACACCACCATGAAGCAAGAAACATCAGACCCACACCTCTATGTATACTTAGAATTATTGCTAGGTAGATATGAAGCTCAAACCGACAGCCAGCCTCAATGTTCTGTCTCTCACCTCTCTCCCTCGCATGGTAGATCCGACAGAGCAACAGCTCCGGCGAAGCGATGACGGAGTGCGGTGGTGACGGCTTGAGCATCTCCGACAGCGGATCGACGAGCTCCGACGTAGCAGGTGAACGGTGGTTGGACTTCCTCCTTTGCCTCGTCTCCCTCCTCTCATCTTCACTCGCAAGTGCTTGATTTCTTAGCTTACAGTAAATAGAATTTGCAAGAGTATAAAGTATATTTTGAGTTTAAAGAGCATGATCATTACTTGCTAAGTATTTGCTAAGAAGTTTGCTAAGTCTTGAGTTATAAGCATGAAGTAGTACTTTATATGCTTGTTCACAGTGAAAAAGAATTTGAGAATTTCCTTGCAGTAAAAGAGCATGTTAGCATTTCATGATTTCAAGTGCATCATTGGCTCTAAGTAAGTGTGACAATCGAAAATTTAATTTTATAAATTCGGTTTTAATAAATTTCAAAATAGCCATTTTTCATCATTTCAAAATTTTTTATGAGAAAAACAGTGGTTGAATAAACTATTTTGAGTTATATTTTAAATAAATTCAACACCGGGACATATTTTAATTCTAAAATCCTAAATTCTCAAGTACATTGCGTACCAAGTTTTTTGACCCAAAAGTCAATCTGAGTGAAACCGTGAGAAATCTGAGAAACCTAAACTAAGTGGTTGTCTAGAAAGAATTTTTGGACAAATGTATTTTGACCCTAAAACTATTTAAAACTATGATTCTAGACATTGGTCCATGTAGCTTGGTGGATCGCAAGACTCCACCTTTAGACATTGCCTCTTGATTCCATCCTTGTCTATCCCACTAAGAGCTCTGCAAGAAAACCAAAGAAAACACAGTAAGTTCTAAGCTAAATCTCATCCATTCATCAATTCTTCTTCTAGCTTTCATCTCTGAGATTCTAGCCCTTAAGGTTATTGTGTGGCTTGTTTGAGGTTTTAGGTGGTGAAGGGGGTAGTAGCTGACTTGGGAAGAAGGAGGAATCCCAACAAGATGATGAAACAACAAAGGTATAACCGATGGACTCCCACCTCTTTGCTTAGACTCTATGAAGTCAAGTTTATTAATGAAAATGTGTAGAAATTCTAGATTATTGATGTTGTTGAGCTATTAAGTGATCTATTGTTGGTATATGGTGTGTTGGATTGTCCAAAATTTGTTGCAGGTGTAGAAGAAATCACTCTGGTGCACACTATATGTGCACCAGACTAGCTCACGGAGCTAGCCAATGGCCAGGCAAGGACCGTTGGCTAGTCCCGTGGAGGAACGGCCCTAGGGAAAAGTTCTTAGCTAGAACCGTGGCCTTAGGCCGCTGCTTGGCGGGGCTCCTCAAGCTCCACCGCAAGCTCCGCCAGGCCAATCCAGTGCAGTGGTCGGGCCCTCTGTGGCTCAGCTACGTGTCGCTCGGTCCGAGACTCGCGGGCCCTTGAGGCTCGGACACTCCGGTTCGTTACGACGCACTAGCAGAATTTAACTTCATTGAATTTGGAGTTGAAATGAGTAAATTATAGTAGAATTTGTGTTGATTTGTGCTATTGAAGTAACCTGTGTATTACTTACAGAGAATGATAATGTGAAGTATTTGAGCTTAGCTATTTGGATTGAAAAGCATGATCGTTATTTGCTAAATTTGCTTGGAGAACAAGCATTGTGGAAAACACCTCAATGAGGGGTCTGCGGCCAATCCAACTGTCGAGCCAAAAACGGGTATCCCTGTCGTGTCTCACTAAAGATTTAACACCTTTAAAAGCACTAGAACAACTTTTAGGATACCTCTCCAGGCGTTAGAGCAATCTGATTTCACTTGCCAAGTTGTAGGATCAGTTAAAGACTTAGTATACTTGCTCCTCATGATTGTTGCCCATAAACATTTATCATCAATAATCAACTTCCAACCAAACTTAGCCATAAACGCTACGTTCATATCTCCTAGGCTTTGAATGCCCAATCCACCATGCTCCTTACACTTAGTTACTATATTCCAAGCAACCAAATTGCATCTCCTAGACTCGTCTGATCCGCCCCAGAGGAAGTTGTGAATTAGTTTTTCAATTTGCTTAATTACCCCGGTAGGCATACGTGTAGTTTGCATAGTGTAAAATGGGATGGCAGTTAACATGAATTGAACAAGAACTCTTCTTCCTGCAAAAGACAAAGTTCTCATCTTCCAACCGGCTAGTCTGGATTGGATTCTTGAGATGACCCCACCGAAAGATTCCTTCTTTAAACGGCCATGTTGTGAAGGAACCCCTAAATACTTCCCGAGATTGTCTGCTACAGGGATGCCCAAGGCAGTCGAGATAGCGAGTTAGCTATCTAAAGATATATTCCTTGAGAAGTGAACACGTGATTTCTGAGAATTAACACTCTGCCCGGATTATTGACAGAAGACATCCAAACATTGCTTCATCACAGCGGCTTGGCGAGAAGTTGCTTGGCCAAATAGAATCAGATGAGTCAAACATGGCCCATCTCTAGGGATATTAATCCCCTCCCAGCTGCCCTCTTCTTTCAAACATTCAATGTGGTGACTTAATCGTTCCATACAGAGCACGGAAATTAGAGGGGAGATTGGATCCCCTTGGCGAATGCCGCGAGAGGGAGTGAACCAATCTGAAGTTTTCCTGTTCAAAGTGATTGCCAGCCTAGTTGAGGTGATGCATTCCCTCACATTCCTTACCCAAACTTGGTTAAAACCAATGTCTTGTAAAGTTGACTTAATGAAATTCCAAGATAATTTGTCATAGGTTTTTTAAAGGTCGACTTTCAGGATCATCCATCCATGCGGACCCTTCTTACTCCTCATTGATTTCAAAACCTCCTGATAAGTGAGGATATTGTATGTGGTTTGTCTACCAGGGACAAAAATTGATTGATGAGATCCAACCAGCTGTTGCATCATTCCTTTAATTCTCATTGTTAAGACCTTGGAAATAATCTTGTAGGTTGTGTTGCAAAGGCCAATAGGCCTCAACTATCTCACATTCTCCCACCTTTGGAATCAAGGAAATCAGTGTATCATTGCTTCCCATAGGCATCCTCCCCGTTTCAAAAAAACCGTAGGCAAAACTCGACAGGCTGTCACCCACCACTGACCATGTGTGTTGGAAGAAACCCCAGAACTATGATGCATAGAGTTTGAGAAGACCGCATTTTCACTCTAGGTGACCGCCAGGGAACTTGCAGCCTACTTTCAAGTTCACCTAGTCATAGTCTTTACCAACCAACCACTTTGAACGATTCTCAAAAACTCAACATCGTCGCGACGGCTGATCAAATGGGCTGTGATGCTTACCAAGTTTGCGATCGAGTACAAGCCACGCCCTACCATCGAAGCATAGGCATTGGCCAATTTTATTGTTGAGAGCATCGCGCGAGACACGGAGTCCGACCAACCGACCACCCTGGAGGAACCATGTTTGTGACACCCCGTAAATCCAAACACTAATCAAGGATTAATTGAAGAATTAATCCAAGTCTCTTTGCTAATCTATTCCTAAAAATCCTGAAATTTAATAGTCGAATGACTAGATTTTGACTAGTCACTTAAGTCAAAGGGTTGTACTTGTGCTTCTTGAATGGTGCCCTTGTTCCCTTGTCTTTCCAACATTAGTAAGGGTAGGAATGTCTTTCTACCTAAGGTTTGTGATTCAAGCTAACCTAGCAAGATTCTTTCATTTCATTCACCCTTCAACCTAAAACACAAAAACCTCTAGCCTCTCTCTAAAATGATTTAGCTTCTTCTCCAAGCTAGAATTTGAGCATCCAAGTCTTGCAAGATTTTCTCCCAAGATTCCTACTTTCTTCAGCTTGAGCATAAGGGAGGGTAAGATCCTTGGCTTTTTGGTGTTTTTAACCTTCTTTTAGGTGTCTTTTTCTAAAGTTAGGATCTTTGTTGTGTTTTGTTATGTGTGAGAAGTTGGTGTGGAAGAGGAGCGCTAGGAAAGGCTTTTAAGGGTGATAAGAGGAAGTTGTAAGGCTACAAAGGTAACCCATGCTTTACAAAACCTATTTTCTTACTTATATGATGATCATTGGCTTCTACTTGTGATTCTTGTGTTGATTTGTGAGATTTGATGCATTGTCTTGTGGTGATGCATGTTTAGAGCTTATTCTTAAGGTTCTTGAATGTCATTGCTTGGATATTTCTTGGGTTCAAGTCATATTATTGTTGTGTGTGAGATTTTGGGTGTTTTGGACTTGAACTTGGCCTTGTTGTTGAAAATCTCCAAAGGGATGTTTTGGAGTACAGGTGGTACCCGCGGGCGGAACGGCGGGCAGAGGCCTACCCGCCGCCCCACCCGCGGGGTACATGGCCTTGTGGGTTTGTGTACCCGCGGGGAACGTGTATGGTTAATGTCGGGGATTTGTTCCCCGTGATTCTTTCTCCTCGGTATTGATGTTTTGACCTCCCGATGTTGATTTATTGGGCTATTTGTGAGCCTTCTTGATGTTTCGTATGTCTAGAATGGTGTATTAGGAATCCATGTAGGATTTGGTGTCTTGAATCATGCTAAGGGTCCAACTTTGTGATTCGTTGGGCTAATGTGAGTCCTGAACGTTCTTTGGAACAAATTTTGGTTTACCCGTTTGATAAGCATGCTAGTTTGATGATGATGTGCTAGTATATATGTGTGGTTTGTTCCTTCGTGTTGAGATTGCCAATTTGCATTGACAATCATTTGGCGTTGGATTGGAATCCTATGTTGTTGAGTATGGTCTCATGTCTTTATTGTGATCTCTTGATTGATTTATATGATATGATCGTATGTAAATCGTTGTACCTTTGTTGATACTTGATTAAGACTATTGTGAGTCTTAGTCTTCTTGGTAATGATGATGACCTTGTGTGTGATTATGATTGAGATTGGTGGTTTGTTACTTGAGCTTTGCTCACGAGATTGGCGGTTTTGTGATATGATATTTAATGGTACCCTCGTGTACTGAGAGATCGGTGGTGAATAGGAGTGTCAGCGGGGGCGACGGTCCCCGGAGGCAAAAGGTTGGACTCAGAAGTACAGGGTGGCACTAGGAGGTAATGGTTGGAACTGAAATAAGGCCGGGGGTAGCTATAAGGTTGGAACAGGGCATAAGGTTGGAACTATGATACTTGTGACATGTAGTTGTAACCATGTGAATGTGTTTTTCTTGCTTATGAGCATGTCTTGATGTATTCTACTTTGTGATCAGTAGAATGCATCCTGAGTTGTATTGTCTTTCATGTTTGTTGTCTTGTTGTTGTTGTGGGGATGGTGATTCCTATTTCTTTTTAGAGTGATTTGATGAGTCTTTGAAGTTGACTTCTCTCGTTGGTTTTGAAATGATATAATATACTGTATTCCGTTTCAAAATGGTTTTGATTATATTCATCTATATATGTTATTTAACGTGTATTGATGGGTTACCAGCAATATTCGCTGACCGGGTGTATCCCTTGACTCTACAGGTTTTGAGTAGATGACTGAGAGCGCTAGACGTGGATCGCTAGATAGATTAGCTGTCATGTGTAGACGTTATATTTTGTTGGCCTGTGAGCCTAGTTTAGCGGTTTGTGTGCCTAGACACCTTATGTTTTGTTGAATTGTTAGTTTTCCCGCCTGTGCACCTATGTCTGAGATAGGTGTGGCATAACACGTACCGATTTTATATAGCTTCTGCTTGCTTTATGTCTTGATGATTAGATGTTTTCCTGTGTATTTAAGTTTTAAAAATGTGGTAAAAATCGGGGGTGTTACAATGTTGGGAAGCTTTTTTTGACGGGTTGTCTAGCAAGAAAGGGTGTGGGGAAGGAATCGTGATCAAATCCCTTGAAGGCTTCAAGATTTATTAAGCTTTGATCATCAAATTTTGACCCATGAATAATGGGGCAGAGTATGAAGCACTCATAGGCAGACAATGATTGGCCAGGCAGATGAAGACCGACTAACTAAGGTTACGATCAAATTCCCGGTTGGTAATCGGTCAGCTTTTCAACACGATTGAAGCGAAGGATGATCGAATGATACTATACGATACAAGGACATTGCACTGGAATTGTTACAACAATTCGACAAGTACGTGTTAATCCAAGTGCCCAGAGCAGAGAACATAGACGCCGACATGTTGTCTAAGTTGACCCAGGAAACCCTGAGTACGTGTCCAAAACAATGCAGATTTAAGAGATTGAGTCGCCAAGCATTAAAGTCCTACCAGTCAAGATAAGCGAGCCAGATTGGATGTACAACTTGAAGAATTACATAGCCAATGGCACCCTACCGGATGACACCACCAGGGCAAATAAAGTCACACTAAGAGCACCATGTTTCCAATTGATCGATGGTAAACTCTACAAGCAGTCGTACGGCGGACCACTCCTGAGGTATATGACCATCGATGAAGCCAAGATTATGATGGAAGAGGTTCATGAAGGATTTTGTTCGGCCCACCAAGGACAAAAGACGTTGGCACAAAAAAAATCATCATGCTAGGATACTATTGGCCCTTAATCAACTTGGATTGTGAGCGGTACATTCGGCGGTGCGCTACTTGTCAAGAGTTTCACAAGTTACCCGGTTGACTGGCTACCTACTACCAACCGATCAGTGAGGTAATACCCTTTGTAAGATAGGAAGGGGACCTGATCGGGGCATTCCCAATGGCGGCTGGCGGGAAGAAATATGTGATCGTAGCCATCGACTACTTCACCAAGTGGGTAGAGGCAGAAACACTGGCAACCATCACCTCTCAGCAGTGCCAAAGGTTTCTTTGGGAGAAGGTAATCACTCGGGTTGGGGTTCTAGTCTACTTGATCACTGACAACGGAATGCAATTTGATATCTAGTCGTTCAAAAACTTCATTGCACGGTTGGGCATCAGACACACCCGAGCAGTCGTAGCATACCCGCAAGCCAACGGACAAGTGGAGAACACCAACCGGACAATCCTCAACGGACTGAAGAAGAAGTTTCAAGTGTGGGTCGAGGCTGGGTAGAGGAACTCCCATATGTTCTTTAGACCTACCGAACCACTCCACAGCAGGCGACCAAAGAAACACCCTTCTCGCTGACTTACGGATCCGAAGCAAGGGTGCCGATTAAGCATGGCTCCCTACCGCCCGCGAAAAAAGTTACCAACCGGAGGAAAATGACGAGTTGCAAGGTGCAGAGCTCAACTTCAATGATGAGAAACGAGATATGGTAGCATGAAGAATGATCGAGTGCTAGAAGGCCGCCAAGACCTACCATGACGGATAGGTGAAACCACGCTTCTTCCAAGTTGACGACTTAGTGCTCCGACGGAGGGAAGCCAGCAGACCGATCGATCATGGAAAATTTTCCAAGAGATGGAAAGGACCATATAGAGTCTCGGCAATCGTTAAACCCGAAACCTACAAATTAGAGACTCTTTCCGACTGACTGATTGGTCGGGTGTGTAATTCCGAACACCTCATAAGATTTTACAAATAATGTAGGGTAACTGATATGTTACTTGTATTCGTACAACTGAATAGAAATTTTCTTTCTAATATCGTTGTAATGTTCCCGAACCTGCTTAAAATGTTTCACATTCTTCCGAGAGAAAAAAATCGGCCAACTGGCCAAACAGGAGCAAGTGAAGCAACAAACAACAAAACAACATCGCCAGTAATGTACAGGTAGTCGGTCGACCAAAAAAAAAGTGCAGCGAAGGCGTCTGGTGGCCGGTTGGACTAGTGGCACGACCGGCCGGTCAGCCAGAAAGGAAAAACGACAACAATATTCGAAAAACACAACAACAACAAAATAAACATACATATATTTAATAATAAAGAAAGAGGATGAGGAATACTTGGTGGCAGTGACAGCAGGTGACCGGTCGGCGGTAGAGTCAGCTTTGGCGGTCGGTTCGCGATTGTGAAGGCAATCGGTCGGTGCAGAGAGAGAGAGAGAGAGAGAGAGAGAGAGAGAGAGAGAGAGAGAGAGAGAGAGAGAGAGAGAGAGAGAGAGAGAGAAAGAGAGAGAGAGAGGATTGTGTTGCTTGGAATGTTGGGGGCGGTTGGACGGCTAGGGTTTTAGGTAGAAAGGAGAAGAAAAAAATAAAACAAAGCAAAAAGCAAGAAGGAAAATGAAAAGAAAGTAAAAAGGAAATAAAAATAGAGAGAGAAGATCTTTTTTATCTTGCAAAGTGGAGAAAATTCCAGAGAATTCCGGTTGGCCAAGGAAGGTAGAAGTGCAAAAGTGAGAATGAACAAGGGGGCTATTTATAGGAAAATAGTGGGCTGGGAAGTTGAAGAGTCGGCCTGATTGCGTGGAAGGCCTAGATTGTGAGACGTGTCATCCCATTGTGTATACACCATCCAATCAAAATTTTCAACAAGCCAATGGATTGACCGAGAGGAGTACGGTTGGTCGGCCTGGGGGAAGTTTGTTCGCGACAAGCCGATCGAGAAAAGTTAGAAGGAAAATATTTTCACATCTCGAACCCGACGATTCTTGCGGATTCAAGAAGTGGGAGACTCGTGATGGTAAATACGCATAAAGCACTAATACGTATAGTCGGTCCGTCAAAAGAACTACCTGGTCGGTCTGTCGTAACCATAAACCCGACGGAACTAAATCACTTCTGATCAACTGTACCGCTCATATCGATAGGCCTCGTGAAAGATGAAGATGTTCTTGGATCACCCTTGGAATCGCCCCGACAGAGCTCCACCTTGTAAACCGGTCGACTTACGGTGCAATGCACTCCGCAAGCGGGAAAACTTAGCTTACACGACAAGTAATGGAAACCAACTTGCACCTGCAGAGAGGCGACTGGCGACTTGCAGGAATGACGACTTTGTCACCTCGGACACTCAACCTACACATAGCTACAACTAACACATGTGATTCACTCGTAACCAATCACTACTTGTAATACATGTAACCTTTATCACTCTGTAACGTCACCATTCACTAACACATGCAAGAGTTTCTAAAGAATTGAGCTTAGTCAATTCTCCTTTAAAGTGACTCCACTTCTCTCTCAAAGTGATTCTTTTCCGAGTATCCTGCATACTCACACATGTCAACCGACATTCGAATCATTAAAGCATCAACGTGCTATCCTCGTGCAAGAGTCACTGTTCTAGCGAGGAGTGGTAAGGAGTCCGAGACCCCCACAGTGACACACTTCATTCCATAATTTAGTTGTCCCATTGAACCTAGGTGCCAGCTAGGTTGAGTATCCACTATAGAACTCTTATTCTAAAGTCTTTAGTCACATTCCTTGTTTCAACTTCTCTAACAACTATTTGCTTACCCTCTAGTTAACGACCGCTACATTATCTTTTGACCTTACATAGTCAATAGAGAATTAGAGATAACACCCGTTGTGAGAAATTGTGTTAATGGTATTATGTCAATGACTTATAAGTCTAGACTTACCATGTACATGTAACTTTGTACTTAACCAATTTTGACTTGACTATCGTAATGCACACAAATTGGAGTTACAGGTTTTTCCAAATGGGAATATCCTCGAGGTAATGGCTTAGAAATTTAGCCTCTTCGTGAAACTTGTCTAGGGCTATCAACTTAGGTTCCATCATGGATCTAGCTATCACAGATTGTTTCGAGAATTTCCACAAAACGACTACATTGGCTTACGTGTACACGTAGCCACTTATGGACTTAGCGTCCTTAAAGTTTGATATCCGATTAACATTGCAATACTCCTTAAAGTACAACTGGATATCTCACGTAGTGTAGTCCAAAGTCATGAGTATACCATAAGTATCTCATAACTCTCATTGTTGCCTTCTAATGCGTATCACAGAGGTTACTCGTATGCCTACTGAGTTTGTTAACCGTAAAGGCAATATATAGCCTAGTACAACTCATTAGATACAATTAAACTACCAATAATCTGAGTGTATTATACTTGAGAAATACAATCTCCGTGATTTTGGGATAGATGTACATTAGTATCTAATGGTGTCCAAGACACTTAATTATCATCCTTGTTAAATTTCCAAGGACTAACTCAATATAATGAGTTCGACTTAACACGGGACCATCTGATCTTCTCACGATTTTAATTCCGATGATTAAATCCACCAAACCCATGTTTTTCATGTCAAATCTCGAATTTAACATGTTCTTGGTAGATTTAATCATTTAATCGCTACTACCCATGTTGAGTTTACCGTGTATAAACAAATAGTGATACAACCGTTCATCGTATGTCTTACGTGGACACACTTGTCACTTTTGTTTATACTAAACCCCTTGATCATCATTGCATGATCAAACTTCACGTGTCATTGCTAAGGCGATTGTTTCAAACATACAATGATTTCATCAATTTACACACTTTTTTTTCCATAGTGCGGAACCACAAAACCCTCAGGTTGTTCCAAGAAAGAGATTTTACACATCCATTTGATGAACTTTCAAGTCTCATAGTGCGGCTATGGCAAGTATCATTCTAGTCGATTTTATTCTCATCACAAGAGAATACATATTGAAGTAACTGTGGCACTCGCGTTGCATGTAATCTTCAATTACAAGCTCCACTTGTACACAAAAGCTGTAAAAACCCTTAAAAAAATCATAAATGGAGTTGCTCTTATGTAAGTTTATTTTACAAGAATATAAATTATGTAAGACCATTTCACGTGAAATGTTAATTTAAATGTAATAATTTTCTATAAATCTATTAAAAAGTATTATATTTTAACTAAAAATATTATACATATTACTTGAGACAATCTCACATAAGATTTATTCATTTTACAAGTGTCTTGTCAAGTAGATCATCCATTGGTTTGTCTTTTTTTTTTTTTTTTCTTTTTTTAAATGAAAGTGGATCTATTTCTATAAGTAAATTAGAATTGTATAAATGTAAAATGAATAGGGATGATTGTAAATATGATGGTATAACAATTTGACCAACTTTTAAATTTTAGAGGGTATTGCATAAATATGGATAAACTAACCATCATATCCTTCGGCCTTTGTGTTTTTACACAAGTGAGATATTGTTATTAGTTTTATATTCAACAGATCTAAGAGCAACCACAATAATTGTAATTTTCTCTTGGACTTTTTGCATCCTTAGTTGGAAGATAGAGAAAAGGAGAAAAAAAAAAGAATTCATTGCTATAGATTCTCTAGGCATGGCATTTCAATTAAAAACTGAATGATGCGTTTATTAATAATATATATATATATATATATATATATATATATATATATATATATATATTGAAAATAAAGAGCTAATTCATTAATCATAAGTTGAAACAGTTACAATAAAGATCAATAATAGAATGATAAAACATTCTTTACAGTCAGACATAGAAACAACTTTCCTAGCAATGCTAAAAGAAACTTAAATCGCAAATTGTGTTACAAGATTGAAGCTCAATTCATTGGAGGAACCTGAAGCTTCTTTGATGTTGGTAATGATCTGGCTATCCAAGACTGACTCTGTTTGATAAACAGAGTCAGTTTAAAAATAAAAATAATAAAATAGAAAAGGAAGAACATCTGTACCTGTCATTTGACTTTTCAAATTAGGAAATAGAGACCATTTCTCTATTTTTCGAAAAATTGGATAACTATTAAAACCAATTCTCTAATTTGAAAAAAAAAAAATGGTTAGTTGATGGCAGAAAACCTTTTCCATGGACCATACGTGCTATAATGTCTTTTATTTTTTAATACATAGGTTCCTTAGCTTATGCCAAACTAATATTAGCCTCTGGTTCCCCACCCCAAGAGTCACTTGAGGATGTAAATCCTAGTGGCATGAGCAGCCTTTCAGCCCGTCCCCCGCCTTTTATTTTCTTTCAAACCCAATGTAAGCACCTTACCAAAAGTACAACTTGAGAATGCAGCAGAGTATAGCTACTCAGGATATTTCACCTATTTCACATTTTCACACACACATTTGGTATGTCTAAAACTGAACAATGGCTGCTCTGATAGAGAAGAAATAAGCATGGCAATAGTCATAGACTATTATCAGTGCTACTGAGAAAGTGTTATCACCATTCTCTAAAATGTTTTTAAAACAACATATTTCAGCAACTCACTTTCTGAAAAATGAACCAAACACACCAAGAAAATTTTCTGGAATCAACCAGACACTTGAAAGGAGACTCATTTTCCAAAAGTCATTTTCCTAGTTTCCAAACACACCCTTAATCATAATTCTCAATCCTTTCTTATGAAGAGAATCTACCTGGAACAACTTCTCCAGTTAATGTACAAATTGGCTACAAGTACTAGGTTTCATAAAAAGTGAGATAAATCTGCTTTCTGGAGCAATTCGAATTATATCATCAGGTTATAATTTCAAAAGCTATAGCTAAAGATTGTGAGGTTAACCAAACTTTAGCTGACAAACAATTACATGAACATAAGCACATATGATAGCTATCAATACAAACCCCATGCTTTCCATCTTGTGTTTTCCCTATTTCCTAATTCAAAAAGTTCTATCACAAATAGATCACATTCCTCCATCGAACTACACTCAAGAGCCAACTTACGTATCAAATTAGGTAATATTTCCTTGACCGGAAACCAAATTTCAATAGGTTGGCAAACATAAATTTTATATATATATATATATATATATATATATATATATATATATATATATATATAGTTTAAAATGTTAAAACTACAGCAAGATGCCAAGAAAGGAAATTTCAAGGATTATTCTAAAATCATTTGCCAACTACACCAACATAGCTCTACATGAATAAGGTTATTTAAGTTGCATTTTCAAAAGCACTGACAAATGAATCCAAAACAACAGTTCCAATAACAAGAACAATTGTGAAAATGGAATGAAGAAAGCCGTGAAACAGAGCTATAATGAATAAACCTTCAATTCCATCACAATGGCATTTAGAGATGATGATCAAACGAAGAGCAAAACAAAGCTACGAAATACTACCAATTAAGTTCATAGCTTATAATTGAAATTCAACAATCTATTAAAAATATATGATTGAAAGAATTTGGAGAACGCAGTAAACACCGAATCTAACTCAAAACCTGAGTTTGGAAAAAAACCAGCGGTTCTTCCCAGTCTTAAACCGCTCCTCAAACCGGGCTTTGGCCTCTTTGGCGGCGAAGACCTTCTTGTCGTGGGACTGGAGGCAGTCCTGCGTGACGGCGTCCTTGAGGTCGACGTCGAGCGTGTAGCGAGTGGGCATGATGTGGTTGTAGTTGACGAGCTTGACGAAGGTCCTGACGCGGGACTTCTTCGCCTGTTTCTTGGTGGAGTCTTTACGAATCACCTTCTTCGGGTACTTGGTGATCCCGGCAACGAGGCAGTGGCCGTAGGGACGGTCGCGAGTGCCGTCGTCGAAGCACCTCACGATCACCGCCTTTCTGCCGGCGTATCGCCCTTGCAGGAAGATCACGGCTTTGTTTGGCTTCAGAAACTTGACCATCTTCTCTCTCTGCCAAACTCAAAATGAAACCCTAGGTAAGGTAACGCAAATTATACCGTGCAAAGTAGCCATTGTGAGCTCTGGCCTAAAACAACGTCGTTTTGGACTTTTTCCTGTGCACATTGCTATGTGCGCCCTAGTGCACGGTATAACGATTGGACAAAGTATACGTATATAGTGGGCCGCACTCCTGTGCGAATAACTGCCCAGGAACAAAATGCTAATAGATCAGGGCCATTAATCATCTAAAATCAACGGCTTTGCTATTGCTTAGGACGCAGTGGCAAAATTGTAACTACACAACAAAATATCATCAAACCAAACACGCGAAGGGCATTATCGACAAACTTTACGTTCAAAAAGGTAGAAATCGTCTTCTTCCTCCCAAAACCCTCCCGCGACGACAACAAAGATAGCGAAAAAAAACTCTTAAAAACAACACAATCCTTTGCTACAAAGACTAAAACTTCTTCGATTTCACTCCAGCAAGTAATATTACACTTCTGTGAGAAAATATGCTCTCGACACCTGTTATGCTAGACACCGGCCAGACGGAATCGGAAGTTCAAGAACCACTTGAACGGACATCGAAGAAGACGAAACGGTCTGAATCTCGACTGGAGGATAGCGGGGGGATGATGGATCATGACACGGTCCAGAATCCTATCAAGAACACGGAGTCAAATCGCCCTCTGGAGGTCAATCTGGGCAACCGTCCGGCCTATAGCCAAATCTTGAAGAATCAGCCCTGGGCAAAGGCAGCCGAGAAGGAAGTTGATGACCAAGAAGTCTCCGATGACAAAGACGACGACATGCAGGAGGATGTTCTATGTCCAAGAATCCCAGTCACAAAGGAAGAAAAAAGAAGGCTAAGAGCCCCATGGCGGTGCTCCCTTATCATTCGAGTGTTGGGACGAACGGTTGGCTATAATTACCTCCGCCGGCGGCTTGAGACGCTACGGAGATCGGAGGCAAGCATGGACCTGATCGACTTGGAATACGACTATTACGTAGCCAGGTTTGAATCCGAATGGGATTATGACTTTGCAAGATTTGAGGGACCATGGATGATATTGGACCACTACGTAATTGTGCAGCAATGGGTGCCGAATTTTAATCCGGCGTCGAACAAAACAGAGAAAATTTTGGCATGGGTAAGGCTCCCAACTCTCCCAATGGAGTACTTTGATGATGACTTCCTTTGGAAAATAGGCAAGAGTGTTGGTGAACCAGTAAAGATCGACAATACAACTTCCCTATCAACAAGGGGAAAATTTGCCCGAATCTGCGTCGAAGTCGACATCACAAAACCCTTAAGATCGAAATTCACTATAGCCATGGAGAAGTACCGATTGAATATGAAGGCCTCCACTTAGTCTGCTTCAAGTGTGGTGTGTATGGACACAAGAGAGAGCAATGTGGACTAGGAGGAAAAGAGCAGAAGACAACTGATAAAGAGGCGGATGATGTCGCAATACCCAATCTGGAAAAAGGTGATCAACTGTTTGAACCACCATTAATGGAGAAACCACAAGCGAAGAAGGTAGCCCTAGCGGATGACTATGGTTCATGGATGTTAGTCACGTGGAAGGAAAGAAGACAACCACGAAGAAATCCTAATCGAGGTGGACAGCCCCATGGCCAATCACCACCCAAGAACAAGTCTGGAGGGGCTTCAAAGATTTACGAGAATCAGCTTTTCAACACACGCTTTGCACCTCTTGATGGGTTAGGCGAGGATCCCAGGGGTGAAACACCGGCCGACCAAGCTGTTGAGTATACTGAAGACCAATCAGCCAGACCTAGACCCATTGTCACCTCAAGGATGTCATCCAAAGGCACTATGGAAAGACCAGGTTCTAATCCCATATCACCAAACCAAGACAGGGTAAGGCAGCCAAGATCACAACATCTGCGGGGTGGCAATTCCGGTTCAATCAACACTCCTAGGAGAGCGGCTGCTGAGGTCGACCATGTGGTGGTTAGAGGCTATAATGGAGGGAAATCAATTACTAGAACCACTATGCAGCACCGCGGTAAAGGGATCCTTATTGGATCCCCTATCGATCCAGGTGACCGTCGCCCAGGGAACCCTCTTGAAGATGGGGCTGCCTATTTTGATTGTGCTATGGATGATGTTGAGGGTGTCCAAAGCCAATTTGGCTTTGATGGTGATCCCCAGGAGCTCCTTTGAGCTCCCTCCTTTCCCATTATTTTATTATGAATATAATCGTATGGAATTGTCAAGGGGCAGCATCACGAAAGTTTTTCCGTACACTGATGAATTTCCTCTCTGTGTATAAGCCTATTATTCTTTGTTTACTGGAGCCAAAAGTATCTGGGGTCCAGGCCGACAACATTTGCTCTCGAATTGGTTTTGATGATTGGCTTAGGGTAGAATCCTTTGGGTTCTCGGGTGGCATTTGGGTGTTCTGGAGAGACTCTGTCTCAATTGACATCCTCACCACCCATCCCCAGTTTATCAATGTAAGAGTTGACAAAGTCGGCTCACAACCATGGTTTTTGTCTTTAGTTTATGGTAGTCCTCACGTGTCCCTTCGAAGGGAGCTCTTTTCAGAACTCTCTCGTTGCGAGCTGAGTTCATGCGGTAGCTGGCTCTCGGCTGGCGACTATAACTCCGTTACTTGTAGCAATGAAACCTCTAATTCTGGCAGCTTCTCTTTAGCTAGATGTGCAGGGTTCACGGAATGGATCAATAAATAAGGACTGTTAGATCTTGGTTATTCTGGATCAAAATTTACATGGGTGAGGGGACAAATTCACACTACCTTTAAGGGGGCAAGGCTCGATAGAGCACTATGCAACATGGATTGGAGGTTTCAATTCCCGGATGCAGATGTTATTCACCTGCCAAGAATATCATCGGATCATAGTCCATTACTAATCAGATTGGAGCCTCCTAAATCAAGTTTTACGATTAAACAGTTCAAATACAATGCGGCTTGGGCAACACATCCTGAGTTTCTAAAGTTTATTCAGCAAAACTGGGAAGCTGGGGAGAACTTGGAAACCAGTAAGACCAACATGGCAGATAAGCTATCAGACTGGAACAAGTCAGTCTTTGGCAACATTTTCATTAGGAAAAAAAAAGGTCTTAGCCCGAATTGATGGGGTCCAAAGAAGACTGACTAGCCACACTAACCAAAACCTGCTTAGATTGGACAAGAAACTACGCAAAGAACTGGAGGATATCCTCTATCAAGAGGAGTTGCTGTGGTTCCAGAGATCAGGGAGAATTGGATAGTTTCGGGTGATCGAAACACAAGGTTCTACCATATCGCTACGACAGTCAAAAATGGGAAGTTCTAGAATTAGCAGTTTAAAGGATAACGAAGGTAATTGGATTATGGATGAAGATCTAATTCTTAACCATGTTTGCAGGTATTTTGAAGATTTATTTTCAGATGATAATGTAGCCGTCCAAGGAGTATTTCCAGGAAAGTTCCCGATCCTCCACCAAGCAATTTGGTGCCGACTTAATGCACCTGTCTCTCCGGAGGAGGTAAAAGAGGCTCTATTTGACATGTCCCCGAGCAAAGCACCAGGGCCAGACGACTTCCATGCGGGGTTTTTTCAAAAAGCGTGGAGCACAGTAGGGAAAGACATTTTCAAATTTGCAACGTCATTTTTCATCAATGGAGTGATGCCAGAAGGATGTAATGACACCATCCTGGTCCTAATACCCAAAGTCCCGTCCCCAGACTCGGTGAAACAGTTGAGGCCGATTGGGCTCTGTAATATTGTTTACAAGATTCTAACAAAGATCATGACCACAAGACTAAAGTCAACTATGCGAAAATTGGTTGGAAGTCACCAAACGAGCTTCATACCGGGAAGGCAGTGTTCAGACAACATCCTAGCTTACCAAGAAGTACTCAACTCGATGAAAACCAAAAGAGGCACAACCGGTTGGATGATTCTCAAGATCGACCTTGAGAAAGCTTATGATAGGCTGTCTTGGAACTTTGTAAAATCCACTCTAGAACTAATCGGATTTAACCGAGATTGGATTAGGAACATTCTGTCATGCATATCAACCTCCCGATTAGCAGTTCAGTGTAATGGAAAGAGATCCCACTGGTTCAGACCAACCCGAGGCATCCGTCAAGGCGATCCCATCTCGCCCCTCCTTTTCGTCCTATATATTGAGCGGCTGAGCCATCTGATCAATGAGAAGGTAACCTCAAAGAGCTGGAAAGGCATAAAGATAACAAGGAATGGACCGGAAGTGACACACTTGTTCTTTGCGGATGACATGCTCCTTTTTGCGAAAGCTACATTACAACAGGCGGTGCTAATCAAACGGGTGTTAGACTTCTTCTGCACTCACTCTGGTCAGAAGGTAAACTTTCAAAAGTCCCAAGTCTTCTTTTCAAAGAACACGCAGTTTATTGAGCAATTAGCCATCTCGGAGGTTCTTGGTATTCCTAGAACTGACAACCTGGGAAACTATCTGGGAATTCTATCCTTCCATGTCAGATTGAAAAATGAAACGTTTTCTAGCCTGCTAAATAAAGTTTAGGGCAGATTATCGGGATGGAAGGCCAAATCTCTTTCTCTAGCAGGTAGAAGGGTATTAGCCCAGGCTGTCCTAATAGCCATCCCCTCTTATACAATGCAAACGACCTACCTCCCTACTGGGGTTATCACACAGCTGCAAAGAATGGTTCGCAATTTCATTTGGGGCTCGACCGAGGAGCATAGACGTTCTAGGCTTGGGACACGGTGACTCTTGAGAATGAGTTGGGTGGCATGGGTATTAGGAGGCTGGGGGCGCTGAACAAAGCGTTCTTAACCAAACTCGGGTGGAGGTTACATGCATAGGAGGACAACCTATGGATAAACTTAATGAACGCAAAATACACCAAATTCAACAATGACCCCCATACCTGGCAGAACAAGCCCGGAAGCTCAAATGCTTGGAAAGGAATCGTGAATGCCAGTAATATTCTTCTGCAAGGAGTCCGAAAACAGGTGAAAAATGGAAAGAATACGCGTTTTTTGGCTCGACTCATGGATTGGTCATCGACCATTGGTTCACTTTCTCCCAGCTCCTATTCCCCTGCCGGAGCTCTACGCCAATGTCGCAAACTACTGGGATTCCGAGGCTGGATGATCCTTTCTCTTGTTCCACATAGTCGTATGCTAATCCTCCTGTATAAACCTGTTCGATATAATATGTAATGCGGTACAGCTTGCAGCAGGCATTTCAGGATAGTCCTTCAAACTCTTTCCATGAATAGATAATAGTTTTTCAATCTCCACTAAAGCAAAGTTCATCTTGTGCGAATCGGTCAACACAAAATCTGCATAAGGTTATATAGAATTTAATATTTAACATCCCTACATTTAAGTTAACTTTATATGGTGATGTAAATATAACGAAAAGTAGTGGTGGAATGTATGAGTACCTCTATTGTGCAATTGTTTCCGGATATGGAATTGTGCATCATCTGACAAATGTGGCCACACAGCATACCAAACACTTTCCGGTTTACCCATGCAACTGCTCATTAGCAATGTAACAAATAGTCTCCTCAGTTGATCTGCTGACGCCCAATGACTGGCTTCTTCAATTGCATCAACATATTCGTTATCATCATCAACTAAACCTCTTGCATAACACGCGTCTCGAAATGAGTCATAGATGACACCATTTACAGTCCTGATATCTTCAAAACTTGTAGGCCCATGTATTTTATTCAAGAGACACCTCAAATAAAATATTTCGCCAGTAGCTGGGGGAACATAAAATATCCGACCAATTGAGAAACCTTTTTTCCTTGGTTGCCATTTTCGGATATCTTTCTTCCAAACGAATTTTGTGGGCATTTCAACATAAGTTAGCTCTCTTGCATTTAGGAAAGTTTTATTCGCTTCAAACCATTCTAAGAACATGCTTTGTGCTATTGTTGGTCTATTTACAATGTTCTCGACAGGATCGTCATCTGAAAATATCACGCTCTGTTGATTTGGAAGGTGAAAGCTTAACCTTTCAACTGAAGGCGCCCTAAGCTGTATATCAAAACCAAACAAACGCCAAACTGCTTCACATGGTGATATGTACCTACAATCGTAGTACATATTGATCTCATCTATTGCTTTCCCCTTTTCTTCATCACTGGTTGTGTTGTAGAATTCTGCAGTTACTCTGTCATGACCCTGTTAACGTACTTGAACAGGTACTTGATTGAGCGTGACTGGTTGCACCACTCCACATTTATGTGAGCCTTATACTTAAGCAATAAATGTCTATTGTGTGGTACAACATACCTGTTGTCCAATGCGATCCCGTTCTTTGTAACTATATTGCCGTTGTCTCTCCTTCTATATGCCGAGTATCCATCAGCATCAAATGTAGAACTCTCAACAAATCTCTTAGGAAAATGTTTCGAGCATCGTGCATTTACCATACAGGGAGAATTTGTCCTTGCTTTTCCACATGGCCCATGCATCATAAATTCCTCCACCGCTTTGTAATATTACACATCTGTCTTTTCATCTGGTATCTCTGCAGAAATTATCTTATCTAGCGTAACAACATCACTAACGTCTTGATTCTTTCCCAAAAAAAGCAACATATGAGCATGAGGGAGACCCCGCTTTTGGAACTCAATTGTATATATAACTGTAACAGAAACCCCAAAAAAATCAATGTATGGTAATTATTCTTAATTGTAAACACAAGAATGTGAACTGAAACTAAAATATTACCTCCAGCAACAGAGCCAAAAAGTTTATTCTTTCGACAATCAGCAATCAAAGAATCCAACTTCATCTTGAACAAACGGCAGATTATGTCAGGTCGATCTTCGGCTTTCAACCTGCGATCTTTTAGAAAACGTTGTACCTCAGGCCACTTTGGGTTGCATGTAAATGTTATAAATAAATCTGGATAACCAATCCATCTACATATTGCCATGGCATCTTTGTAGTTTTGTATCATGTACCGAGCACCACCTATGAAACTTGAGGGTAGTATTATTCTTCGACCT
The DNA here is from genome assembly GCF_001879475.1 of Ipomoea nil. Taxonomy (NCBI): domain Eukaryota; kingdom Viridiplantae; phylum Streptophyta; class Magnoliopsida; order Solanales; family Convolvulaceae; genus Ipomoea; species Ipomoea nil. The sequence goes on along the minus strand of NW_017619207.1, from coordinate 2,492,746 downwards.
TGTGCTGCAGGGTTTACTTCACCCCTGGTTAAAGCATCAGTCAATCCACTGTATGATTCACATCTTAAGATTTTTTGATGTGTCCTGATATAAATGAGTCTTCCAGACTCCACTATCGTGTATGCATCTACCACAAACTGTTGTAACAGGCGCTTTGCAAATAGCAATGTGGTAATAGAACCTCTTGTCTGTAACCGATAGCAGAAATACTCCCTAGGACTAATCCTCTGTTAACCACCAGCTGAACGAATGCTATGTACGTTAGAGAATGCAATGTCTTCCCGATATCCATCTTCACCATATAGAAACAACAGGGGGTATTGTAGTGGGAGGTATGAAGGATTTAATTCACTAATTCTTTGCAATTGCCCACCTTTAGCTTGAACAACAATATCACGATCACCAATACTGGTATCCAGATCTCCAACTATTAAAGCTGCTACTTCGGACACTTGAGGCAGGTTGTATGTCCTTGCATCTCTAGTGCACTTCCCCAATAACTTTATTTTGACTTCAGCGCATGGGTTACTATCAAGCTCAGATCTAGCCATCCGAAAAGACTGAACCAAAACATTATTTTGGTCCAACTCCTTCTGAATGACATTCACTATTTCTACGTGAATGTCATCTTGATCAACTCTACCCCTACAATCACGCATCAATGAATTGCTAAGCTGATAGATAAAACATCACATTTTAATAGGAAAAAAAGTTCTATGCTTACCTCACAGCCTTTATACGGTTGTTCTTTTCATTTGCCGTATCGTATATGTACAACTGAGCAAAATGTGGTTCTTTTCCGTCTTCTGGTAGGAGGCCGCCCATTAAGTGATAGTTTTGACCACTTAACCTGAACACCGTTGGTGCTCCACCCTTGTTCAAGCTCTTGTCTATCTTTCCGCCCATTGATGTGAAGCAAAACATGGCGTTGTATGTTCTAATGTCTTGGAGGAATTTTTTTGATAATTCATCATTGCCGAAAAATAGCTCAAATATACCTTTAGGTGGCAACGCATTCTCCTGTAACTTAATCTTGCCATTGTTGCAGCACAATGGAAACATCGTTGGACCTTTAGAGGAATAGTTTTTCTTCCTTTCCTCGAACCAAAACAACGCCCCACAATGGACACAACTATTGCTTGCATCACCGAAATCATAATACTCTTCTGCAAACAAATTGTTGTTTAAATATTCTTCCATAAAAAGTGTACATGCATCGCTATGTTTAAATATGTATACGAACAAAAATACCATTTGCATGAACAGAGGATGTTCCGGTATCGAAGTTATGCGTTTCATCGGCAATTGTTATGTTTAAATCTGTATACGAACCAAAAAAATATAATTAACTAATAGAATGTGCAAGTGTTAAATTTGACTATGGTAGCGTTCGTTACGAAAAGATACAGGTCGTAAGAGTACCTGGTATGCACGGGTTTGGCATTGGGATGCGTAAAGAGATAGATTCCTCATCGTCAATCGGAATGTTTAAATCTGAATATATAAACATTACTATAAATGAATATGAACTGGATGAAAGCGTTCAATTTGAGTTTAGTATAATTCGTTACAAACATATTTGGTTAGTAATTTTACCTGGTATGGCGTTATTGCGAATTTGTAGACGTAAAGGGACAGACTCCTCTTCAAAGGCTGATAGCAAATCTCTTTGAATTACATGTCCTTCTTCAATTGTCGAACCATGTATTGTTTTACCAATATGAACTTGACGTGGTGATCTACAACCTAAATTTAATACAATAATCAAATTAACAAATATACATATCTTTTAAATGTTTTAAGATTATATAACATATTAGTCTACGACGTTACCAGTTAAGCAAGACTCAGGTATGGTTGATATTGTGTTTTGTTTCACTTCAAGAAAAATTCCTTGCCGGTTGGAAGAAATTACGTGTGTTTGGGAAGAACCTACTGTAATCATATATAATTCATAAACGTAAAGATGCCTTATAAGATTAATACAAGTAAATAATTTGACAATAATATTCGATCCATAATATAATAAACAGGATATGTACATTCACAATCAATGTATATCACTCAATTGTAAATGATTTACCATTTGTGATGTTACTCAATGGTGTGATATTTTCAGTCAAACACCCTGCAATTGAAGGTCGTGTTCGACGCAATGTTGTAGGTTGCTCTATATTATGCGAATCATTATTTGTTGCTGAGGAAGTCAAGCAAGTATTTTCTGTGAAATAGAATAACAAATTATAAAAATAAAAATTATGACATTATATAAATTCATATCACATAACCTAAAAAAATTGAAATTGAACCACATAAACTTGTAAATGATATAAATAACGTTAAAATTAAAAGACAAAATATTTGTTGTTCCATCAACTTACTGTATAATATGTACTATTCAGAAGATTAAAATAACATAAGTAGCAAACTTATGAATTAAGTACACATAACATAATAAATTAAAAAAATTCGAAAGTTTACCAATTAATTACACATCACATAATTAATTTCAATTTTTGTCTACACAATTTTATAATTGAAAAGGCAGAAATTATAAGGCATAAATTATATTAAAATTTATGCAACGGATCATCCTGGACAATTTTGTGTGGACAATGAGTAACATTATCATAAAAATCAAAATCTCGTATTTTAAAATTTATTCAGATTTTGGTACACATAACGCCCTTACAATTTTAACCCGGTACAACATATTCATGTAATTAGTGTCAGTAAGACACACATTAAAAGGCAAATTACATGGTGGTCCATGGACCAAAAAATGTTGTGTACCTTGGACTACAATTGACCGTGAACCACGAATAAAACCATAATTAAATATTATATATCATAAATATCTATTTTATAAATTAAATACACATAACATAACTTATTTTAATATTTTAGAACATAGATTTGTAATTTTTATAAAACAGCCTAACCTTATGAAATAAATTACTGAACATTACAATATAAATAAATAAATAAATAAATATATATATATATATATATATATATATATATATATATATATATATTATTTTTCTTCGGTCCAATTGAGAAGAGATAAGAGATGAGGAGAAGCGTTGACAGCCTTCTCCTCTCTTTGTCCGAACAGATCTCATAGCTCAAAATCTCTTCAACAATTTCACGGTCTCTCTCTCAATCCTCTACCTACATCATCCTACTATGACTCTTTTGCCTTCATCTCTTCACGGCCACAGAATTTGTACATTTATTATCAAATCGCGTCTAGGTCGCGATACTCGCCTATGCCTATATCGTCTGAATGATTCATATTAGCTGTGGTTATAAGTTGATTTCGTTTTACTGTTAATCTATAGAACTGTGACTATTTCGTATATATAATGTTAGAATTTCATTTTGTAAAACATGTAATTGTAGTATTAAACATACAACTTGGTTAACTGGTTCAATTTTTTTGTCATATAAACTGAGAGGACAATACTTTGGAGCAATGAGAGGCAATCTATAGCAGATACAAAATAGCTAAGCAGACTGTTGAATTCATTTTAGCGGGATTTGCAACTCTGAAAAAGATAAGTTTCAAAAATACCTTTGTTTTCTTCCTGTGATTTCCTTTTGATGCCTAGAATAGTTGACTTGGTAATCTGCCTCATTAGCTTGTCTATTTTTTTTTGCTGAAACAGAAGTTTTGAATATAATGTGTTGTATGAGCTATGAAATTGTCTGACTGCTTTGCTGAAGTAATTTAACTGTTTGATTTCTTGATATCCGCACTGGAAATGAAGGGTTTTTTATCCTATGTAATGATAGTAAAAATTACTTGTTATATTTAATATCCAAATCATTGTTTTTTTTCAATAACAATGAGTAACTGTTAGTTTCACACACCTTCTATGTTGTATTAATTACTTCTTTTAATTTGCTACCAAAAAAAATTTGTTTGCAGTTATTAACAGAAGCTATAATGTCTGTGTTCCATTTTTTTTATATAGGCAAATAAATGATGACTTAGAGGCATTTGAGAGCAGATAATAACCCAAAAGCGAGCATGTAGACGACGAAGAATGAAGGTCGTTCATCTCACAGATTAGGTTCACATTATATACTTGATTTGGTGTATTTTCAATAGTTGTTATGCCCATGATGGTATATATTTTGTAATTTTGGTCATTGCACACATTAAAGCAATAGTAAGACAAACTTTGATTGAATTTTACCCTTGTATTTGTTTTACATTATACAAACTGAAAATTAGTCTTTTTCAAATATACTCTAGTCAGTAAATTTGTATAATTTTCTGCCTTTAATTGAGGGGAATTACAGCATTTGTTTTTTTTTTTATTCACTTTATAAACGTAAGTACACAGTATATATTAGGCTTCATTTTGATTATTTGGTCGACCACTTGAACTTTCAATGTTGCATAACTTGTTACATTCTCATTCTTTAAGAAAGACTTATGAAGTAACACTGAATATTAGTACTTTAGACAGATATATTTCCAAATACTTCAGTAGTTGCAATGATGAGTTTTAATACTTATATAAAACTATGGACTTTATACTTGCACAGGAAATCCAACGGGGAAATATTTGCAGTGGAGAGGCAGCTTTTGTGAGGGTTAGCAGATCTAGAAAGGAACGGGAAAGTATTTGTAGTGGAGGGAATGCTTTTGTGATGTTTAGCAAATCTGGAAAGTAACGGGAAAGTATCTATGTGGAGAGAATGCTTCAGTGTTTAGCAGGTCATTAAGGTACGCTTACTAACTATATAAAAATAAATTCTAAGTGGTATAGCTGTAACTGTAGTCCTATATGTCTTACATACAATTAAATGTATTGCTTGCATGCTTAAGTAGAAATACTTATACTATTCTCAGGAAATGTGGTCTTTTTTTTTTTTTTTTTTTGCTTAAATGTTTGTATTACTTTCATTTTACCAAATCTTATAAGTTAATACTTTACTAAATTCAGAAGCATATGTATTCTAGTATGCTTATTTTCCTCAAATTTCTTGCTTGACTGTAATACGCCTATGTGCCAAAAAAGCATGTAATCTGTGTTAGTTAATTGCATATTTGCATTCTTTACTAACTTTTTTTGTCCAGAAAATTGGCATATGATGAAAGAAAAATCTAATGCCCATAGTTTACTGAAATAAAAATGTTCAGTAAAATTTGTTGTGGCACGTGATTAAAGTTTAATCTGATGCCCACACTTGTGTAATACAAAAAGCATGGGATGTGTGTTACTTAATTGCCTATTTGCACTTATACTAATGTTTTTTTTTTATTAGAAACTTGGCATGTGATTAAAAAGCATGCATTTTTACAGAATAGTATAAGTATACTACTTAACCTAGTACACTTTACAAAACAAAATACAGATCAGTGATATACAAAACTTGTCCCAGATCCCTTCTTTCTAATGACTTGTGAGTGGATCATTCTTGTTTGTAACACACCTGAAAAGAAAAAGTATGAAAATAGGGAGTTTAGGTGATTGAAAACTCTAACTATGTAAATTGGCAAACTTCAACACTGTTGGTAGGTTCATGTTACAAATACCTAGCAGTAGTTAGATTTTAAGGCCTTACATTTTGTTCCTATGCTTGTCAACTTGGTTTTCCCTTCTACACCATTTCTGGAAAATCACCTGAAATCGAAGTGAAGAAAATAGCAAGACATTTTCTAATACGATATGTCAATTTGAGATGTAATATTATCATAACACAGTTATATCAAATAAAACAAAGCATTTCAACCTTAGCAAACAAAAAAAATAAAGCCGTTGAATTAGTAGGACAACAAATTAAAAATCCATCAGGCAGAGGTCACAAAAACATTGTATCAAATTGTCTACATCCGAAAAACAGTAACAATTATTTTTTCCACAGTAGAAGTTCATTCAAGCTGTCTTCTCCTTCTTGATGTTGGGGGCTGTTGTTCTCTTGCGACTTTTGGATGAGGAAAACTCATCCAAGAGTGACCTTTTGGTAGCTAAGGAGTTGACCATAGTGTCATCAGGTTCATGTTGAGAGGGCTGCATAGAGGCAAGACTATTAACCTCTACTTCTATAGATGCTTCCTGTATATAAAACAATGGATTAGTAAGTTTTAGTAGTAGGTAATAAAAAAATGAAAAACATAGATCTAGGTTAAGTAAGAAATTCTTACTTCAGAATTCGCTGCACTGTTTGTTTCCTCCTCAAGCATCTTTGAGATTAAATCTTGCTCTTGATGCTCGACAAACCTGTCACTATAAGTCTGGACCAAATGTTCGTCCCTTAACAGCCTCAACACATTGAAAGGAGAATTTTTACCCCGCCTTAGAGCCAATTTTAAACCTACTTTAAACAACATCTTCATTCCCACAATAGCATCCAACTCGGGGGGTACTTCAACACCAGTCTGCCATTGGGATTGAGTTAGTACATTACAGTAGATCATCTACAACTAAAACATAGGTTCATGTAAGTACTAATAAATCTACCTCCTTGTATTTCTGATACAATAGGCATGCAGGAATTCCAACCAGCTCAGCAACTTCTCTGTCCCAAAGCAATAGTGGAGCATCTCCACTCTTGTCTAAAGCAATGATGACCACCTTATACCTGACCGTACCCATAGTATATGGCTTATGACACTTAGTGCACACAAGTGATCCTCCATCTTCTTTTAATTTCTTATTACAGCCAGCTGACATGCATGACACATAGTACCACCCATCATCAAGATCTAAACCCAAGATTTCAGCAGCAACATAGTATTCCCCATCCTACAGTGGTAAAAAAATTAATTATAGAACACACATAGGAACTCAGATCTTAAATAAACAGTCAATAAAGTAGTTTCTGTTTCTTACCACTCATGTCTTCTTAAGGTCGTCGCAGGTAGTCACAATGAGTCCACCACTTTTAAAGTCACTAATGCCAGAATCCTGTGAGTGCAGAGTCCCCGTACTCAAACTTTTCATGGGAGTTTTTTCAGATTTCATACTTCATAAACATTTTAAACAAAAACAGTGATTAGCAACATCATGCATTATATTGACTGGCAGATATTTGGCATGTGAACAAATATTATAAAAGTATGCCAATAGTTGAACAAATGAAACAAAGTGGCCTGATTGTAATATGCATATTTGCCAAAAAAAAAACATGTAATTGGTGTTTGATAATTGCCTATTTGCATTTTATACTAACTTTTTTTTCCAGAAATTTGGCATGTGATGAAAATAAATACCCATGCCCATCATTTACTGAAATAAAAATACTCAGTAAAATTTTTGTGGCATGTGATTAAACTTTATTCTGATGCCCAGACTTTTGTATGAAATTTAAATCTGCCTATTTCTCAACATATGATGCGAATACATGAATGATTGATTCTAATCTGCCTATTTCTCAAAACAGTAAGTAATGTGTGTTAGTTAATTGCCTATTTGCATTTTATAATATCTTTTTTTGGGTCCAGAATATTGGCATATGACTAAAAACAAATCTCAGGCCCATACTTAACTGAAATAAGGTTCACTTGCTTTATTATTGTGGAATGTGATTAAAGTTAAATCTCAGGCCTATTTGCCAATATGCCTAACTGTCTATTTGCCTTTTATACTAACTTTTTTTCCAGAAAATAGGCATGTGATGAAATTATAATCTGATGCCTTTCATACTAAGTTTTTAAATCTGACTTAGTGCTTATTACTTCCAGCAATTAAATCTGATGCCTTTTATATAAAATGTGATGCAATACTTAACTTACTTACAGATAACATTATAGAATTACATTAGTGTACTTACTTCGACTTGAAGTCTAGAAATTCCTCAAAATCTTCATTAAACCATAGCTTGGTAGCATCATATGAGCTGGTGATTCTAACCTCACCTGGAAAAAAAAAACATTAGTTGACTGGAATGAGTAATTTGCTGCTAGAATGGGAAGGAGGATAAAAACTCACCACCGACCAACTTAGCACGACAGCACTGAATCACAACAATGAGTGGTTCTATTGAATCACAATTGTAATACGGCAGGAGTGATGCAACATGTTCATTCCATAGAGTACATGACAGTGTGTTCTCACTGCAATGATAGTAGTAGAAACCAAAACCAATTTATGTCAGTATAATAAAGTCAATACTGATAGGAAAAAACAGAAAAAAATAAGTCTGAGTAGATGTTAATAGGAAAAAAACAGGAATAAATTAGTACTTACAGATTATCCTCAATCTGAAAGTCAATCAGTTTGGTTGCCTTTCCACCTATAATCTTATCCACAGGATTATAGATCTCAATTACTCGACCAATAACATCTGGCAAATGAAAATTTTTCATTAAGTTGTTAGCAGTTCAGCTTAACATAGGATATTAAAAAAAAAAAAAAAGAGAGAGAAATGAAGAGATAGTACCAATAAGTTCCTCGTCGTTCACATCTGCAGTGTCTTTTAAAGAACTGAAACTCTTTAATCGAAACATTTTAAAAGGAAATCCTAAAGAGTTTATCTCCTTCACTTCTGTCTTGTAGTTCAATTTGATCATATATGGATGCTGTGTAATCTTGTACACATAATAATTTGTCGCAGCAATGAAATTTTTTATTTCGTACAGTTTTCCTTCCTTGAATATCTCTCTATATTTCACCACATCTTTTTTTAGAATGCTAGCATGAATATAGCTTCCCTGAAAAACAAAAACACAGATTAGTGATATATGAAGGGACAAAAATAGAAATCAGTTAGATGAAGGAACAAAAATAGATAGCATTACCTCTTCATCATGCATTGGTACTTCCATACTCTTACTGCTGTTACCCTCTCCCCGTTTCTCTGGCACTTCGAATACTCTGACTGCTCTAACACGAACTGCCCTGAGTTGGTGTTGAGGTTTAATGTCCTTCACAAGTATGAACATTGATGGCATTCTGTTAAACTTCCTGATATTAGAATCGGGCTGTAAGCAATCAGTTTTTCGAGTGGCAAGAATACTTTACACCAATAAGAGGATTATTTATAGACCTTGAAGCGTTGCATTATTCAAATGAATGATCAGCCGCTTGTGTATGGGAAAGACACAACTTTTCAAAATGTGTTAATTGCAGAATGCAACTCTGCGTCTTCTTTGTGTGTCTGTGTCTATATATATATATATATATATATATATATATATATATATATATATATATATATATATATATATATATATATATATATATATATATATATATATATATATATATATATATATATATATATATATATATATATATATATATATATTATTTTTATTATGTTACCATTTGTTTATTCAACCATTGGTTATCTGAGCATGATAATGATGTTGTTTAAAGTACCAAGTATTCTACATTAAATGGTTTTCTTGAGACGAAAGGACTTTAGTGTTCAAGCAATTATATTCACTTCAGAATACGAAGAGTTGTCATAAAGAAAACGGCTAAAACGAAAAGACAATAGGCACGCGTACAAATTCAAAGAACCGGATATTATATCATGTACATTTTTGCAAAACGACGTAGTTTAACTTGGGCGGGAAACAATGATTGCATAAAAATGCACAACGGCGTTTTGTCCAATGGGCGGGAAAAAATGATTGGAAAATTTTTCTTGCTTTATTATAGAGTTAGATTAGATTAGATTACTTTTTTTGGTATTAACTTTGTATCAATTAAACATATTCTTTTAATGATAGCAAAGATAAACTTTATAAAATAAGAAAAGTGAATGGTACAATTTTAGGAGGAAAAGAATCTAGTGAAAAATTAAAAATGAAAAAATAAAGTTAATCTGTCAAAAATCTCACAATAAATCACTCTTGCAAAATCGAAAATTAATAAAAGACAACTAAAAATCTTAATTATAAAATGAAGTGGCTGAAAGTTAATATAAGACAACCTTAAAATATAGTAATGCATAAAGAATGGAATTGATATTATTCAATCAAATTTAATTTGGTCTAAAAGAGAATAAAATTTTATTTCTTTTCCACAATCATTTTGTATCCATATATTGAAGGAAAAAAAATGGTATGAGATGGAACAATGAATCATATATCTAAACTGTTAATCCAAACTGCACTCCAGATTACCAAATAGAGTGTATGACTTTTTGGGATGATGCCCATCCAAACTGTTGAAATGCGATGTCCATAACCGTTGATTGGGCAAACCACCCATACTTCATAATTCATCAAAGTATCCATTTCATATGATATTAAGAATCGCCAAATAAACTATAGTATGAGTCTTCCTTGCATGCAACCAATATCACAAAAATTCAATGTTCTAAAATAAGTGTATAAATGCATTATATAGATAATCTGCATTGCGTTATATATCATTAATTTAATTACTTGCTAGTCAGTTATTGCGAAATCTTGATGTACACTTATATTTTGATATTCAATAAGTATAACTATATTAGGGAGAAATTCACCTGGAGTCATGAAATAAGCACTCGAGTGTTTGTTGGTTGTTCGCAGAGCGTTGATATTTCATAGACAAATAACAGCGTAACACCGCATCAATCGGAGCCTTATAGAGCTTTTTCTCGTCCTGGGGATAGGTCGGAGGCAGAGACGAAAACAAACTCCATTATTAAACAATATGGAGAAATAACAAAAATAACAGAGAAGAATAGAAAATATTCAATGATATAATTGTTCTTTGCTTTGAAAATATTTATAGTGCAATTTTAATAGTCAAATAATGTAATTTTATTCAAAATTATGAATTACAGAATTTTTTCGAACATTATGACGGCTCAATTTTGGATCCTTATTATTATTATTAAGTTAATTCTAGATCCTTATTATTTGAATTCCGTTTTCTTTTTTATTTTTCCTTGTTACTGCTAACATGATTAGTATTAATCAGTGAACTTATTAATCTAAATTACAGATCATTTTTTATTTCCCTTTTTTTATTGCTGACTTTTTTTACTGATTATTATTAGTAATAATTAGTGAATTCCATTGCTTTTTCATTTTTCTTTTTCTATTGTTTGGGTGGGAATGCACGAAAGGAAAATTTTGTTTTTAATAATAGTATGGATTGCAATATAAGCCTCTCATTTTGCCATAAAAGACTCATGTTAATTCTAATGTCCACTTAAAAAAAATCAAGAAAAATATATCAAAGAATAATTCTTTCATTCTAGCAACCTTCATAAAATTAAAGAAAGGCTAGTTGAACCTAGCAAGACTGCTTACTCTAAAGGATGGTATTAGAGAATATTTTGAAGAATATTTTCACGCTCATATATTTAGTAACTATCTTTTATTTAGGTAATATTCCTTTTGTATTTAGCTGGTAATATTTTCTTGTTATATATTATCTTTGAGTTTCCTTCTTTCTAGGATGTTAATTTGTATATACTGGTTTGGCAATGAAAACAAACCTTCTTACTTTCTTTTCTTATGTTCTACACTGTGTTTTTATTTCTCATGCATGGCATCAGAACCAAGCACAGAGAATGCAGAGGGTGACATAAAGAAAACAGAACCATTAAAAATGGTTGTCTCTCTTTACGAGTTGAACTCGAATGATAACATAGTGAATGTTATCACGCAAGTTCGACTGCGAGGTGACGAAAATTATGATGAATGGTCACAGGCAATGAAAACCTCCCTATGAGCTCGCTGCAAATGAAGGTGTTGGTCTATTCAAGAAATTTTATGAGTGTTAAAAATGTTTAAAGCAATACCCAAGCAAGACCAGTGAAAAGGAGAAAAGGTTGAAATGAACTTATCCATATTCAAGAAACTTGTGCGGCGAAAGAAGTTCAGATCCAAATTCAAGAAGCCAAGCTCTTAGTTGGAGATTGAAGAAATCATATCTTGTATCTCTACTAGAGACGGAGTAAACTTATTGAGGAGTTGAAAAACCTGTGGAGTTCAAGGCTTTAATATATTGAATCTCCAACCCCAAGGGCCATCATATGGCGGAGTAAACTCATTGAGGAGTTGAAAAACCTCCACCCTGGCCCGACAAAACATCTGGGAAGACGTAAATCATGGTAACTCAGCGAACACAGAAGCTAAACTTTTGCTTACTGTGCACAAAGAATTCCCTCACTTTGAGAGGTTGCTCTCACACTGCCAGTAGTGAAACTCGATCCTAGGTCATTGTTTCTAAACTTCACCCGTGTGACCAACTGAGTTGTCCATACAGACAACTTTTACATTATTGCTTTACTTATTGCATATCATTTACACAAACATTAAACTTTGAAGAACAAATTATGTGCAAAACTAATTAACAAGGATTATTTTTGCTGCGTAAAACTCTCGAATCATTGAAGTTACAAAGAAGTAACTCTTCAAGGCTTCTTCAAATCCAATCGTTATTTTAAAACAAAATTCGTACAAGTTTATTCACCCCTCCGGACTTGTAACCCCTACCCACCGCCCCCACCGGACCAACAACTTTCATCTAATTAATTGTAGTGATGAGATTGATCAACTTAATCATAGCTAATTGTATGAATGAATATGAAACTGTACCACACTTAGTATGATTTATTAAACAAAGTTCAATACAAACAAATCATTTGGAAAAAAAAAAAAATTTCTTTTAATAACACATGCAGTACACAATAATATTGATAGAATATAAATCTAATCAGGAAGCCTTATTCATCTCTGATATGTAATGTGCAAAAAGCAATCGGAGAAGACAGTATTGCCAACCATATTATAAGCAACACAGTTCAACTTACATATATAGGACCAAGAAAATATATATATATATAGGAGAATACAAGCAACTTTGCTGGTAGAGTATTAGTTTTCTTTGCTCAAACACAAGCATCCAGGAGGCAGCAACAACACAAGGCAGCACAACTGCATCAATCACATCTATTAAATAAACTTTCAAACATAAAACATATGTCAAAATAACACTTTTAGTTGTATTGAGCAATACCAATTAGGTCCCTCGGCTATGGACATTTACTTAATTAGACTTCTTGTCTAAAATTTTACACTATAAAATTCTCTAAACACTAAAAGTCTAAATTGTTAATTATGTAATTAGGTCCTCTGTTAGACTGCTACCGTTCCCGTTTGTGGACCATCAAACCTAGCTAGGTGCAAAATTGTGTTTTCTATCTCTTCAAGACTTGAATTGAATTAGTTAACTTAAAGGCAAAAAGAAGTCAAAATTCCCAAATACATGGTCAAAATACTTCATAAACCCTTCTTTCCTCTATGCAATCCCTAATACAAATGAACGATCAATCTTTGCAGTGGCAAAAATTATGGGTTCCTGGAGAAAGGAGGTTGATTCGAGTCATAGAAGAGGAAGAAAAGATAAGTTTGCCACTGAATTTGGCGGTCCACATACAAGAATGGTAATAAAGGACCTAATTAAGTAATGTTTTAATATTTAGGGGAGCCAAGGTCCTTGTGATCCAATGACACCAATTACTCTTATGGGAGATTATGGTGTCGAGTCTCAATGGAGGCTCTTTGTGCTTCAATAGTTATGAACTTAAGTAAAACAATCGAAGTACCCACGTTGCAATTAACTGTAATTGTATTCAGCGATAGTAAAATAATGTTGGGTGAAATTTTTAGATTATCTAGTAAATTGGTGATAAAATAAGCTTAGAATTTGAGAAACTCACCAGCCCCTCCAAAAGCCATCACCCCTTGACCGAGTACGACCCGGAGTAGAAACATCACCACTAACTCGGCCACCATCACTCACCGGATAACCCGGAGGTGGCGGCGGTGGCTGCAACAACGGCGGAATCATTGGCGGCGACATCTCCGGCCTCGGCAAAGGACACGTGGCTGCAAAATAACATACGTCCACTGTCAAACTAACAACACAATCAATTCTCCTAAAACAAAAACAACCCTCAATAATCAATAAACAAAGACGATGAAACCTTGGTTGCAATTGCTCATGGCGGCAAGGGAAACAAAGATCGGAGAAGTTGATCAAGAGATGGAATATAGAATTGATCTGAGAGAGAGGGAGAGATATCCGGGACAGATTTTAATGCCGGGAATAGATTCTTATCTTAAGGTGGCAAAATGATATATGCAAAGGAGATTGAAGTGTTTGGTTTGTGGAGTGGTTAATAACGAAATATAGCTCTAATAAGGAATGTAAATATGTGACAGAAATAAATGGAGTGGTTGATATACATACTATGTGCATGCGAATATTATATACACGTAACTAGTTTGGTTGGCGTGCATGACCGTGCATTCTCATCCTTTAAGAGATTTCGAGAATTCGAACTCCGTCTTATATAAAAAAATTAATCTAGTCAGCATTTTGCTCCTTAATAGAGCCGGTCTGATGTGAATAAAGATTAATCTAAATATAGTATGAATTTGTTTAGGACAACTCATAATTTGACAAAAAGAATATTATATACACGTACGTTTATAAGCTAAGGTCTAAGGAAGGAATAAAGGGGGAGGAGTGGGCTGTAAATTAAAGGTTACATATAGTAAGGGAGAATAAAGCTAAAAGAAATAGATGCGTATATATGGATGGTAATGGTGGATTACCAGATCGGATAGGAAGCACATGGAATAAACTAGTCTCTTTACGGGGGCGGTTGTTCGGTATGATGTTTATCGCAACAATATTTTTTGACTTTTAAAATGAATTGAATCTTATTTTCATATCATTAAATTTGTAATTTCATCTTTTACATTTTGCACAAAAAAGTTATCTGGGGGCGGTTGTCCGTAAGAAAATATATAAATACTATGTATGTAGACATGCAAAGATATACACGAACTTACTAGCCACCATAGTCATTATTATCCAATATAAGAATGACAATATTAAAATTGAATAATAAGTTATGATACTTAGATTAAACCAAAAAGACGAATGAATAAGAATTTTTACGAGTAAAATTTAAAATTTTATAATTATCAACTTAATGGTTTAGTCAATTTGATTGAATGTTGCCCATATATATTATGTTACTTAATTTTAAATACTGCTATCTCTACCTCTATTTCTATATGCAATTTAATTTAATATCTATCTAAAAACATAATATGTGCCAATGCAAGTTATGTCCTTGATTTTTGTCCCTTTTTTATATGCTAATAAATATATACATTTTGCTTTAATTGTTGTACATTTCATTTGTATTGGACAAAATTACCCTTACACCGTTATAACACCGTTAGTATTTAATATGTCCACCAATCTTACCATACACCTACATCTATCATATCTTATTCCTATTTTTAATTATCATTTTATTAAAATTATTATATAACAATTAATTTAATTAGAACATATGGCCATATGGCTATGAAATTATAAGTTTTTCCTAGATCATCTTAGGTATTTTATTTTAATATTGAGCATAAGTTTTCGCGCATCGCGCGTACAAAATGCTAGTAATTTAATAAAAGTCAATACAATTAGTTATATATATATATATATATATATATATATATATATATATATAGAGTAGAGATCAACTGCGAAGGACCTCTGCTAACCTGCTATAACAGACCATAATTAGGATTTTGGATCATTAAATTAATATGTTAACGTGTTAAATGCAACTTTCAAAAGTTTGGGAATCTAATTGACTTTTTACACAAAGTTAGTGATACTTCTTCCTATTTAAGGCATAGACAATTACCTTTTTTATTTTTCATTTTTTCCTTTATTTTTTATTACATTGTTTAGAAGTAATTATAAAAAAGTTTTAATTCCAATAATAGGATAACAAAAGTAGACAAACAAATATAATAATGAATATCAAAACTAATAGTAGGGTACAAAAGTTTCTAACCAAACACCGCCTAAATGTTTTTAATTAGAGGGAGGAAGAAAGACTCATGTTTTAACAATATTTTCAGTCATCTAATTAAAAAAAAAAAAAAAAAAAAAAAAAAAAAAAAAAAAAAAAAAGTAGAAAACTTGGCTTTCTTGGAGATCAATGGAAAGGGTGGATGTAGAGAAGTTACAAAACTGAGTTACCGGTAAGTAATGAAAAGTTGATTGCTATAAAGAAGATTATCCAAACTCCAAAGAATGCTGCAGAGCTTACTGAAGAAGATAACAATCCTCTGAATAGCAATTCAGATTGAAAACTAGCAAATATGCATGCCAAGAACGTAACATACTATCATTACCTAGTTTAATATATCCAAACAACTAAGAGGAACTTGTCCGAAAGGCTAACTCAGATCATTGATTCTTGAGTGGTCATAAGTTGTGAGGAATGACACAAGATAGAGCCATGGAACAAAGAAATTTCGCTTTTATTAAGAAGCTATTTCCTCTCACTCTGACAAGAGCAAACACGTTGTAGTCAATACATAAATATGTGAGAAGTTGCATACACCATGGATGCATTACGTGTGTGTAGTGTGTGCGTTATGTGTGTACTATACTACTATATATATATATATATATATATATATGATCAAATGAAAAGAGTCTTTAGGCCGGAGAGAAATAGGAACTAATTAATCTCAGCCTTATATCTGGAAAAATCAAACAATTAATATCAAAATTTTTAAAAATGTAGTGGCATTTTTCTAATTATTACCAACTTTACTATGATAACTTGAAGGGAGAATGATGAGTTTGGTCCCTGAGCTATAATGGTAGTGACGACTCAGTCCCTGAGTTATGACCGTCTCCATTTTTAGTCCCTCAGTTATGAGCGAAGTGGCGCATTTAGTCCCCGGCCGTTAAAACTAACGGAAAAATTTAAGAATATTTAAAAATTTAGGGGTAAAGTAGAAAATTCACATTTTATTCACTTTCTTATATTGAAATCACTTTCGCAACATTATTTTCAACTTCCTAGCATTCTATTTCAAGGTTCTTCAATTCCAAAAGCAATTCAATAATATTCGTATGACTTGTTAGTAACCTGAGTCTCGTATAAGGAACCTGTGAGTCAGTACAAACAAGAGAGCACTTGATCGTTGTCTTCAATTCAAGCATGCAAAACACATCATCCTAAAAGTTTCTGATTTCCCTGTAGGAACCGTTGGTAGAAAAACAAATAATAATCAAATAAAATATGACTATTATTTTCTGGAAAGAAGGGAAGAAAAGATGAAGAAAAATGGCTAGAGTTTGGTGTTGGGTTTTTGCAAGAGTCAAGTGAGCACTCTTTCCTTAAAACCTTATTTGTCACCTCCCAAAGATGCTAGGAGCGTTGTGGCCTAGGCTTTCCAGGATAAAACTTGCTAGTGATTCAATGTTTGAGCACTCAAACAAGGAATCCGCCGAGCAAGACACGGTTATGAACACAGTAGGCTAAAGAAGGAGTAGAAGCAAAGAGGTTTTGAGGCTAAAAAATGAACTTTCGTGTTCTATATTTTCTTTTTCTGTGTATCTCTCTACTGCCTCTACCCTCAGCTGGCTCTCCAACAGCCTTGGAGTTAATAGGACATTAATTCCGTAACAGATGAATTCAATCCCCATAACAGTCATAACTCTCGGGCTTGAATCAAGCCTTTTTCAATCTCGTTTAGTTGGAATTTGATTTGCACCCCCCCCCCCCCCCACGCGCGCGAGAGAGCCTCTATGCTATACAATTCTACAAGCTTCAAAAGAGCTCTTGTATATAATGGGGGCAAATCCTCTTTCCAAACCAATGTGGGACAAAAGCTCATTTTTTCCCTTCATTTTCCAACTCAAATGGGTATACTTTGAGAATCAATATCTCATTCACCCATTATCCGTTTTGAGCGTACAATATATCAATCTCTTCGTCTCACTACGAAGAGTCCGAATCCACTTTGACCCGACCCAAATCGAAAGTGGACCCCACTGATAATTGTACCACAAAATAGCCACTTAACATGCCATTTTATGTCATTTTAAGCTATTTTTTCCAACAATCCCCCACATGAATGAAAAATTGATTTTCGGGGTATCTTGAAATCGGAAACAACTGTGTTCAAACGGTCGATCCCTGCATAGGATAGGTAAGGAGTCACTATACCCTTTGAACCTTCCCTTGTGAAGACATGTTTACTCTACTGGCTGTACGGTAGAACGCGATGTCTTTGAACCGACTGCCGTTTGTGTAGACGATGACATATCTCACACAGGAATCTCCCAACCATGCTCTTGCTCTCACGAGTGTGCCCGTTTTGGTCGTGGGTCACCGTTCCTGGTTCTGCGAGAGTTTCTAAAGAATTGTGCCCAACAATTCTCCTTTGAAGCGACCCTCACTTCTCTCTTACATAGGTGATTCTTTCTCGAGTATCCCGCATACTCAAGAATCATTAAAGCATTAACATGCTAGCCTCTTGCGGGAGTCACTGTTTTAACGAGGAGTGGTAGGGAGTCCGAGACCCCCACAGTGACGCGCTCCGTTCCATAATTTAGTTGTCCCATTGAAACTAGGTGCCAGCTAGGTTGGGTGTCCACTATAGAACTTTTTAGTCCAAGGGCATTAGACCCATTCCTCGTGTCAACTTCTCCACAACTTCTTTGCCTAACCCTTTGGTCAGCGGATCCGCTATATTGTCTTTTGACTTTACGTAGTCAATCGAGACAACACTAGTTGGGAGTAGTTGTCTAATGGTATTATGTCTACGACGCACGTGTCTAGACTTACCATTATACATATGACTCTATACTCTCCCAATTGTGGCTTGACTATCGCAATGCACACATTTTGGAGGTACCGGTCTTTCCCAATTAGGAATATCCTCTATAAAATGGCGTAGCCATTCAGCCTCTTCACAACCTTTGTCCAAGGCTATTAGCTCAGATTCCATCGTGGATCTAGCTATCACAGTTTTCTTAGAGGATTTCCATGCAACGGCTGCACTGGCTAGTGTAAACACGTAGCCACTCGTGGACTTAGAGTCCTTAATATCAGATATCCAATTCGCGTCGCTATACCCTTCAAGTACAGCGGGATATCTCCCGTAGTGCAGTCCAAGATCACGAGTATACCTCAAGTATCTCATAACCTTTATTATTGCCTTCCAGTGCATAGCACCGGGGTTACTCGTATATCTACTGAGTTTACTAACCGCATAGGCAATATCCGGCCTAGTACAGCTCATAAGATACATCAGACTACCAATAACCCGAGCATATTCCACTTGTGAAATACCTTCTCCGTGGTTCTTGGTTAGATGAATGTTTGTATCAAACGGTGTTCTAGCCAATTGACTATCATCCTTGTTAAATTTCTCAAGGATTTCGTCAATATAAAGTGATTGGCTCAACACGAGACCATCAGGTCTTCTAATTATTCCAATCCCGAGGATTAAATCAGCTAAATCTATATCCTTCATGTCAAATCTCGTATTTAACATGTTTTTAGTAGACTTGATCATCCGATCATTGCTACCAACGATGAGAATATCATCGACATATAAACAAAGGATGACGTAGCCGTCTATCGTTTCCTTAACATAGACACATTTGTCACTTTTGTTTATTTTAAACCCGTTAGTTAACATCGCATGGTCAAACTTTTCGTGCCACTGCTTAGGCGCTTGTTTTAAACCATAGAGCGATTTAACCAACTTACACACTTTCCTTTCTTAGCCTGGAACCACGAACCCTTAGGGTTGTTCCATATAGATTTCCTCATCTAATGCACCATTTAGGAAAGCGGTCTTCACATCCATTTGATGAACTTCCAAGTTCCGCAGCGCGGCTATGGCAAGTATCATCCTTATGGAGTTTATTCTCGTCACGGGAGAATACGTGTCAAAGTAATCGAGGCCCTCGCGTTGCCTGTAACCCTTGATGACAAGCCTAGCCTTATACTTCTCGATGGAACCATCAGGTTTCATCTTCCTTTTAAAGACCCACTTGGATCCTAAGGGTTTACTACCCGGAGGAAGATCAACAAGTTCCCAAGTGTGATTCTGTAGGATAGAATCCACTTCACTTTTTATAACCTCTTTCCACATTGGTCCTTCTGTAGAAGTCACGGTTTCTACATACGTTCGAGGCTCGTTTTCTATCAAACAAGATAGAAAATCGGGTTCATTTTCTAATAAACAAGTTAGAGTACCCGAATCATACTCTAACAAGTAAGTTAGAAAATCAGGACCGAAGGATTTTCCAACTCTCGCCCGCTTACTGCGTCTCGGCTCGAGCTCGGGTTCTTTCTCAGATTCCCCACTATCATTATCCATAGTTTTGTCAAACGTTCGTTTTGACGTACTTGGTCCCTCGTTGGACCTACAAGGAAATATATTTTCGAAGAAATATGCATTCCTTGATTCTATTATCGTGTTCTCGTATACATCCGGATTATGGGACTCGTGTACTAAGAACCGATAAGCACTACTATTATGTGCATAGCCAACAAAGATACAGTCCACCGTCTTAGGACCTATCTTTACTTTCTTAGGTGTTGGCACCAATACTTTGGCAAGACACCCCCACACTTTCAGGTACTGGTAAGAAGGTTTCCTACCGTTCCACAGCTCATAAGGAGTCTTATCGAGCTTCTTGCGGGTACCTTATTCAAAAGGTAGTTACTTGTCAAAATCGCTTCACCCCACGCATCTTGAGGTAGGCCCGAACTTATAAGCATCGCATTCATCATATCTTTCAATGTACAATTCTTTCGTTCGGCAACACCGTTCGATTGAGGTGAGTAAGGTGCAGTACGCTCGTGTATTATACCTACACTCGCACAAAGGTCACCAATAGGTGCTTCGTACTCACCACCTCTATCGCTTCTAACCTTCTTAATTCTCCGATTAAGTTGGTTTTCCACTTCATTCTTATAAAGAATGAACTTATCAACGGCTTCATCTTTGCTCTTAAGCAAATACACATAGCAGTATCGTGTGCTATCGTCGATAAATGTGATAAAATACATATTACCACCTCTCGTTTGTATCGGTCTAAAATCGCACAAATCACTATGGATTAATTCTAGTGGTTCAGTTTCCCTTTCAACGGATATGAAAGGTACTTTCGTTAGTTTTGCCTCAACACAAATTTCACACTTGTTATTTGTGTCAATTTGAAAGTCGGGAATATGGTCCATGCTAATTAATCTACGCATAGAATTAAAATTAACATGACCTAGTCTACCATGCCACAAATTGGAAGAACTCAAGCAAGTAAACAGAATTAACTTTGCTTTTATTAATAACAGGAATTACACTGAGCTTAAAAAGCCCATCAGTTACATATCCTTTACCAACAAACATCCCTAACTTGGACAAAACTACTTTGTCTGACTCGAACACCATGCGAAAGCCATGCTTGTTCAACAGAGAGCCAGACACAAGATTCTTCCTCAGCTCAGGAACATACAGCACGTTGTTCAACGTCAGTTCCTTCCCGGAAGTCATCTTCAGAACCACCTTGCCCATGCCTTCCACAGCAGACTGAGCAGAGTTTCTCATCCACACCTTTTCACCCTCAACGGTCTCAAAGGTGTTGAACATTTCTCGGTTGCAACACAAGTGCCTGGTTGCACCGGTATCAATGAACCATTCACGAGGGTTTGAGCCCACGAGGTTCACCTCGGTCACCATAGCCGAAAGGCTAATCTCGACCTCCTTCTGACTGCTATCTCCAACAACATTGGCTTCAGAACTCTTGTTCTTCTTCCTTGGAGCCTTGCATTCAGATGCTCTGTGGCCATGCTTGCCACAATTGTAGCATTCACCATGAAACTTGTTCTTGGTAACGCCACCTTTTGGACCTAGCTTTCGCTTGTCCTTCTGGTTCTTCTTGGAGCTCTTACCGTGCTCCACAACGTTGGCCTTTTCGCCAACAACGATAGGAACTTTCTTATCATTCGTCCTGTTCCCTTCCTCAATCCTGAGTCGCTGGATCAGGTCCTCCAGATTCATCTCCTTTCGCTTATGCTTAAGGTAGTTCTTGAAGTCCTTCCAACCTGGAGGCAACAAATGGATCACAGATCCCACTTGGAAGGCTTCACTTAGCACCATGCCCTCGTCACGGATCTCATCGAAGATTAATTGCAAATCTTCCACCTGACTTAGCACAATTTTTTAATCAACCATTTTGAAGTCGAGGAATCGGCCAACCACAAACTTCTTTGAGCCGGCATCCTCACTTCGGTATTTATGATCCAAAGCTTCCCACAATGATTTTGATGTACTTATCTTTCGATATACATCGTATAGCGTGTCACACAATCCATTCAGGATGTAGTTTCGGCAAAGGAAGTCTGAATCCTTCCAATAGCCAACCGCCATCACGGATTGTGCGTCTTGTTCCTTCAACTCAGGAACCTTCTCGAACAAGAACCTTGCCAAGCCGAGAGTTGCTAGGTAGAACAACATTTTCTGTTGCTACCTCTTGAAGTTCGAACCAACACCGGTGAACTTCTCCGGCTTTTCAGCCGAACCACTCGGTACCGAAGGTACCCGAGACATGGGAATATATCCCTCAGTGCTCCCACCATCTTGTGAACCAACGTTCACTGGTGTAGCTTCGGAATTAGCAACATTGTTGCCGTTTCCTCCATTGTTGTTCTCAACAACATTTTCTTCCCCATTGTTAACGATAGGCAACTCGGGGTTCTCCATTTCTTCAAGGAAATTAGAGAAAACAACCAACGGGAAAATAAAAAATAAGGTTTTAAGACTGTAGGAACCGTTGGTAGAAAAACAAATAATAATCAAATAAAATATGACTATTATTTTCTCGAAAGAAAGGAAGAAAAGATGAAGAAAAATGGCTAGAGTTTGGTGTTGGGTTTTTGCAAGAGTCAAGTGAGCACTCTTTCCTTAAAACCTTATTTGCCACCTCCCAAAGATGCTAGGAGCGTTGTGGCCTAGGCTTCCCAGGATAAAACTTGCTAGTGATTCAATGTTTGAGCACTGAAACAAGGAATTCGGCGAGCAAGACACGGTTATGAACACAGTAGGCTAAAGAAGGAGTAGAAGCAGAGAGGTTTTGAGGCTAAAAAATGAACTTTCGTGTTCTATATTTTCTATGTATCTCTCTACTGCCTCTACCCTCTCTTATATAGGGTTGAAGGATTAAATAGCTTTTATTAGGGCACTTTAAAGCTGGCTCTCCAACAGCTATAACAGCAAGCCACTACCTGAGAATTGAATTCAGAATTCAAAATTGGAGTTAATAGGATATTAATTCCGTAACAGATGAATTCAATCCCCATAACAGTCATAACTTTCGGGTTCCAGACCGTTGGCATGCAGGGTTCGGTCTCAACTTTCGACCTTACCCAGTTTCGGCCTTTACACCTCTCGTGGTCACCGTTGCACAAAAGTTGTGCTCTCGGTGCACTGGTTGGAAAATGGTACCGAAGTTTGGCATAACTTAGCCCGCAAGGCCAACCAATTTCCGGACGACATTCGTGCCCGCAGGTCCAGTCTACATAGGTTTAGTGGATTGTTGAAGGTGGAGAGCCATGCATACAGAAGTCCAATGAAATCCCTTAACTTGGAGAGCCCACTCTGATGCAGTCCACTTCAATGACGCTCTTTACAGTTGTTCCCACAATATTGTGATCACAGTGTCTTTTCGTTTAAGCAGCAGTGATTCTTCTCAAGTTCGTCATCTTAATCACCATGAACATGTTGTATTGAGAAGAGGCAAGATAATAAAAGATCTGATCTCATAAAACTGATGTGGAGTATTTCTTCTCTCTAAAGGCGTAACCCTAATTCTCTTAGAATGAGGGTACTTATAGATCCGTCGATAGAACACTCCTTCCATAGTTTTCTTTGATTGTAGATGGTAGGATAATATTTGAAGAATGTAATCTTAAATATTCGGTCCATACCTTTCCAAAGCAGATACGCTGATCTTCCTTCCAAATCTGTCTTCTGTAAAGCGCGTACAGCTTTTAAGTAAACAGCTTCTTAAATCAGATCTTCAGTGTCAGTCCTTCTGTTGTTACTTCTGATTGATCAGTCTTCTGTAAAGCTGAACGGACACTAAGCTAAACCTATCTTAGTATGCCTAATAATATTGTCAATTATACGATGGGGTTTTTGAACAATTAAAAACACTAACATAGCCACTTAACATGCCATTTTAAGCTATTTTTTCCAACATTCCCTTACTAAACATAATGGTAATCAAACCATAACTTTTGAAATACAAGAAGATATCAAATTTCTCAGGTTATTTTTATGACAAATTCACCAAGGAAGTAACTTCAGATTTTTAGTACGTAAAATTCTTTCGTAAGCTCTACAGTAGCTTAACCAAGAATCATATATCCTGACAATATATGAAAATTATATTTGATATATATCCATCACCACCTCTGTGTTCTTAAAACCAGAGTAATGAATGAGGAACCTACTTAGTTATGAAAATTCTAAAAACTACTGCATATGAAAAAATTTTACATACTAAAAATCTCTAAGTTATTCCGTTGGTGAATTTCTCATAAAAGCAACCTGAGAAATTCGACACCATTTTGTATCTTAAAAGTTCTGGTTTAATTACATTTGTTGCTTAGTAAAGAAAATTGAAAATTGATAGGTTAGTGCGTTTCACACGTCTGTTATACGAGAGCTAGGTTCCTAACAAATCATACTAAAGTTATTGAAATACTTTTAGAATTGAACAATCTTGAAATAAGAGGCTAAGAATTGAAAAATAATGTTGTGAAAGTGGTTTTGATATAAGGAGGATAAAATGTGAATTTCCTACTTTACCCCTCAAATTTTAAATATTTTTTTTAATTTTTCCGTCAGTTTTAACGGCCGGGGACCAAATGCGTCATTTCGTTCATAACTGAGGGACTAAAAATGGATACGGTCATAACTCAAAGACTGAGTCGGAACTTGGGTATAACTTAGGGACTAAAGATGCAAATTTCTCTAACTTGAACACTATAATCTGCAATTCTCAAACTTTTTTCAGGTTTGTCTATTTAGTATTTATCATTTTCCACATTTAGTATTAACATTTTGCATAATTAGTATTAAAAGATTGCACTTGCAAAAATGCGAAAGTGCATTGCACTTAGATTTTTGATTTTAGAGTTTATGACTGAGTATTTTTGTTTTATTTGGTTTAGTGGTTCGTTTTTTACTACTTAAGGTCTAACATTTATGTTTTATATTTAAAATTTAGTGTTTTCATTGATTTATAAAATTTACGTGATTAGCATATTTAGTTGTTAAAGATGGCATATTTAAGTGTTCAAGTTTGAATAGTGAAATTGATGATAATTACGAAAATATCAACGCATTTTTTAAAAATCTAATTAGATCCGTCGAATTTTGACAAATATAATGCTGAGATTAGTTCTTATTTCTCTCCTATGATATTGTTCTTATAGAATCATTAGTCCATATATATATATAGAATCGCACTCAGGTGCGAATGCTTCGCCTAGGCGCGAAATAGGAATGAATTCTGTTCGTCCACGTGTCCAGATCTAATGGATGAGAAACACTGATTTTTTTTTTTAAAAACGCGATGGCATTTTCGTAAATAATTGAACATCGAAGTGCAAGTAAAATGTATTACAAGTGCATGTAAAATGTATTATAGGTGCAAGTAAAAATTTACACCTATAGTTCTAAGTAGTTGCACCTATAGTTCTAAGTAGTTGCACACATAGTTATAAGTAGTTGCACCTAGGTGTATGAATGTTTGCGAGTGGTTTTCAGGGGTATTACTACCCGCTGAACTCAGATCAATGAATGTTAACAAGGCAAAATTACATGCACTTATAGGTGAAAGTAGGTGCACCTATAGTTATAAGTAGTTGCACCTATAGTTATAAATAGTTGCACATATAGTTATAAGCACACCCAGGTGCATTAATGTTTGCGGAAAGTGAGTGCTAACAAGGCAAAATTACATGCACTTATAGGTGAAAGTAGGTGCACCTATAGTTATAAGTAGTTGCACCTATAGTTATAAATAGTTGCACATATAGTTATAAGCACACCCAGGTGCATGAATGTTTGCGGAAAGTGAATGCTAACAAGGCAAAATTACATGCACTTATAGGTGAAAGTAGGTGCACTTGTAAGTGATTTTACTTGCACTTCGATGTTCAATTATTTACGAAAATGCCACCGCGTTTTTTTTTAAGTTATTAAATCTGGACACGTGTCGCGCGCTGATTCGTTCGCATTTCCCTCCTGAACACTTATTCGCACCGGAGTACATCCCTATATATATATATATATATATATATATATATATATATATATATATATATATATATATATTAGTTTTATCTCCTTATAATTTTTTTATTTTTTAGTTGACAGTCATTTAAGCGTACATTGTGTAAGAATTTGACTACTACAATATATAAAAGATGGTTCAAAATTCAAATTAAATTTATTGTACATGACCCTTAATTTTTAAGAATCTGCCTGTTCGGAAGATGTCTACTTTTTCGAAGAAAAATCAAGAGAAAATATAATGCTAAAGAAAGCTAAGAAGGAAGAGGAGAATTGAAGATGAACATGGAATCTGAGAAGATTGTCCAGTGGGCAAAACAGGCCTCTGCTAGTGTGGGTTTTGTTGGGGAAGATCAGATGATGAACAGAGTGATAATGAAGCTTATGGACGATGATTCGTTTCTGGTGTTATACGTGTTGGGTATATCTTTCCTTTGCAGCATCCATACAAACCCAAACGACAAGGTCATCGTTATTCAATTCGATTTGCTTGTGAACAACACATCTGCTTCTGATGTATATATGGTTGTAAAGGAGTTAATACCCGATTCAGTCCTTAACTATTAGGATTTTACAACTTTAGTCATCAACTTTTAAACTTGTTCAATTTCATCTCTAATTATGTAATTTTTACCTAAAATAATTCTTTTCTAACTAAAATAGTCCTGATTAGGACCATTTTGATTAACAATTGCATAGTTGGAGATGAAATTGAGCAAGTTTTGAAATTGAGGACCAAAGTGGTGAAACTATTATAGTCGAGGGACCAAATCGAATATTAACTCGGTTGGAAAGGTATTTTCATCCGTATCTGCCATCATATATGTGTGAATGCATATGAAAATAAAAAGCTACTAGGCCCGGACCTAGACCTGAAACAAGATAATTGGACAAGCTATATTAGACCTGAACCTGAAAGTAGAACAATAAAGACGGTCAAACGTTACGGTCTCCTTGGCTCTTAATGTAGAGCCAGCATACTCATTACACAGGGCACTACATCATTAAGGAGCATAGTTATGAAGATCAAGAGCTGCAATCATTAATTATTGAGGGACGTTGTACTTATTATCATAGCTGCGATGTTGTACTTATTAGCTATTGGCATTAATTAGTGGCCCCTACGACAAGCGGAGGGACACATTCAATCTTGTACTCAAAATGATTAAGTAATACAACTTATCGTTATTTACTCACACACAAATATTTTTTGATAAAATTCTTATCGTTAGGTAAAAAATAGAAGCTCTGTCTAATGGTAGGTATTACTTTTTGAACCCTCCCTTATAAATATATATTACTTTACGGGCCGTTCAATTGAATTGTATTGTTGATTGTGTAAACAATGAAATATCTTGCACAAGAACCTTCCAATCTTTGTTCAATTCTCATGGATACGTGTCCGTTTTTGTGGGATTTTCAAACGAAATGAACCCATATATTCATCACTACAAAAAACACTTAAATTTTAATGGAGATTATTTTTGACATACAATGTCGGTTATTTTGCAACATAGTTTTTGCCGACATAGTAACTAAATGATACACGACGTCGGTTCTCTACAACCGAAGGCGTATGTCTTTTTTTGAAAAATAAAAATTTAAGATACGAAAAGATGACGCCGTATCTCTTTTAACAAAAAATAGAAAACTCAAAACAAGGCTATGCCTGAAGAACGATATTATCAACAGTCAACAAAAAAAAATTATCAAAGAAATAAAACAACTCAAAACAAGAAATATTTCACATGAACGACAAATTAAAGACCTTATAAATAGGTTCTAGTAGTTCAAAAATACTTGAGAATAAATGCATTTAAATTAATTAATTACCATTTTCATGTATCTGCGAAAAGAGCTAGCTAGAAATGTATCTGCTAAACCAGAAGGAAACGTGAAGGATCTGAGGCAATTCAGAGCCATTTTCATGTATCTGTGAAACCAGATCAGAGGAAACGTGAAGGATTGGCCGGAGCCGATGCGTCAACTTGATAACCCCTCCGCCATGTTTCCTCCATAACCACCACCAGTCCACCACCCTCACGGCTTCCTCCGTAACTGCCTCCCACCTCCACCTCCACCTCCAGAGCCAGCATATATATTCTCCGCGGCAAGAAGATTCGTATCCTCCACCACCATACCCAATCATTATTTCATGACCCATGGTTTACACATTTATGTGAACACTACATTTACCCTTCTGGACGGCGTAGTTGGCATGGCTCGGGGGCGGCGATGACAAACTAAACAAAAAAATTTCAAAGTGTTTTGAGTTTTACGTTTACCCTGCTAGGCTGCTACGTTATATATTTAATTTTTTTTTTTAAAAAAAAATTGAGCATATAATGTTGTTATATGCTAATTTATTTTTTTAAAAAAAAAGGAAAAAAAAAAAAAGAGCTATACATATAACATCGGTTCCGAAAGGAAATTTGCAATTTAAAAATAAAATAAAATTTGAGCATATAATGTTGATTTCCTTAGGAAACCGACGTTATATGCTTAGTTAAAAACAAATTGAGTTTATAAGTTAGAACGTCAGTTCCTAAAAAGTAACCGACGTTTATGCTTATTTATTTAAAAGAAAATTAATACACAATTTGGTCCCTCAACTATTAGGATTTCACTAATTTGGTCTTTGACTACCAAAATTGATCAATTTAGTCACTAACTATGCAATTTTTACCTAAAATGGTCCCTCGACTATTAGGATTTCACCACTTTGTCATCGACTACCAAAGTTGCTCAATTTAGTCCCTAACTATACAATTTTTACCTAAAATGGTCTCTCGACTATTAGAATTTTACCACTTTGGTTCTCAACTATCAAAGTTGTTCAATTTAGTCCCCAACTATGCAAATGTTAACCTAAAATGTAAATTTAGTGTGGATTTGGGGACCTTTTTGGAGAGTCGAGGACAGAAGTGATAAAATCTTAATAATCGAGGACAAAAGTGGTGAATCGATGTTGTAAGCTCAATTTTTTAGAAGCCGCCGTTGTAAGCTCAATTTTTTAGGAACCGACGTTGTAAGCTCAATTGTTTTTAACTAAGCATATAACGTCGGTTCCTAAGGAAATCAATATTATATGCTCAATTTTATTTTTTTAAAATTAAACATTTCTTTTCGAAACCGATGTTATATGTATAGTTTTTTTTTTTTTTTTTTAATAAATTAGCATATAACGACGTTATATGCTCAATTTTGTTTTAAAAAAATTAAATATATAACGTCGGTTCTCGTTGGAATCGACGTCAAATGCTCAATTTAGAAAAAAAAACATATAACGTCGATTATTGAAATAACTTACGTAAAAAATAATATATACGGAGTATCATTATTTATTTATTTTATTGACATTTGGCGTCAGTTTTGGAATAACCGACGTTATATGTTATTTCTATAGTAGTGATTTCTCCTATGAAGTGACATCGTTTCTTTCTGACTTAGGTGATTCTTTTAACGTGTATCTTAGCTTACACACTCCACATATACCAACCGACACTTTTAAAATCATTAAAGCATGCATGGCTATATGCTAACTTTGTGTAGGAGTTACTGTTTCAACAACGAGTTGTTAGGAGTTTGAGGCCCTAGGCCACAATGACTACACTCAGTTATATAATTAAGGCAGAAGGGTCAAATATGCCCATGTACTAACATTGATTGTTCATCTAGCAACATGAATTAAAATATGATCTATCTCGGCTATTATACTCCCAATTATTTTTCATCTAGTATTTTTAGCAAGTTTCTAACAAGTAACCCATCTAATTTGCTCACATGAAAAAATAAAATAAAAACAAAATGCTGACATGTTTTTTTTTTTTTTTTTTTTTTTTATCTAACTTGCTGTTTTTGTCATATTTTTCAGCAGAAAAATTCAATTTGTTTTTACGTATTTCTAGATTATCTTGATTTGTTCTACGAATTTTCCAAAAAAACAGTTAATCTATTTTTCCGTTAGCTGTGAAATAAGTATATTACCGCTTTTGTGGTTTTTGAACCTATTTATTAGCATTGGTATTGGTTTTTATTTTGGTTTTGGATGGTGCGTTTATGAGGCTCTTCGGTACACACCTGAGATTGAGGAGCTTGGAAAAAAACTGGTTAATAGACTAAGGGTGTGTTTGGAAACCTGGAAAATGAGTTCTGGAAATCATTTTCCAAGTTTCCATTGTTTGGATGTGCCTGGAAAATCAAGTCAACGGAAATCATTTTCCGTTGACTTTGGAAAATATGCTTGTTTTGGAGGAAAATGACTTCCCCTTTTTTTGGGGGGATGGGGGAAGTCATTTTCCAACTTTTACACCAACATCACACCACCACCAACACCATACAACCACCATCACCACCACTACTGCTGCTGCCACCACCACTATACCACCGCAACCACCGCCACCACACCACCACCACCACACCACCACCACTACCACCACCAACACCATACCACCGCAACCACTGTCACCGTCACCACCACCACCACCACCACCACCATACCACCACTACCACACCACCACCACCACCACACCACCACCATACCACCACCACCACTGTCACCATACCACCACTACCACCACCAACACCAACACCAACACCATCACCACCACTACTGCTGCTGCCACCACCACTATACCACCGCAACCACCGCCACCACACCACCACCACCACACAACCACCACTACCACCACCAACACCATACCACCGCAACCACTACCACCACCAACACCATCACCATACCACCGCAACCACCACCACCACCACCAACACCATACCACCACCACCACTACCACCACCAACACCATACCACCGCAACCACTGTCACCATACCACCACTATCACCACCAACACCATCACCACCACTACTGCTGCTGCCACCACCACTATACCACCGCAACCACCACCAC
Organism: Ipomoea nil; assembly: GCF_001879475.1. NCBI lineage: Eukaryota > Viridiplantae > Streptophyta > Magnoliopsida > Solanales > Convolvulaceae > Ipomoea > Ipomoea nil. The sequence goes on along the minus strand of NW_017619207.1, from coordinate 2,461,720 downwards.
CACACCACCACCACCATACCACCGCAACCACTGTCACCGTCACCACCACCACCACCACCATACCACCACAACCACCATCACCGCCACCACACCACCACTGCCACCACTGCCATACCACCACCAGTTGTTATTATTATTATTATTATTATTATTATTATTATTATTATTATTATTATTATTATTATTATTATTATTATTATTATTATTACTATTATTATTATTATTATTATTATTAGTATTATTATTATTATTATTATTATTATTATTATTATTATTATTATTATTATTATTATTATTATTATATAACAAATAACACCACTACCACTACATCACCACCACCACCATAATATTTTTGATATATTATTAGTTATTTTTTATTATATTTAAAATTATTATATATTATTATACATGTAATATTCTAAATAAAATAATTAAAATGTTTAATTATACAATTCTACTCATTTTTCAGAAAATGAACCAAACACACAAAAACAGTTTTCCAGAGTGCAACCAAACACTGGAAAGGAAAATGTTTTCTGGAAATGACTCATTTTCCAGAAAACATTTTCCAGAAGTCATTTTCCTGCTTTCCAAACGGACCCTAAGGGACAATGATGATTTGTATATTGCTCTTCATTTGAGGTATAATAACTAACACGGCTTTTGATTTAATGTTTGAGGTGTAACTTAATTAACTGATTTTCTTTGAGTGTAAATACGAAAAAGACATGCTTGCGTTTACTAGCTGCAACCACAATCTGACTGAAGTAGAAACTAAGGAACTTCGCGTTATGAGGTATAATGTGCAGCACTAGAAAGAGAAAGAGATAGACAGCGAAGAAATGAGACTGCCTATGTCCCCGAGGCCCGAGGGAAGCGGCCATGTTGCTGAGGCGATGGAGTACCCCTCCACAACAAAAATATAAATTTTGCAGGGTAAATTTATGATAGCAACAACATGGATGCATTCCGCTTAGAATACCCCTACGTGTTTTACACTCAACACTCGCAACAGAGGAGGAATTGAAATCTTTCGAGCCATATCAGAAATCAACATAATCTGGAAATACATTTAAAAAATTGAATTTTTCTATAAAAAAAAGTGACAAAAACAGCAAGTTAGATGAAAAAAAATAACATGTTCAGCATTTTGTTTTAATTTTATTTTTCCATGTAAGCAAATTAGAAGTGTTACTTGTTAGAAACTTGCTAAAAATGTTAGATGAAAAATAATTGGGAATATAATAGTCTAGATGGACCATATTTTAATTCATAGTGCTAGATGAACAACCAATGTTAGTACATGGGCCTATTTGACCCTTGTGCCTATAATTAATTACAAAGCCAATAATCCATTCCCTAGTGTTTATGCACATCTATTGAACTTGTATTTATTATTTATTTTTTCAACTCTGATCTATTGCAATCGTTATGCCATGGAACCGTGTTCACCATGGATGGTGAACACGGTCCAAACGATAACGATGCCTACGGGCGCCATTATCTTCCACCAATCTTTTTTTATTATTATTATCTTTTTTTTTAACATCGCGACTTTTCTTCTTCATATTCACATTTTGCGGTTTCACTTCCTCTTCGCGCAAGTTTTTTCAACACTCATAAATTATGAATGTGCAGGCATGGATTTATGAATGTGCAGTTATGAAATTATGAATTTTCTGTTATGAGATTATGAATTTTCTGTTATGAGATTATGAATGTACAGAAAATTCATAATTACATAACTGTAAATTCATAATTTCATAACAGAAAATTCATAATTTAACGATGCCGTTTGGGACCGTGTTCACAAAGCATGGTGAACACGTTTGTAGGGCATAATTTGCGGATCTATTGCTAGATACTCAACCTCATCTATTGGACTTGTATTTATTATTTATTTTTTCAACTCTGATCTATTGCTAGATACTCAACCTCATCACTGGCGCAAGACTTTCGAATAAACTGTTTTCGGAAAGGGAAAATTGTAATTTATGTCCCTCCATAATATGTCAATTATCAAAGTGGTGGGTGTCGAATCCAACAAATTATAAATTACTTACTCTTATGAATTGTAATAGTGATGAGTAAGATCATACCCACAGAGATTGGTTAGACTTATTTTTAACAAAAGACTTGAAACAAAGAATGAGACGAGAATTGAAACTTAAATAGCAACAATAAAATGACAAACAATATCAAATAATCAAATAATCAATAGACTAGGACTATGTGGTTTAATGGTACCCGGGTTGGACTTCCATTTGGAAAATTATGAGTTCAAGCCTCAGTGGAGGTGTTATTCGATCAATTTAATTCTAATAACAAGACAGATAATTGATTTCAAGACAACAAAATTACTCTACTCTTACCAAATTGGTTATGGTTATTCACAACCTATCTTTCCTTAGTTTGTCGGTAATCAAAACAGGCTCTTTGATTACTTCTCTAGCTAATAATTCTAGCCAACAAACTCGCAAGCTCGGTCCATTTAAACTAGAGTATACATCTCCATAACATAGATTGAAAATCTCTTTTATAATCAACTATATTATTTTACCACTAAGGTTTAGAATATTAGACTATATAAAGTATTATGTATTTAATAAATATTCATTCTGTTAGTGATCTAGTCAATAGCCTAATAGATAGGTCTCTCTCTCCTCTTGTATTAATGTTCTCTCTTTCTTGTAACTGAATAATCAATCGATCCCTTTCTCATCTGGTATCAGTTAGCCAGTAGAAATCCTCCTTTTTTTTTTCTCTCTCCTCCGTTCAACCGGCGATGTCTCAAAGTTCCGAAAGAACGTTAACCACCACCACCATCTCCTCCCCAAACACCACCCCAAATTCCCTTCCCAGTGCACATCACTTTGTGTCACTAAAGCTTACCCATCAGAACTATCTGTACTGGAGGACCCAGATTATTCCGTTCCTTCATGGCCAGCGGTTGCTTGGTTTCATCGACGGTTCACGGCCTTGCCCAGCGGCGTTTCTCGAACTGCCCATCGCCGACCAGTCTGATGAAGCCGCTTCCTCTACACCGAACCCTGCATATGAGGCGTGGATCGAGCAGGACGCGTCCATCCTGTCCTTGCTCATCTCGTTCATATCGGAGGAAGTAATGTATCTCACCCTTGGCCAGACAACATCTCGGGCAGTGTGGCTTGCGGCGGAAACGACGCTAGGATCATCTTCACAGGTCCGATGCCTCAACCTCATGGGGCAATTCCAATCTCTCAGACAGGGAGATAGCTCGACCTCGGAGTACCTTGGGCGTGCACAACATCTGGTTGAGGACCTAGCACTCGCCGGTCGCCCAATGTCGTTGACGGAGCAGAACTTATACGTTTTCCGGGGGCTGCGTCCGGAGTTCCGGTCGATGGCTGCTTCCCTGGCGGTGAACGGCCCGCCGGTGACGATCCCGCAGCTAGCGGATTATCTACAAGCGCAACAATTCATCCATGCGGATGATTTTCCAGCGTACCAGCCGGCAACGACGGGCGGCGCGGCCTCGGCGATGTATGCTGGTCAGTCCCGCGGTGGACGACAGTCTGGTAATGGCGGCCGTGGTCAGTCTCGAGGAGGTGCAGGTCGTGGCGGAAACCAGAGAGGAGGTCGCGGCGGACGTGGTCGCGGTGGCCTGCGCTGCCAAATTTGCAGCAAGCAAGGCCACTCGGCGGCCTTCTGCTATCGGAGGTATTCCGAGCCTCCACCCTCCCAGGCGCACGTTGCAGTCGCCGGTGATGGAGCGGCGTCGTCGGCAGTCACGTCCTGGTTGCCGGACACAGGCGCCTCAACCCACGCAACTCCGGACTCCGGCTTGGTCTCGCAGACTGAGGAATATCACGGGGATGATGTTCTCAGAGTAGGTAATGGCACAGGTTTGGCGATCTCGCGTGTGGGATATGCAGTAATTCCTTCCTACACTAAACCTCTAAAATTAACTAATGTGTTACACGTGCCTGAGTTGTCAGTTTCTTTATTATCTGTAAATCATTTTACAAAAGATAATAATTGTTTTTTTGAGTTTCACTCGAGTTTTTTTGTTGTGAAGGACTCCACCACACAGGCAGTTCTTCTTAAAGGTCCAAGCTCGGGGGGGTTATACTCGTTGTCAGTTTCTGCCTCACAAAATGCGTTCATTGCGGCTCGTGCCTCGTCCTCGATCTGGCATCAGCGTCTTGGTCATCCACACGACCAATCACTCAAACGCGTCTTACGGGAATGCCCGGTTGAAAATAAAAATAAAAATGTAATCCCCAGTCTTTGTTCGTCATGTCAACTTGGGAAATCCTCTCGATTCCCGCTAGATAGGATAGCCAAATCTAGCAATAACATTTTAGATCTTGTTTATATGGATATTTGGGGTCCCGCACCTGTTCTTTCTGCGGACGGCTCGCGATATTTTGTACTCTTCGTAGATGATAACACCCGCTATTGTTGGTATTATCCACTACGACTCAAAACTGATATATACAAAGTATTCGATGTTTTTCGGGCGGCGGTAGAACGTACATTTTCACGTTCTATCAAGTCCATTCAGTCTGATTTGGGCGGGGAGTATCTAAAATTACACAAAGTGTTTACATCCTTAGGGATCGTCCACAGACAGTCGTGTGCCTATACACACGAGTAAAATGGGCGTGTTGAACGCCGGAATCGGCATATTGTCGAGACCGGTCTCGCCTTAATGGCCCAAGCGTCTGTCCTACTCCGTTATTGGGATCACGCGTTCGAGACAGCCACATATCTCATAAACCGATTACCGTCAGCCTCACTAAGTTTCGATACACCTTATTACCGATTACATCACTCATCACCCACTTACACATACTTACGTGTATTCGCGTTACTACACAACAACACATGGACGCTTATACCTGCTACTCCTGATATGAACATAGTAGGGTGCAAATGGGTTTTTCGCACCAAGCGGAATGCTGATGGCACCGTAGAGCGCTACAAAGCCCGGCTAGTTTCCAAAGGCTACAATCAGGTAGCCGGCGAAGACTTCTTCGAGACGTTCAGCCAGGTTGTAAAGCCGACTACGGTACGGCTATTGCTAGCTTTAGCCATTTCCCGCGGGTGGACACTCCGACAGTTGGATGTCCACAATGCCTTTCTGAATGGGCACCTGGCTGAAACTGTCTATATGCGGCAGCCGCCTGGATATGAAGACCCCGATCGCCCCGATCATGTCTGCCACTTGCAGCGATCTCTGTATGGGTTGAAACAGGCACCCCGGGCCTGGTTCAAACGGTTGCATGATTTTTTAATTCGCACAGGATTTCTGGCCTCGAAGACAGATGTCTCTCTGTTTCACTACACAGCGTCCGATTCCAGAGTGTTTTTACTCGTGTATGTGGATGATATAATTATGCTCGGGAATGACACAGCCTTGATTGATTCATTACTACGCCAGCTAGCGGCAGCGTTCAAGATTCGAGACCTGGGGAAACCCACGTTCTTTCTTGGCATTGAAACCATCACTGTTCCGAGTGGTATGATTTTGTCTCAACGGCGTTATATGCGGGATGTTCTACAGCGAGCCGGCATGACCGACTGTAAAGCCTTAGCCACTCCGGCATCTGTGACTCAGCCGGTGTGTCAAACTACTGACTCTTTTGACAACCCAACTCAATATCGTCGTCTAGCAGGTGCTCTACAATATCTTACCATCACTCGTCCAGATTTGTCTTACTCTGTCAACCGGCTCTGCCAGTTTATGCATTCACCGACCGATGAACACTGGGGCCTACTAAAGCGCGTCCTTCGTTATGTTAAAGGCACTTTGGAGTACGGTCTACGCATTACCACGTCTGTATCTTCCGACATACACGCGTACTCGGACTCTGACTAGGCTGGCTGTCCGGTAGATCGCAAGTCCACTAGTGGCTACGCAGTGTTCTTTGGGAAGAATCTGGTCTCTTGGGTTTCTCGGAAGCAACGAATAGTGGCTCGTTCTTCGACTGAAGCCGAGTATAAGGGCCTTGCTGATGTTTGTGCTGAGGTCACCTGGGTGGTCTCTCTGTTACGGGATCTTGGCCTAAGTCCCACTGCACCACCTACGCTGTGGTGTGATAATCTTGGAGCTACCTACCTATGTGCGAATCCGGTCTTCCACGCTCGCACCAAGCATGTTGAGGTTGACTATCACTTTGTCCGTGACAAGGTTTCCGCAGGGGAGTTCCAGGTTCATTTCGTGTCTACCAAGGACCAGCTTGCAGATATATTCACCAAGCCGCTACCAGCAGCCCGGTTCACCATTCTTCGTGACAAGCTCAATGTGGTGGCACACACACCTTGTGCTTGAGGGGGAGTATTAGACTATATAAAGTATTATGTATTTAATAAATATTCATTCTGTTAGTGATCTAGTCAATAGCCTAATAGATAGGTCTCTCTCTCCTCTTGTATTAATGTTCTCTCTTTCTTGTAACTGAATAATCAATCGATCCCTTTCTCATCTAGAACACTTAAACAATTACGGATTCAAGCATTCTAAATGGCAATTTACTGGATTGAAAATTGAACAACGGATACTTTATGTACAATTAATCAAAGCAGTAATATCAAGATAATAGAAGACATATAAATAATAAGAAGTAAAGATAAATTAAGCTAAATATAGTAAAAAACCATATGCATAAACAAAACCTTTTAAATTAAAAAATATTCAAACGATAGTACATGTTGGTCCCAAAAGAGGTAAGGTGAAAGTCTAGAGGGAGTGGGGGGGGGGGGTGAATAGACTTTCAAACTTTTTCACACAGCACAACAATCACTACAAGAAAGATGCACATAGACAACACTAGAAATACAACAGTTTTAAAGAAAAGTGTTGTCTTTTTTATAAAAGACAACAGTTTGGTCCAAAACCGTTGTCTTTGATGCAACACTTTTGTCAAAGACAACGGTTTTTATTTAACCGTTGTTGTATGTGTGTTGTCTTTGTGCATTTTGTGAAAAGACAACACCACAACGACAACGGTTTTTTTAAACCGTTGTCTATGTGCGTTTTTTTTTTTTTAAAAAGACAACGGTTTTTTTAACCGTTGTCGTTTGTGTGTTGTCTTTAAGCGCACTGGAATACACAACACTAGAAAGACAACGGTTGTTTAAAACCGTTGTCTTTGTGCGCTCTTTAAAAAAAAAAAAAAAAAGACAACGGTTTTATTTAACCGTTGTCGTTGTTGTGTTGTCTTTAAGTGCACTCGAATACACAACACTGCAAAGACAACGGTTTTTAAAAACCGTTGTCTTTGCACGCTCTTTTTTATTTAAAGGACAACGGTTTTTTTACCGTTATCGTTGGTGTGTTGTCTTTAAGCGTACTAGAATACACAACACTACAAAGATAACGGTTTTTTAAAACCGTTGTCTTTGCTCATTATTATTTTTTAAAAGACAACGGTTTTATTTAACCGTTCTCATTTATGTGTTGTCTTTAATAGCACTTGAATACACAACACTACAACGATAACGGTTTTATATAACCGTTGTCGTTGCTCATTCTTTATTTGTTTAAGACAACGGTTTTATTTAACCGTTGTCTTTGGTATGTTGTCTTTAAGCGTATTTGAATACACAACACTACAAAGACAACGGTTATAAAAAATCGTTGTCTTTGCGCATCATTGTTTTATAAAATATAAACAAGGATGTTAACAACAAGAGTCGAACCTATGACCTTAAACATAGAAAATAAGGTTTAACCAACTAAGCAACACAAACTCTTATGTATGAAAGTGCAACATCTGGTATATAACTGGGTTGCTTCTGTGTTGTTTGTGAAAACCAAGACAACGATTTTATAAAGTAAGTTAAGGATGGCCCACATGAAGAATAGAACTTGAGACCTCTAACATAACAAACTAAACTAAACCCACCAAGCCACACCAACACTTATATATTTAAGTGCAACATCTAGGATATAACCAGTTTGCTTCTGTGTTGTCTCTGAGAACAAAGACAACGATTGTATAAAATAAGTTAAAGATGTTACCAAGAAGGATAAAACCCAAGACCTCTAACATAACAAACAAAGTTAAACCCACCAAACCACACCAACCCTTGTTTACTAAAGTGTTACACCTTATCTTTTACCTATAATTTTGGGCTAACAGCTTTGACCTCCGGGCACTTTAACAAAGAAAGAATACAATTCAAAAGTTAATTTAATACTTCTATTTTTGTTCATATTTAAATATAAAATTATTCACCAAAATTTCAATTTCAATTCATTAAAGTTTTATTTTCAATTATAATTAAGACCAATCTATGAATTCAAAAAAAAAAAAATCAAGTATAAAAAATAATAGATTATATCTATAATATTTTTTTAAAAAAAAATTGGGGGCCCTGTGCGGTCGCGCCGGTCCGACATGGCCTAGAACGGCCCCGACGGTGCGGTGTGGTGTTCCGAATGGTGTGGTATGGTGTGGATCGGGGTAAGGGCGGTATGATAGGGGCCGGGGTTGGTAATCGACCCTTCCGACTAGCGCATGACTAACAAGGTTAGCTATATGTTGGTAATCGACCCTTCCGGCATGCATGGGACACGTGGAGAATGGATATGAAAGAGTAGTTGATATCGTACAGTTAGCTATAGCCCATTTCTTTTGCCGCAATCTTTGTAATAATTAGGCCTCCAGCTGTCTGGGTAATAAAGGGCAAATTATGCTGTGCATGGTGCACACTGTTCTATGTTCATAATTACCGAACTATATATTCATAATTTTTGAAATTCATATTCATAATGATTGAACTCTATATATATTCACAATTACAGAACTCTATGTTCATACTTTTCGATGTTCATATTCCCAATTGTTGAACTCTGTATTCATAGATCACAAAACTTTAGTATAGAAATTATGAATCTACAGTAAAGATTTTATGAATCTACAGTATAAAAATTATGAATCTTTAGTATAGAAATTATGAATCTATAGTATAGAAATTATGAACCTATAGTATAGAAATTCATAATCTATAGTATAGAAATTATGAACTATTTTGGACCTAGCACCCCGGGTAATAAAGCTACTATTTTCATACTTTTGGGCAATATTCTGTGGAAAATCTGAGATAAGCAGAGCTTTATGTAATGGATAGCTCTGCTATTGATTGTAAGGGACCAGGGAGGTTCACCAAACTTGGTGGACCTCTAAGTCAGATTTATGTTGTAGCCACAACTTGAAGCTTTTGAGTGGAGAATTGTGATTGCCATGAGATAGATCTCTCTCTGAGAAATGATATCTCATGTTATGTTTGAGGTTTTATACTAGCCCAAGAGATGAGAATTTGCAATAATAGTTGGGTGCAAGCTAGAGGATTGCTTTTGTTCTTTGTGATGAGATGATGAACATTGATTTTGAGTCTGCAGTTGCTAAATGATTATATCTGATGAGAAAGAGAAGGTTGCAGTTTGTATATAGGGCGGAATAAGTAGGTCCACCATGTTTGGTGGACTATCAGGAGGTTATTTTATTTTATTTTATTTTTGGCTCTGTTCCCTTTTATTTTATTTTATTTTATTTTATAAATATGTTCTCACATAGCTCATCACATATTTTGTCGAAAACTTGTTGCATTATTTAGAAAGCAATATGCATTACATATTGACCACATCCAAAACCTATACAATCTGGATGTGGTTGTGATAACATATTTGAGCAGGATATTCTTAGTTGCATACTTTTTCCACTTTTTTGTTTCTTTGTATCAATTCTATAGCATCAATGGTTCACTTTTATTCTTGTGTAGTGTATAAATACCTCCTTTGTTCGCATTTCATTGCGAATTTATTATATCTATACAAATTTATTTATTCACTTTTTACATGTAGTTCCAACAAGTTGATTATGACAAAGCGATTATTGATCTGGTGCGTTCAGAATGAGCCGATATTCTATGAAGTTATATAGAGTAGGTATGATTTGACGTTGTAATCATTTAGACTTGGTTCGTAGAATTGTTTTTGTAGTATTATGACTTGGATTATGATTCGATTAGAATTGGTAATGAAAGTATTTTGACTTGTTATTTTGAACCTTGCTTAGCTTCTTCAAAATTATGTAACTACACTTGCCATGGTGAATGGATAAATTGATTTTTTTTTATATGATTAAAATTTAAGCAGGTTAAAAATGGGTTGAGACAACGGTTAAAAACCGTTGTCTATTTTACAATAGACAACAGTTTATAACTGTTGTCTTTTAAAGAAAAGACAACAGTTAAAAACCGTTGTCTATGTGCATCACTTTTAACAACACCGGTTTCAACAACATTGAATTGACAACGGGTCAAAAACCGTTGTCTTTGGAAGAAACGACAACGGTTTAAAACCGTTGTCTATGTTCGTGACTTTTAACAACACCGGTTTCAATAACACTTAATAGACAACAGTTAAAAAACCGTTGTCGTTTCTAGAAAAGACAACGGTTATTAACCGTTGTCTATGTGCGTGACTTTTAACAAAACCGGTTTCAACAACACTTAATAGACAACAGTTAATAAACGTTGTCATTTCTAGAAAAGACAACGGTTATTAACCGTTGTCTATGTGCGTGCCTTACAACAACACCAGCTTCAACAACACTTAATAGACAACAGTTAAAAAACCGTTGTTGTTTCTAGAAACGACAACGATTATTAACCGTTGTCTATGTGCGTGACATACAACAACACCGGCTTCAACAACACTTAATAGACAACAGTTAAAAAATTGTTGTTGTTTCTAGAAAAGACAACGGTTATTAACCGTTGTCTATGTGCGTGACATACAACAACACCGGCTTCAACAACACTTAATAGACAACGGTTAAAAAACCGTTGTTGTTTCTAGAAAAGACAATGGTTATTAACCGTTGTCTATGTGCGTGACTTACAACAACACCGGCTTCAACAACACTTAATAGACAACGGTTAAAAAACCGTTGTTGTTTCTAGAAAAGACAACGGTTAAAAAACCGTTGTCTATGCACGGGACTTACAACAACACCGGCTTCAACAACAGAAATTATACCCCTACGACAACGGATATTAACTGTTGTCCATGTGCATTTTTCTTGTAGTGAATTGCTAAGCCAGAGATAAACCAAAACTCTTAACTAGATTGTTAGAGTATGGTGCACAGCGGAAATAAATAAACATAAAGTGTGTGTGAGATTGTGTGAGCAGTATATCACGTGTAGAGCGAATATGTAAAGAGCAGTAAGTAAAGACAGCAGTAAAGAATACAAGACAATTATAGTGGTTCGCGAGGTGGTGTAATCCTCCTACTCCACTTGCTCTTATCTCCAAGAGCAATTCACTATATCTACCACTCCGTTCCAAGATACAATGAATTTCCGTGATCTAGTGCTTTGATCACAAAGCCCGCACTAATCACACCCAGTGACACCACACTGCTGCTTCGGGTTTCACGTCGCTGCGCTACTATCCCAGGATTTCACGACTCCTAGGATTTCACGACTCCGCGTTACTTTCCCCCCGTCTTCCACACTCTGGTAGAAACGTATCCCGTGATCAAGTGCTTTGATCACAAAGCCCGCACTAATAACGCCCAGTGCCTCCGACACTGCTGCTTCGGATCTCACAGCTCCGTGTGACAATCCAGGATTTCACAGCTCCGTGCTACTTTCCTCCCTTCTCTTGTTTTGCTCCAAAACAAGTGTTGTCTTGCTTCCAACTTCTAAGACTCTGTAGATGATCTTCAATGATGCGCATGTCTCTTTGATGAAGAATAAACACTCTGGAATGATTTCTCTTGATAGCTCTGAGTGTTTTCTCTCTTTGAAAGTATCAAGTAAAACACTTGATTTTTATGCTCTGCTTTGCTCTGTTCTAAGAACTCTCAGAATATTTTTCTCTTGAAGCTCTCTGAGTTCGATCTTTTTCTTTTCTCACTTCACACTTGAAGATTTTTGGTATGCTCTGTACCAAATGAGATTTTTGCTCTATGCTCTTTTAAGCTTAATTGCTCTATTCGTTCCCCTTGATGGGTTTGTATTTTCTGCTCTTTTGTTCGTGATTTTCTCAACTGCTCTATCTTCAAGTCTTCATATCTTCATCATTTTATAGCTGGTAATGAGAATCTGTCCGTTGGAAAGAGACACTCTCATTTTTGAAATCTTGTATCTTTTTGTCAGAGATCTTATCTTATCTTCTGCAAAGATGTCAGAAAGGATAAGCTAGCCGTTTGATGGATCTTCATCTCCATGTAAATGAGCTCCCAAACTTCATCTGATATTCCTCTGGTTTAACGTTGAGTGAGAATATCTGGGTCTCTGTTTTGGTGTAGAATGGCTTCTCTGATCAGCTCTGAAGTGTCCTTGTATCTTTGGGATTTAAAAAATATTCATTAATTTAATCCCATACTAGTTAGACTAGTATTTTTTCTTGTGAGAATATTTTTACTGTAAGTTCTTCTTCTTCTTCTTCATTCTCACGTCTGGGTGTTCTCAGACTTCAAATTGGTTTTGAACTTCCACCCAATTTGAATTTCTCCTTTGCAATTGACACCCAATTTCAATTGGCTTGTAATTGGCACCCAATTTGAATTTCTCCATTGTAATTGGCTCCTAATTGACTTTGACTTGCAATTAGCTCACAGACTTCTCCTGGTGCTTTCAATTGCTTCCCAATTTGAATTGTTGACTTTGACTTCGAAATTGGCTCCCAGACTTCTCCTGGTATTGAATTTCATCTCAATTCAATTTGATCTCCATGTCTTCTTTGAATCGGTCCCCAATTTGAATTTGCATCCCATACTACAACTTCAATTGGCTCCCAATTTCAATTCTACATTGGCTCCCATCTTGAATTGATTCCCTTGTGAAACTAGCTCCCAATTTCAAATTTCAATTCTACATTGGCTCCCATCTTGAATTGATTCCCTTGTGAAACTAGCTCCCAATTTCAATTGATTTCAATTTCTCTGAAACTAGCTCCCAATTTCAATTCCTATGAAATCAGCTCCCAATTTCAATTGCTATGAAATCGGCTCCCAATTTTAATTGTTATGAAATCGGCTCCCAATTTCAATTGCTATGAAATCGGCTCCCAATTTCAATTGCTATGAAATCGGTCCCAATTTCAATTGCTATGAAATCGGTCCCAATTTCAATTTCTCTGAAACTAGCTCCCAATTTCAATTGCTATGAAATCGGCTCCATCGGTCCCAATTTCAATTGCTATGAAATCGGCTCCCAATTTCCCAATTTCAATGAAATCGGCTCGCGCCCAAAGTCAAACTAGCGGCCAACTCCATCAGATTTAATTAGATTTTGCTTCTCAAATTTTACCTTGTAAAATTGTTAATAGTGAGATTCAAACTTGAGCCATTTCGCATAACATATCAAGCATCTTCCACTTCATCCGTACAACTTATTAGTTAAATCTCCAATCATCTTTGATGTACTCCTTTCTTTCCATAGATACTTGATCTCCAAGTCAAATTCATGCATTCTTTCAATCTTAATTTTCTTTCTCAGAAATTCTTCTGGGATATTTCTTTGAGTAGCATTGACGTGAATATTGTATCATTAATCTTCTTTTTCAATTTGTCATTTTCTCCAGACAAATTCTTGATTTTAGACTTTATATCTTCTTCTTCTATTTTCATGCATCTTCCTCTGTTTTTCTCTTTTCTAATTTAAATAATTTCCCGATCATGGTCTAAGACTCTACTAGACCTATGAAATAAAATTGGGGGATCTACAAATAAATATTTGGCATATCAAAACCATTATACTTTATTCCTAACAATTTCCTCCCTTTTGATAATGCCAAAACCTATACTCAGTCATTGGCTTTAAGTCTTTGAAAAATAATCTTTTTGCTCAATTTTATTTGACAAAGCCAAGATGAGTTTAACAATGGTTTTCTAGACACAATCAAAAGAAACTTGTGAATTAATTTTTAGACAAGCTCCTAAACGCATCTTGAATTATTTTTATTTTGATCATCATCAATTTTTAATTTTGTCGTGCGTTTGACATATTTCTTGTTTTTTAATTCACGAAAGTCTAATTACATCAGACAAATAAAATTAAAGACTCAAAATAGACCATTTATTATTGATATATTTCGAAAATATTGAGAAAAACGCAGCAGAGGTTCGAAAATAGAAAATATCAGCTTAAGAGAATTTTCAGATTACCTTCTGGGTTTCTTCACACCAGAGTCTTTCTTCAAAATTTCCTTGACATGTTCTCTGAGCTTGAAGAAACCATCTTTGAACTTTGCATTCTGAAATTTCTTTGTAAGTTGTCCGGCCATGTAATGTCCAAAAGCTTCTTTGATATTGTTGCCCGGAAGAACTCCGTTTTCCCACCATAAGACACATTCTTCGAAGCTTCTTTCTTCTCCAAGATTCATACCCATATTTCCAGTGAAATCTCTTAGTTCATACCACATCTCGGTTCTTTTCCTTTTGCCTTCTTCTTCTTTATTCTTCTCCGAGATCCATTGGGCTTGATCGGCTGCAGGCCATTTCTTGATCATGCTTGGTAGATTTTCCTTAGTCCATATTGTTGTCTGAGTGGCAGTACCTTTAGAGCATTCGAACCAGCCACGCTGTTCAGCAACCTTCGATGTACTCGTACCAAGACTAGGATTCGCGAACTGAGCAAAGCCAATCTGAGATGGTCCTTGTGATGATTGTCCGCGGCTTCGGCCTTTACCTTGAGTGGATATTACTGGCTGTTGTTGGCTTCCAAGAATAAATTCTTATTGTTGCAAAGCCAAGTGACTGAGAATTTCTTCCCCCATTTTGGCGTTATCAACCAAAAATGCAAGGGTCTTAAAATCTTGGTCTTGGTTTGCTTTCACAGCTTCAACACTATTGTGCGTTTCAATGGAAATGGTTTGTACGTTGTCCAGCTTGTTTGTTGTAACTGCGAGTTCAACTTCAAGTTTGTTGATTCGGCTTTCTTGGTCTTGAATCGCCTTGACTTGTCGCAAGTGGCGTTCGTTATTGATCTTTTCAGCTACTTCTCATTTTTTCTTCATGAGCTGAATCACTTCAAGTAAGCCTTTTGTCAATTTTCCTTTCAAGATTCTTTCTGCTTTGTCAATCTGGGTCTTCAAAATATTTTGATGCTCCATGAGTTCTTTCAGATTGACTCGGGTATCCGTGTGTTGTTGTTCTAGCTTTTGGTTTTGTTCAACCAATTTTTCTCCAATTGTTTGACAAACAACATCACTGGATTCGGCCACTTTGGCAAATAAGGATGAAAATATGCCATCATCTTGATCATTCACCTGCACAAAGTTTTGAGGGGATCCGAATGGACTTCTATTCGGATCTGTGAGAACAACTGTATCAATAAGTTGCATCCCTTCTTCTTCAAGTGATTCGGCTTCTTGATTGAGATCACCAATTTGTTCTTCTAGGACTTCTGTTCTTGTGTAGTTATCTGCAAATAAATCTTCATTTTCTAGAACAGGGTCCATGGTAGGCATGGTAGACTCGGTATGGTGTACTGGCAATACACTAGATAAATTCTCTGTGATTTGTTGTCTATTCTCAGTAGCAACTTCTACTGCAACTTCAACTGGTATATCTCTTCTTCTTTCTTCTGACATTTGTTTTCTTACTTCTTCTCGTACTGACACTTCTCCTCTTAATCTTTTCTTCTTTTATCCCTTTTTGTAGCCATAATTTTTTTTTTAATTCCTTTTTATTCTCCTTTTTGTTTTTGTTCGTATTTTTTTTGTGTATCTTTTTGGCTACGAAACATTGTTCTTTTTATAAACCGTAGGGATTCTTCATTTTGTAAGAGAGAGAGAGAGAGAGAGAGAGAGAGATAGAGAGAACCAGAAGCAAAAACGACCATTTTTCATTATTTATCTCCTTCTTAGGGAGAGAGAGAGATAACATTTTCATATCACATCACATATTCAGGCTTCATCGGTAGAGAGACCAGGGCTGTGATTAGTCTCAAGATCAGCATGCGGTGGAGATGGAGAGCTTGACTTCAAGGCATAGACTAATCCGGGTTCCATTGGAGATTGAGCAGAACGCTTAAAGCTGCGGGTTTGAGGTCGAGATGACAGTGGTGATTGCGTTGAGCGTCGTAGCTGCACTGCTGAGACTTTCGGATTTCTTTGAACTTGATCCTTGGTCGGTGGTTGTCCTTCCTCTTCTTCAGAGAATAGAATAAGAGGATCGCTAGGTGTGTCTCCAACTTCATGTCCTCCATTTGCAGCACGTCGAGCTCTCAACATTGCTTGTCTTGCTTGCTCGGCCACTCTCCTGGAAGATCTTCTCTTCTCTTGATTCTTCGGAGTCATTGAAGCCTACAAAAATAGATACAAACAAAAGAAATCTCCACATAGACTTGTTTGATTCAGGTCCTAATTTATAGGCCTAAGAAGGTGCTAGAACCGTGTGTCCTAATGATGAAGGGGTTGAAAGATTTTCTATGGATATAGCCGACGTTTGGTTTCAAAAGGTGTGATGAATGCTTTCATGACTCTTCATTTGTCGAGAAAGCGGTGGATGTGATGGGTAGCGGTTTCTAAGAGAGTAATTGAGGAGTTAGGGTGACGATTTGAGAGAGAACGAATCGGTTGGGAAGGGTGCTGATATAGGAGAGGATTATGGGGGGAGGTTTAGGTTGGGTGGAGGTTTAGAAAGGGTAGGAGTTTATGGGTGGAGGTTTGATGCCCAATTAAACTCTAATTTTCTCCTTTATATCCTGATTTCCTTCTCAAATTCGTGTACCACAAACATAATAACACTCAAACATCTCGTTAGTAGCAAAAATTACTCCTCAAATAATTAATCACACATACCAATTATATTAAACTCATACATGTAATTTCCAATCAAAAATTAAACACATTTGGAAACTAACAAAATTAACATTCATATTTCAAATTAACATTTAGAAACATCTTTATAAATAGCACACAAATCATATTCTAAAATATTTTAGAAACTAACAAAAATATTAACTTTCAGATTTCTAAAACATTTTATTGCAAATTATATCACATATACTGCATATATACGAAACACATATATAATACAATTAACACTTTAAATCACATTTTGCACATATATTTGAATTAACATGATAAATCACCTTTTAGAGCAAATTGTTCATGCAAACAAATTAATTAATTTACAAAAACATGAACACATACTCATAAACTAATTAACACATTAAAACATGCAATTTTAAACAAATTATTAAATAAAACACGAATTTCAAACTAATTTGCATGGCATATGATCTCACGTTAAATAACACATTTAAATGCACAAATAATTTTCTAACACATACTGCAATTTTATCACATAAAAATTTCGAATAAGAACATGCATATAAACACATAAAACAATTTATTCATATAAAACAATTTATTTTGAGCACAAGTATCAATTAAAATAGAGAGATTAAGTCCAGTGATACTTAGCTCATTTCGATCATTCCCAACTCGTGCCTTAAGGTAGAAAATCTCGTTTCGCATAAAGGCTTCGTAAGAATATCAGCAACTTGGTTTTCCGTAGGGATATATTCGATCTTCAGATTTTTCTTTTTAACGTGATCCCTTATGAAGTGATGTCGAATGTCGATATGTTTGGTTCTTGAGTGAAGCACCGGATTGTGAGTGATAGCGATTGCACTAGTATTATCACAATAAATACTAACGTCATCACAATTAACTCCGTAATCCTTCAATCGTTGCTTCATCCACAAAATTTGCGCACAGCAACTTCCTGCAGCAATATATTCGGCCTCGGCGGTACTAGTTGCGATGAAATTTTGCTTTTTGCTGAACCAAGAAACAAGCCTTCCCCCCAAGAACTGGCATGTCTCGAAAGTGCTTTTTCTGTCTATTTTGCAACCTGCAAAATCCGCATCTGAAAAACCTGTTAGAGTAAAATCTGTACCTTTTGGATACCACAATCCAACATTGATTGTGCCTTTCAGATATCGTATGATCTTCTTTGTTGCGGTGATGTGGCTTTCTTTTGGATTTGCTTGGAATCTTGCACACACGCCCACAGCATAAGAAATGTCCGGCCTGCTTGCAGTAAGATATAGAAGAGAACCAATCATTCCTCTATATTTTGTTTGATCGACATCCTTTCCATCTTCATCTTTGTCTAGCCTTATTGATGTGCTCATTGGAATTTTGATCGATGATTTTCCATCAAGGCCAAACTTCTTTATCAAGTCGCGGGTGTACTTTGCTTGATTGATGAATACTCCTACTTTCAGTTGTTTGACTTGTAAGCCCAAGAAGTAATTCAATTCACCCATCATGCTCATTTCCAATTTATTCTGCATAAGCTTCAAAAATTTCTCACACAAAGAATTGTTAGTGCTTCCAAAAATAATATCATCAACATATATTTGCACTAATAAAATATGATCACCATCTTGAATTCTAAATAGAGTTTTGTCAACAAGGCCTTTGGTGAATCCACAGCTTATTAAGAACATTGACAAAGTATCATATCAAGCTCTAGGTGCTTGTTTTAACCCATACAATGCCTTTTTAAGTTTGTAGACTTTATCACCTTCGCCTTTTACCTCAAAACTTGGGGGTTGTTCGACATAAACTTCTTCTTCGAGTAGACCATTCAAGAATGCGCTCTTCACGTCCATTTGATAAACGGTGAAATCTCGGCGTAGGCTAGGAAAATTCTGATTGCTTCGAGTCAGGCTACCGGTGCAAAAGTTTCATCAAAATCTATTCCTTCTTCTTGAGAGTATCCTTTTGCAACGAGCCTTGCTTTATTCCTAACAATCACGCCTTCTTCGTTTGCTTTGTTCCAGAAGACCCATTTGGTTCCTACAACATTGTGGTTCGCCGGTCTTGGAACAAGTTCCCAAACATCATTTCTTTTGAATTGATCGAGCTCCTCTTGCATAGCATTTATCCAATCCGGATCATTTAGAGCTTCGTCAACTTCCTTTGGTTCAATTTGAGATAGATAACATGTGAACAATGCTTCCATGGTAGATGATCTCGTTTTCACGCCTTCATGAATATTCCCAAGAATTAATTCTGGAGGGTGATTTTTGAGCCATCTTAAATCTGGTTCAAATGGGTGCATGGTACTGGGTGGATCCATTTGTTGTGAACTGCCAGTGTTGGTTCGAATTTCATTATTTAATTCTTCTTGAAATTGATTACCAACTTCACATGCAACTTGATCACTAATTGGATCTCCAACCCGTACTGCATCCTCATTCCCACGTGAGGCATCACCACCAAAATTATTATTAAAAGAATTTCCAACTTCTTCTAGATGAGGGATGGGATTTTCTAGAGAATTAATTTCCAACTCATCCATTCCCTGCAAAACATCATCTTCACACGTATCATTAGTATCACAAAAATCAATATGACACTTGTTACCATTTTGTGCAATTTCTTCGTCCAGTGCATCATTTTTTATATGTGATTTTTCATCAAATACCACGTGTATGGATTCTTCAACCACCATTGATCTTTTATTCAAAACTCTGAACGCCTTGCTGGTAGTCGAATATCCTAGAAAAATTCCTTCATCTGCACGCTCATCAAAAGCTTTTAGATGCAATTTATCATTAATATGAATAAAACATTTGCATCCAAAAATATGAAAATAACCAATATTTGGTTTTCTCCCTTTATAAAGCTCATATGGCGTCTTCTTGTACTGCTTATGGATCATGCTTCGATTCTGCGTGTAGCAAGCAGTGTTGATAGCTTCCGCCCAATATCGTTTCGGGAGACCGGCAGCACTAATCATCACTCGTGCAGCTTCTTTGAGCGTCCGGTTTCTTCTTTCGGCAACACCGTTTTGTTGCGGTGTTCTTGCGGCAGATAATTGATGAGAAATTCCATGTGAATTGCAAAAAGCTTGTATAACTCCATTCACAAACTCGGTTCCGCGATCCGTTCGTATTTTTGATATTTGCAATTCTTTCTCATTTTGTAGTTGTTTCAACAGCTTCGGTAGAACTTGCTCAACTTCATTTTTCTTCTTGAGAAACACGGTCCAAGTGTACCTGGAAAAATCATCAACAACAACGAGAGTATATTTCTTACCACTTACACTTATTGGATCAACCGGTCCAAATAAGTCCATATGTAGCAAGCTTAGCGGTCTTGACGTTGACTCGTGTGTCTTTGATTTGAATGATGATTTGATTTGCTTTCCGCGTTGACATGCATCACACACTTGGTCCTTCTTGAAGATAATATCTGGCAAGCCTTCAACTAGATTCTTCTTTGCAAGCTAATTGATAGTCTTGAAGTTTAAGTGCTTGAGCTTTCTGTGTCATTCCCAATTAGCTTCATTCGAATTTCTGTCCATTAAGCACACTGAATCTTTGCTTGTGCTCCAATCAACAACATACATATTCTTTCGTCTTTTTCCAGAGAGAACAATCTCATTTGCGAGCTCATTTTTGATTAGGCAATTATCTTTAGAAAATTCTACAAGATAGCCTTTATCACAAAATTGACTAGTGCTCAACAAATTAAATTTTAAGCCTTCAACGAAAGAAACATCTTCAATCTTCAATCCATTTTTCTTGATCGTGCCAACTCCTTTTGTAGTTCTATAATTTTGATTTCCTCCGAATATAACTTTTGGTCCATCGATTTCTTTGAAATTCACTAGATATCATTTATTTCTAGTCATGTGGCATGAGCAACCACTATCGATGTACCAAACATCCTGCAAAAAAGATTAATTAACTTTAGGTACCCATACTTGCTTGGGTCCTTTACTGTTAGTGATTTTAGGTAACCAAACCCACCTAGATCTTATTGAATTAAGATGAGGCGATTTGTAACCATTAGAGACACGATAATCATAACTCACTTTTGAAAATATTTTTGGCGCCGGGTTTTGAAAATCATTTTTATGTTTTGGCACCTGGGAAGAGAATAGTTGCTTTGGTCTATAAAAAACATTACATCTATTGCAAAACCAATCCTTTTGAGTGGGATAAAATCTCCCAACTTTCTTTCTAGAAAATCTTCCCTCTTTTCTATGAAATCTTTTTGTACTTGACTCTTTGGCATATCTTTGCTTGATGAATTTTTGTTGCTTTGCCGTGTAATCGAATTGTTTCGGCCTTTCAACATTCAATTTTGCTTTTGTTTGATAGCCAAGTCCTTGTCTCATCGTGCTATTCTGACTTTTAACAAATTTTACCACTTGAACTTTATTATTTAAAGTAGTAGTAGAATTAGTCAGATTTTGAGGGGTTTGAGAACATGTGGAGTCATAACCGATTCCGGTTCTATCTCCTGATGGCTTTTGCATGCTCACCATTTTATCTATTATTTTAGACGAATTAGTGAACGTAGCAATAGTAGCTCTAAGATTATGTTCTCTAACCTCTCTTGCTTTACACTCTTCTTGAAGATGAATATTTTCATTCTTCAATTTACTCACTTCAAGTAAAGCATCTTGCAATTTTTTATTCATTTCTTCTTTTTCAAGAATTAGAATATTATTGCGCTCCTTGAGTTGAGGATGAGTGAGCATAATCTCTTGACATTCTCGCATTAGATTGTCAATAGATTCACGAGAAAAAGAAGAATTAACAGAATTGAAAGAATTAGATGTTACCTCTTCTTCCTCTGCTTCAAGAGCCATAAGACAATCTTCACTTGTACTCAACTCAATTGACTTGCATATTAGCGCTGTATCATCATTCGAACACGAGCTTTCATCGCTTGATGATGAATTCTCCGATTCATCATTTTCATTCGGTTCGTTGCTAACGAGAGCTTTTCTTTTGTCGCGCTTGAACATTTTGCTTTCGGATTTGTTCGGCGTAGATTCAACATTTTTGCCTTGATACTTGCTAACGATCGGATACAGACAATTTATTTTAAAATGTCCGGTTTGCGGCAATTGTAGCACAAATTCTTATTTTCTTCAACTTTTTCTTCTTGTGGTATGCGAGAGATGAATTTTCCACGAGTAGAATTTTTGTTGTCTCCTTTTCGCATAAACCTTCTGAATTTTTTGACAAAAAGAGCAAACTGTTCGTCAGTCATAAAATCAACATTATTTTCTACTGACCTGGAGGTTGACGGTTGTTCGGCCATTAGAGCAGCATTTCGAGCTTCATGAATATCATCATCTTTGGCCTTCATTTTGAACTCATATGCTTTTAGATCACTAAATAATTTGTCTGTTGACAACATTCTTAGATCTCGGTGATCGCGCATAGCCGTAACCTTCATATCCCATGCAGATGGTAAGCCTCGTAGGATTTTGAGATTAATTTCTTTTTGGCTAATATTTTTGCCAAGATCACTAATCTCTCCAAGAACTTTGATCATTCGAGCTTCCATGTCTGCAACACTTTCATTTGAGAGCATTTTGAAATCTTCAAACTTCTTCATGGTGATTGTGAGCTTATTGCCTTTTTCTTGTTCATCTCCTTCGCCAATCTTGATGAGAGTTTCCCATATTTCTTTGGCAGTGGCACACTTTCGGATCTTCGGAAATATTGTATCATCTACGGCTTTGAATAGAATATCCTTGGCAATATTGTCAAGATTATTTCGCGTTCTATCGTCCGATGTCCATTCTGGTTTTGGCTTTTGTACGTACTGTGGAGCATCCGGGGATATAACAAACGCCGTATTTACTTTTAATATTTCTATAGGGCCAGTGGAAATAACTTCCCACATTTCATCGTGTAAACGCGATAAGTGTACCTGCATACGAACTTTCCAATCATCAAATTTATCAAGTGAGAATAATAGATTTTGAGCTAAATCTTTCTTCATCATCATCACGAGAGATATGAAAGATTAATCTAATTCACACACTTTGTAGAATGGATTAGCCTAGCAGTAAAAAACAGTTAACCCAGTTAGGTAACGTGTTTTAATACCAAAGGTTGGTATAAACTGACTCAAATAGGCTACAGGCTTTGATACCAATTGTTGGTCCCAAAAGAGGTAAGGTGAAAGTCTAGAGAGAGAGAGGGGGGGGGGGGGGGTGAATAGACTTTCAAACTTTTTCGCATAGCACAACAATTGCTAAGCCAGAGATAAACCAAAACTCTTAACTAGATTGTTAGAGTATGGTGCACAGCGGAAATAAATAAACATAAAGTGTGTGTGAGATTGTGTGAGCAGTATATCACGTGTAGAGCGAATATGTAAAGAGCAGTAAGTAAAGAAAGCAGTAAAGAACACAAGACCATTATAGTGGTTCGCGATGTGGTGTAATCCTCCTACTCCACTTGCTCTTATCTCCAAGAGCAATTCACTATATCTACCACTCCTTGGTTCCAAGATACAATGAATTTCCGTGATCTAGTGCTTTGATCACAAAGCCCGCAGTAATCACGCCCAGTGACACCACACTGCTGCTTCGGGTTTCACGTCGCCGCGCTACTATCCCAGGATTTCACGACTCCGCGTTACTTTCCCCCCGTCTTCCACACTCCGGTAGAAACGTATCCCGTGATCTAGTGCTTTGATCACAAAGCCCGCACTAATCACGCCCAGTGCCTCCGACACTGCTGCTTCGGATCTCACAGCTCCGTGTGACAATCCAGGATTTCACAGCTCCGTGCTACTTTCCTCCCTTCTCTTGTTTTGCTCCAAAACAAGTGTTGTCTTGCTTCCAACTTCTGAGACTCTGTAGATGATCTTCAATGATGTGCAGGTCTCTTTGATGAAGAATAAACACTCTGGAATGATTTCTCTTGATAGCTCTGAGTGTTTTCTCTCTTTGAATGTATCAAGTAAAGCACTTGATTTTTATGCTCTGCTTTGCTCTGTTCTAAGAACTCTCAGAATATTTTTCTCTTGAAGCTCTCTGAGTTCTTTTTCTTTTCTCACTTCTCACTTGAAGATTTTTGGTATGCTCTGTACCAAATGAGATTTTTGCTCTATGCTCTTTTAAGCTTAATTGCTCTATTCGTTCCCCTTGATGGGTTCGTATTTTCTGTTCTTTTGTTAGTGATTTTCTCAACTACTCTATCTTCAAGTCTTCATATCTTCATCATTTTATAGCTGGTAATGAGAATCTGTCCGTTGGAAAGAGACGCTCTCATTTTTGAAATCTTGTATCTTTTTGCCAGAGATCTTATCTTATCTTCTGCAAAGATGTCAGAAAGGATAAGCTAGCCGTTTGATGGATCTTCATCTCCATGTAAATGAGCTCCCAAACTTCATCTAATATTCCTCTGGTTTAACGTTGAGTGGGAATATCTGGGTCTCTGTTTTGGTGTAGAATGACTTCTCTGATCAGCTCTGAAGTGGTCATTGTATCTTTGGGATTTAAAAAATATTCATTAATTTAATCCCATACTAGTTAGACTACTATTTTTTCTTGTGAGAATATTTTTACTGTAAGTTCTTCTTCTTCTTCTTCTTCTTCTTCTTCTTCTTCTTCATTCTCACGTCTGGGTGTTCTCAGACTTCAAATTGGTTTTGAACTTCCACCCAATTTGAATTTCTCCTTTGCAATTGACACCCAATTTCAATTGGCTTGTAATTGGCACCCAATAATTTCTCTATTGTAATTGGCTCCCAATTGACTTTGACTTGCAATTGGCTCCTAGACTTCTCAGACTTCTCCTGGTGCTTTCAATTGCTTCCCAATTTGAATTGTTGACTTTGACTTCGAAATTGGCTCCCAGACTTCTCCTGGTATTGAATTTCATCTCAATTCAATTTGATCTCCATGTCTTCTTTGAATCGGTTCCCAATTTGAATTTGCATCCCATACTACAACTTCAATTGGCTCCCAATTTCAATTCTACATTGGCTCCCATCTTGAATTGATTCCCTTGTGAAACTTGCTCCCAATTCTTTGAATAGGGGAATTTGAATTTGCATCCCATACTACAACTTCAATTGGATCCCAATTTCAATTCTACATTGGCTCCCATCTTGAATTGATTCCCTTGTGAAACTTGCTCCCAATTTCAATTGATTTCAATTTCTCTGAAACTAGTTCCCAATTTCAATTCCCAATTTCAATTCCTATGAAATCAGCTCACAATTTCAATTGCTCACAATATTTCAAAACTAGCTCCCAATTTCAATTGCTTCAAACTAGCTCCCAATTTCAATTCCTATGAAATAGGCTCACAATTTCAATTGCTCTTAAATCAGCTCCCAATTATTTCAATTGCTTCGAACTAGCTCCCAAATTCAATTCCTATGAAATCAGCTCCCAAGTGCAAGTGATGTGTATTTGAATGTTATTATTTATCTTTTTATTTTGAAGTGATGTGTATTACCATTGTTCCTATAGTATTATATCGTTTAATAAAAATAGGCTCTTTAAATTTATAGCATATTATGTTTTTTAGAAATCAAATTTGAAATTTATAGTACATTATATCTGCGAGTCATCACTCGTGAAGCAACAACTTCTCATATTTAAATGATCAAATCATTAATCCTAAATTTTTAATTCCATAAATCGCTAAATACTGTATGAAAATTTCTTGTTAGATTTGTCAAAATTAATTTGTGACTCTCTAGATTTTGGATTTCTCTTCTTCATTTGTGCTAATCCGGGTAAAAGATACCAAACATGCTCATCACGTTATAGAGTAAGTTTTATATTTTTCTAAACATTGTAATTTAAGTGGTGATTCATAAATAAAATTGAAAGATTAAAAATTGATTTTCTAAATTAAAAAAGGGGTTTTAATGCATGGCCACGCACGCCAACCAAGCTGGTTGAGTTGTGAAGTCTTTAGATAGATTGATATGGATGTGTCTTACCGTGTTGCAATAGTCATAGGAGGGTTATTAGAATGTCTAGAGAAGAATGACACTGAGATTCAAACATTGAAGCACACAATTGAGAAAAAAGAAATTGAAATCCAAAAACTTAGCTTGGATCAACAAGATGTTTAAAAAAAAAAAAAACTAAAATGGAATGACATCTATAAATATATGACTAAAAAAGAAATTAACTCTAATTAATAAATAGATTTTTTATGTGACACAGACAAGCATTATTGGCCAATTCACTGATTCATCGTAATTAATAAATAACAGAGGGAAAAATGTTACATTTACTCCTACTAAATGTTTAATTTTGACTGGATGAAGAAAAAAGAATGAACAAAAATCATGGCCCACCCTTTTGTATTAGACAATCAAAGCATGACAGATAATATAAAGTAGAAAAATAGAGTAGAAAATGAAAGTCTTTGTAGTATTACTTCTAATAGGTTAACAGTTGAGGCGTAATATCCTATCGATATATATATTCGTAGATTCGTAGATATTCAACAAATTATGTCAACTCAAACTTAAAATATTTCTTATGAAAAGCAACCACAATACCATCAAAATAAAAGATATTTGATCTTATACCGGAATCCTTTAAATTTAAAATTAGCATAGCATTAATCTACTTTCTACTTTCTACTTTCTAGAATTGTACTAAGAAAAAAGTTATAGGTCACACGCTTACAAACCACTCTTCACCCACTTTTGACCAGAGGGCCTGTCTCAAAAAAAAAAAAAAAAATCTGCTTCACACGTTTTGTCTTGGTAAAGGGTGATGTTGTTTGTTTACCAAACTGCTTTCTTCTCATTTTGCTGTGGAAGCTATAGAAAAGTTTAGTCCAATTCAAAGCTTATCCTTTCCTCTTCTTGGTATGTATATTTGTCTTCCTCTCTTTTCTTGAAATCAAATCCAAATGTTCCTTTAGTAATCTCAATCTTCTTATCTGAACAAAGGGTACTTGCTATTCCTTCAAGATTTCAAGTAAATCATTGATTGGTATTTAGTGTTTGGCATATTAATATATTATGTTGTTGAATTAGTTGATATTTGGTCGTTTGATATGTTTATGTCAAGTAGGTATTGTTGCTGTGTTCGTGATTGATTTGATTTCTGCTTAGATTTTATGATGAATGAACAATATGGGAATTCAAGGGCAAGCTCCTCAAGCTCGATTTCCAGTGCTAGTTTGAACAGCAATTCATTGGGTACGGAGGATGATCATACTATTGCTAAGATATTAGCTGAGGAGGAAAATGCTTTGCAGCAGCGCATGGGCAAGCTTGGAAAGAGGCTTTCTCATCTAGACTCAATTCCGGTATGTATGAGTGAATTACAGATAATGGGGGTGGTAAAAAGCTTTTTCATTTGCTGAAGTAATGTGATTTTTTGAAAGAAAAGGAAAGCAATTAGGTTTTTCTATCTAGATCTTATGGATCATTGAGGTTTATGTAGGAGTTTTAGGTATAGGATAATAGAACTTGTCCGTCTAGATGTATAGAAATAGCCAATGTTGCAGAAGGCGACCGAGTAATTTTTAAAAAAAGAGAAAGAAAAGGCAGTGGGTTGTGAGCAACTGTTATAATCTCCCAAACTAGTCAACTACATATATTAGACTTTGTAGTTGAGTACCTGGCTGGAGGGATAGGGAAGATGAGCAGCCGAGCAAGTGATGATGTACAGGTGAGGGAATTAAAGAAAAAATCACTCGGTTGAGTTGGGCGTTGACTTGGCCAAGTTAGGTGCCGAGGCGCCTAGTTGGCCGGCCGACTGAAAGCCGCCTAGGGCTGAAATCCCCTCGGCCTAGGAGTGCTTAGTGCCTAGGCCGATTTTTACAACACTGGAATTAGCAATTAAATTATAAAACTGTTGAATGCACACTTTGATTGTCATTCTTTCTAATGGCTTATGTTCTAAATATTGGCAGCACACCCCAAGGGTAATTGGAGAGATACCTGATACAAATGATGCCACATTAGACCACTCAAGGCTTTCTGGCAGGTAACCCATTACTTTGATTGTTTTTCAAGTTTAGACTTGTCCGAACATCATTTTTGTCTGATAAGCCAGTAGCTGGAAAATAGTTATTGGGTTTCCTGTTGACCAGACCGTGGAATTTATACTTTTATTTTAATATGCGGTGACCAGTTTTTATAAATGAGTTTCTAATGTGGTGGGCATTCTTTCAAATTTCATGGGGTTGTGGCTCTGAAAAAGAGGATTAGAGGATCAACATTGTCTTGGAGTTTGGTCTTTTCGTTGGAAGTGATCTTGCCAAAATATTTCCCCAATTTGCAATCATCTGTCCTAATATTTTTGTAGTGTTGTATTCTTCTCTTCTTCATAATGGATTATTTTAAATGCATCCTTTATAGAAAATAAATAGTTCTAGCATCCATAGGCAATTTAGTACTTGTTTTCTCTTTGTATCATCTATAGTACTTCTAAGTTCTAAGACGGTGTTTCTTGCAACACTTTAAAAACACTTCACACATCTTTAATGAACTCTCAGGTTGGAAACATATGATCTTACTGAAATTCAAATTCAGGGAGATGGGAATTGCCAGGTTAGTCTCCTTTAACTTATTTCATTAGTCAATTACGTGTGCCCTTTGTTGTCTTACGGGTTTGTAATAACTTAATGAATTTTCTCTCTGCTCACCATGTCTTTATCAATGTTTAATATATTTACAACTTACCTCATTTGGCAGTTCCGAGCCCTTTCAGATCAGCTTTATAGAAATCAAGATTACCACAAGTATGTAAGAAAGCAGGTTGTCAAACAGGTATGATTACATTAACTTTTATGAGTTACTTCTCAGCTCTATCTTTCAGCAAAAGCATATTGGGGGTTCAATTCGCCATTTGTGAAATGTCAATAACTGTATATATACAATATACCATAAGCTACAGGATCATCAAAAAATTGATGTAAGATCTCGAAATGTCAAAGGGGTTTCTTTTTGGGTTAAATATTCTTCTTTGATGTGTTTTGAGGACCAAAGGGGCTTGTTATAAAATACAAGAGAGAGGGACTAGACCTGATTGCCAAAATTATTATACGAGGCCAAGGAAAATCGTAACAACTATGCTAGTGTCCATTTCAACTTCTAAATTCTAATACATGAACTTCAATCCAATTGAGATGGGGAAAACCCTTTGGGTTGAATGAGATGTCATAGAGAAGAAATTTCTGTGAAGTCAAGAGGCAAAAGTAGCAAGGAAATACTGTGTTCTTTTAGAGGGACTTGTAGATTACTTTGTTGAGCAAATTGGTGGTTCCTTATCCGATGAGCTAGTAAGACTAGGTGGAAATGTTGGAAGGTCCTACCATCCGAGACCTGGCAATTTTTGACACGATCCGTTAACAAGACACGAAATTGGAAAATGAAAATAACAGGTTAGTGTTTAGCCTTAATGTGTCCCGAGTCATTAATGGATTGACCAGTTAAGAAGCCATTAAAATTTGTGTCTTAATGGAATGGAAAGGTATACATTCTGCCCAAAATCTTCATCCTTTTTGAGTTATGACTAGTGTTGACAATGGCAGACATTAATATTATATATTATATACTCCGTATATAAGAAGTTAAAAATTGCAGAAATTGATAAAATTCTAGAAAACTTAATGTCGCAAGTCTTAACATAAATAAAGAACCATAAACTAAATAGATAATTAGATATTAAATGTTTAACCCTCTTCTTCAACCCCATCATAAATCATAATCATCTTCTTCTTTGTCATCAAGTGGAACATATCTTTCTTCCTCTTCTCCTTTAGATTCCTCAACCACAAAATTAAACAATGGCTCTTCTTCTTCTTCTCCATAATTCTCCTCAAACTCCTATTATTCATCATCTTCAACCACTTCCTCTTTCCCTTTTAAAGTTGAAGTTCCAGCTGCACCTTTCTTAGAAGTTTTGGTAGTTCTAACATCACCACTTGAAGTTGCAGCTGCATCTTTGCTTTTCCAAGACGTATATGTTCTAGGCTCTCCAACTCCCAATACCTCATAAATAGTGATTGAAGTTCTAGGTTTTGGATGAATATTAACGGTACTGTTCATGAAGAAAATCAGTGCCACAGAAAATGACACTGATACTGTGTCAAAGAAGAAGAGATTGTTATTATTTCAAAGCGTAAACCCTCAATACAAACACTAGTGTAATATATATATATATATATATATATATATATATATATATATATATATATATAGAGAGAGAGAGAGAGAGAGAGAGAGAGAAAACAGGGAGTAGAAAACCACAGATAAATAGATAATAAATGAAAGACTGTCCCTGGGAATCTAAAAGACAATTGAAAACACAAACAATAATTCTGAACAGATTGAAATTGGGCTATCCTGCACCTCATCTTCACAGCTTATAAGTTGCTTAATTTACATAAAGTTACTAAATGGGCTTAATAGCATACCAACGTTTATAGCTTATGCATTATAACATATATAACCAAAACTTGTATATTCTGTTGCTATTTTTTCACCTGGGGCCTTAGCTTCTAAATTCTTTTCAGCTAAAACATTACAGAAAGCTATATGAAGGTTACGTTCCAATGAAGTATAAAAGCTACTTGAAGAAGATGAAGAGGTTAAAAATACATTTTTCAAGTATTAATTGTACTTTGGTGACAAAAATGGTCATACCTCACCCATCACTAACATAGCTTTAATACCTATCAGAACAGGGGAATGGGGAGATCATGTTACTCTCCAAGCTGCAGCAGACCGAGTAAGTTTTTTTTTTTGTTTTTGTTTTCATTTCCATTGTAATGTTTTTCTTTCTCGCTTTAACTAAGTGCTTAGTCACACTCTACTTACTTTCCGGCCTTGAAGCTTGCTTGTTTTACCTAATTTTTCTAACTTGGTGTTTACTGCCCCTTCTATCGTGTTGGACTTCTATAAGTCTCCTCTTCTTATTAGAGAAGGGCTTCTAGATTGTCACTCAATATTAGTGTTCTGTTTCCTTCTTCCATTATGTTATTCTACAAATTAGATATCTAGAATATTTTGCTGGTAACTAGTCTGTATTGTATAATCCTTTGATTACTCTTATTGACTATTTGCAGTTTGGAGCTAAAATATGTTTAGTAACTTCCTTTCGAGACACCTGTTACATTGAGATCCTTCCCAAGGACACCCAACCTTCTAAAGGTATGTACCAAATTTGCAATTTGTTCCTTTATCCCTCTGAAATGGGAAAAATCTATCTTATTACTTTTTTTTTTTTTTTTTTTTATTTATTTATTTAAAAAACATGTTTAATTCTGACTGACTCCTTTATTTTTCTGGTTATCAAAATGATTTTATTTTCTGGTTTTCAAACCTTTAGAAGTAACAACTTTATCCCTAGCCTAGAAGTAGGCCAATCAAGATACTAGAAACATGGTACCAACTATGCTGGGATCAAAAGCTATAGCCCGCCATCACATTAATCCCCCAGCCACCGGGTGCTAGACATGGCCTTTACCGGCCTCCGCCCAACAATTCTCCCCTCCCAGCACCAACCAGTCTTAAATGTTATTTGCTCGAACCAGTAAACTAGCTCTGATATCACTTGTTAGGATCAACCACTTACCACTATGCCAAAAGCTATAGCCAGCAGCGAAGGCGCAACTTTATTTCCTTATAGACCGCCATCACATTTTCGAGACACTGGGTGCTGGACTTGGTCTTTTAAGCCCTTTACTGGCTTCTGCCCAACAATCCCCCAGCCTCCGCTCAACAAACTAGGTTCAAAAAACAAGTTACTTAGGGGATAACAAAAATATTATACTCAATATATGTAAGGGGAAAATGCATTGAGCTTGATCCAAGAAGAAAGCAGGGTGGCAGATATAAAAATGCAGCTATAGCTATATACTCATATGCGAAACATATTTGCTAC
Organism: Ipomoea nil; assembly: GCF_001879475.1. Classification (NCBI taxonomy): domain Eukaryota; kingdom Viridiplantae; phylum Streptophyta; class Magnoliopsida; order Solanales; family Convolvulaceae; genus Ipomoea; species Ipomoea nil. Next base: position 2,430,057 of record NW_017619207.1, on the reverse strand, counting down.
CATTTGATTTTCATACTCATGATAATGTCGGGATATAACTCTATGTCAACCATTCCGGTTTGAGAAAATCTTATCACTATGTATCAGTCATAGCTCTTGTTTTTCTGCCTTCAACATTCTGATTTATAAGCTCCTTTTAAGTGTAGAATTATGGCTGAGCTTTTGGAGCGAGGTACACTACAATTCATTATATGAAACTGGAGGTAGCTAAATCTAACTTTTGTATTTAACGCTTGTTTCTTGGGCTTTATAATGATGGTTTTTCCAGTTTCGGTCTGATTATAGTTTTCTCCATGATATGCAACAGAGGTTCAACCCAGAATCCAGCGAAAGAAGCATTGGCTTTTCTAGAGCGTAGCTGTTGAGTCTAATATATGTGTTTTCGACGATTTATTTACTTTGTGGAGGTAATGCAGGGTTACCATAAAATGCCCCTTGTATATAATACTACAGAACAATAACAAATATAGCTAACAGGGGCCCCCTCATAGCTACAGACTTGGCTGAGAAAAACTAGTGCAAAAAATGTTCATTTGAAGATTCTTTCAACCCACTTTCATCTTCTGTTCCTTTGGGCAATTTATATCCTACACCACGGCGCGCGTTGCACTGTGCACCCAGATGCAAAACGACGTCGTTTTAATTTTTAAATTTTTTTTTTTGAAATTTCCTGCCCAGTGTATGGCAGTTAATTTTTCTTTAAAAAAAAATCCATGTTAAAAAATGTACATAATGTTATACTAGAATACACATAATTGTATACAAGAATGTACATAATTATATAACAAAATATACATACTCTTTTTAAAAAATAATACACATAATCTAACATAATACATAATAAACATAAACTTTTAACATAATACACATCAACTCTTAACATAATACACACAAATTTTTTGATTCGGATGTACATAATTGTATAAAAAGAATGTACATAATTGTATAAAAAATGTACATAACTGTATGAACAAATATACATAATTGTATGAACAAATATACATAATTGTGTGAACAAATATACATAATCACAGTAACTTCCTACCGCGCCTTCTAAAACGACGTCGTTTTGAGAGGCGCACGGCGCACACAGCTATGCGCGCCGTGGTGTAGGGTATAACGATTGGTTCCTTTGGGTACAAAATTGTGTCATATATTCATTTATATTTTAGTGGAGAGGTTATGCATATATGAATGCATGCGTACATACATATATGTATGATTCTAAAGGAGATTCATCATCTTATGATTTGCACTATATAACAAGAGATTGTGATGTAGAACAAGGGAAACAATGCCAACAAATAAATAAGAGAGAAACTTTTAAGAATTAAATTAACTCACTAACTTTCTAATTGTATTTAAAATTGCCACTTTTGGATACAAAAGTCTGGACGCAATTCATCATTACTTGGTAAAATATATTTCGAATGTGAAAACAAGTATTGGTAGGGAATATCCCGACCGACATAGTTTTACCTCGGTCGGTGTGCCTTTGTCTTTGTCTTCTTGTCTTTGCAGGTAACAGGTCGAGTTTCTTGTGAAGAACCCGGTCGGGTTCCGACCCGGAGTTGCCCGAGCGGTAGTGTCGACCACCGAGCGGTAACCCTTTGGCGAGAGAGCTGACGAGGGACACGTGGCGGCTCCACGCGTTGACAGGCAGGGCACCCGGGACAACGACACGTGGTTGCTTACTTGGTCTACTTGGTCTAAGAGTTATTTACTTGCTTTAATTGGTCTCGTATTTACTTAATTACCACTTACGTGGCAATTAACCCTATCATTTTTGCGCCGTCTGTGGGCACCTGTGCAACAAAGCCATCGTTTTGACGAGCACCCGGTCTTTCATCAACCATGTATCCGTGGGCACAAAACCTCTTCGCCGACGACCAGGCGGATGCAGCGAGTTCATCTGATCACCAGACCACTCAGCAACAAGGTCAGACGATGGACCTCAACCTCAATCTCTTGCCACCCCATCCATCCAATACATACCCGGCCGCCCAACAGCCGGTGAACTACATCCAACCGGGATACCCAACACCCGGTCAACAGTACCAGCAGCAGCCGATGATATATCCCGGCCAGTATCTATATCCGGTCCCACCTCAACCGTACGGGTATTGGCCAGGCCAACCGATGTATTACACGCCCTCGGTTGGCTATCCACCTTACACGCCTGTGTACACGGCTCCAGCCGCCGCCCTTCCAGTTTACCCGGCCGCACAATCAGAGCCGCAGCATTAGTCCGCTTCCTGGGCTCGATGCTCGACTCGTTCGCGGTTGGGGTCGGGGGGTGCTGATGCGATGGAGGCACCACGGCAGGTCCAGCAAGCACCGGAGGCTCCAGTCCCAGCGGAGGACCCCGAAGAAGCTGCCCGAGCGGTAGCTTTTGATCGTCTTCGACCGGCGATGCGACAACGTTTGGGGCCCCAAGACCCAAACCGGCAGCCGGAAGATGTACAGATGCAGGAAGCCAGCCAGGAGGCTTCATCCGGGCATAGCGGGTCGAGATCTCACCGTCGACGACGCGCTCGGGACGCGGCCCAAGCTGCCCAGGAGGCCGAGCTCAACCAGACCCGAGGATTGCTCTATAACCTCCAGGCGGAGTTTGCGCAATTCAGGAACGCGCACCCTGCAATACCCCCGGTTGACCAATCGTCCTTGCTCAGGACGCCTTTCACTGCCGAGGTAATGGCTCAGCCCTACCCGCTTGATTTGAAGGTCTCCGGGGAGAAAAGTTACGATGGCCGTACGGACCCTGAGGTCCATGTCAATGATTTCTACGGCAACATGATGTTGGAGGGCGTATCAGATGCCGTGATGTGTAGGGCTTTCTACTCCACGCTCACCGGTCGGGCAGTGGAGTGGTTCCGAACTTTGCAGCCAGGCTCAATTGCTGATTTTAACACCCTGGCGATCAAGTTCGTGAGGAAATTCATCACTTCCAAGGTGGTAAGGAAGTCCTACATGTACTTGGAGAAGGCCAAGCAGCTTGAAGGGGAAAGCTTGACCAATTTCCTCGTCAAATGGAAAGTAGCGGTCGGGGAGGTCGAGCCCATGGATGACGCCACCGCCACCCACATGCTCCACATTTCCCTCCGGGCGGGTTATTTGTACCAAGACTTCATTCTACACCCCCCGGCCACGTATGAGGAGGCCCTTCGAAGGGTCACAGATTATGCCAACGTCGGCGAGGCGAACGCCATAAAGCGCTCGCAGGAGGTCGGGTCTTCGTCCCGTAAATCGGCCGGCCGGGCGGAACACTGATCGGGAGATGATCATCCCCGATCCCGCACCAGGCCTGGTGAGTTTACGGCCCTGAACCGATCCGCAGCGGAGGCCATGCAGTACGCTCAGTCCTGCAATCTCATCAAACTCCCACATCCCGATCGAGACGGCCCTGACAAGAGTAAGCACTGTGCTTACCATCGATGTGCCGGGCATGACACTGAAGAGTGTACCCACTTGCGCCAGCTGTTGGAGGATTTGCTCAATCTTGAAAAGTTGGACAAGTGTGTGGGGAAGAGAGAAGACACAAAGAAGAATACCGATCGGAGAGACCACCGGCGCTCTCATCACCGTTCCGATTGCTCTGATCGTGAGGGACGCTCCGATCGGTCAGGTCAGGACCGAAGAGACGATCGTCGTGATGACCGACGGGACCCTGACCCTCCATCTAGCAGCCGACCAGCAGGAAAGCCGACCATCTACGTTATTTTTGGTGGATTGGACGATGCTTCCCGGTCGAGGGGCAATTGCCCGGTCGCCATTGTAGATTCCCGGGACACTGGGAAGAGGCAGAAGATGGAGCCCATAACCTTCACCCTCGAAGATCAACCCAGCAGCGGTGGAGGCGCTCGTGGTCACGATTGATGTCAAAGGGACGGATGTCCAGAGGATTATGGTGGACACTGGCAGTAGTGTGAACGTCCTTTATTTGGACGTGTTTGAAAAGCTTGGACTTTACAGGAAGGAGCTGACTCCGGTCGGTGTACCACTGTTGGGATTTACCGGGGCGCTCATTTACCCCGAAGGGAAAATAATGCTCCCAGTCGAGATCGGCACATCTCCAAAGTCGATCAAGATGGAGCTGGAATTCGTTGTGGTCAACCTCCATTGTGTCCACAACATTATTTTGGGCCGACCCGCAATCATGAAAATTGGTGGGATAATTTCAATGCCTCACCTGTGCATGAAATTCCCCACCCCCAATGAAGTCGGTGTGGTCCGCGGTGACGTCCAATCCGCCCGGAAGTGTTACACCCGAGCGGTCAACAGGCGTGACTCTGGTCCGTCTTCCTGGGTGAACACCATTGCCAAGGAGGAGGCAAAAGATCGGAAGGAACAACCTGAGCCTTCCGAGGAAATAGAGGAAGTTCCCCTGTCCGAGGACCGACCAGATAGGAAGATTAAAATTGGCCGGGCTCTCACCCCCGAGCTCCGAGCAGAAATCCTGGCCATACTCCGGGAGTATGCTGACATCTTTGCATGGGGGCCCGAAGACATGCCCGGGATCGACCGATCGGTAATCTGTCACAAGTTGGCTGTCGATCCCGCAGCGAAGCCGGTCGTGCAGAAGACCCGGCATCTTTCGTCCGATCGCCGTGAATTTGTTAGAGAAGAAGTTAAAAAGATGGCGGGCCATCGAGCACATCCGGCCAGTAATCTATCCCGAGTGGGTGGCCAATATTGTTCTTGTTCCTAAGCCCCCAGCTTGGAGGATGTGCATTGACTTCACCGACCTCAACAAGGCCTGTCCGCTCGACCCGTATCCTCTACCGAGTATCCATCAGATGGTTGACGAGACGGCCGGGGCCGAGTTGATGAGCTTCATGGATGCGTTTAAAGGATATCATCAAATAATGATGCACCATGAAGATGAGAGCAAAACAGCCTTCGTGACCCCGGACGGGCTGTATTGTTACCGAGTGATGTCGTTCGGCCTCCGTAACGCGGGAGCGACCTATCAGAGGATGGTCAATATGCTCTTCGCTGATCTGCTAGGCCGAACGATGGAGGCTTACATTGACGACATGCTGGTCAAGAGTCGGGATCGATCCGACCATACTCGGGATCTCCGGGAGTGCTTCCAGATCATGAGGAAGTACCAGTTGCGGCTGAACCCGACCAAGTGCACATTTGCGGTTCAGACCGGGAAGTTCCTCGGCTACATGATGATCAAGAGAGGAATCGAGCTCAACCCGGCCAAAGTGAAAGCGATTCTGGACATGCAACCACCTTCTACCGTTCGAGAAGTCCAGCAATTGACCGGTCGGTTGGCAACTCTCAGCCGTTTCCTCTCTAAGTTAGCCGAGCGCGCTTTACCTTTCTTCAAGGTATTGCGTAAAGTCAACGGGTTCGTCTGGGACGAAGAATGCGGAGCGGCTTTTGATAAGCTAAAGGAGTATCTCATGTCACCAATCGTGCTATCAAAGCCCGAGCTCGGAGAAGAGCTAGACGTGTACCTCGCCGTCTCTGATCGTGCAGTAAGCGCAGTGTGCCGAACCGATCCGGAAGGGGTCCAGCGACCGGTGTACTATGTAAGCCACGCGCTACATGGTCCGAGCTCTGGTACTCCCGGTTAGAGAAGGTCGTCTACGCTTTGTATATCGCTGCGAAGAAGCTGGCTCCCTACTTCCAGGGTCGAGCAATTCGCGTTTTGACCGATCAGCCGATCGGGCCAGTCCTGCGAACTGCTTCATCATCCAGTCGCCTAGTCAAGTGGGCGTTAATGCTGACCCAATACGCGATCGAATACCGGCCAAGACCAGCCATCAAGGGTCAAGCCCTTGCAGATTTCTTGGTCGAATGCACCGCCCGGGATACCCGACCTCCCGAGGTTGCGGATCCCGAGGCTGACTGGTGGTCGCTGGCTACTGACGGGTCAAGTAGCAAGAAAGGAGCAGAAGGAGGAGTGGTGGTCACGAGCCCGGAGGGATTCAAAGTCTATTTCGCCCTCATGTATCAGTTCCATCCGACTAATAATGAAGCCGAGTACAAAGCCTTTGTCAATGGCTTACAGTGTGCTCGGGACTTGGGGGCTGAATACATTCGAGCCCAAACGGACTCCGCGCTCGTGGTCGGGCAGGTTCTCGGGGATTACGAAGTGAACGGAGAGCGTCTGCAACTGTACCGATACCTAGCAATGGAGAAGCTCACCCAGTTCCGAGGGTATACCGTCCGACACATACCCCGGTTGGATAATGCCGATGCGGACATCTTGTCCAAGTTGGCCCAAGACGCCCCGGAACACATGTCGAAGATAGCTCGGATTCTGGTGATCCTGAGACACAGCATCCATCGCTTGCCAGTCAATCCAATCTAACCGGTAGAAGACAATTGGATTACCGATCTGAAAGAGTTCCTCGAGCACGGTCGGCTCCCAGACGACCCCCAGCGTGCTCGGAAGGCCAAGCTTAGAGCCCCGAGATTCCAAGTCTTGGACGGTCGTCTTTACAGGCGATCGTATGGAGGCCCTCTTATGCGTTGCTTGACCGCATTTGAGGACGATTTGGTCATGAAGGAATTGCACTCGGGCATTTGCTCGTCACATCAAGGAGGCCGATCGTTAGCTCGTCGTATCATGCTGATCGGGTATTATTGGCCGTCCCTCCAATTAGACTGTGAAAAGCTAGCTCGGGAATGTGAGACGTGCCAATTGTTTGCCCGGATGCCTGGACGACCGGCCACTTTCTACCAACCGGTCACGACTGCAATTCCCTTTGCTAGGTGGGGGGTAGACATCTTGGGCCCTTTCCCTCAGCTCTCCGGTCGGAGAAAGTTTGTAATTGTCGCCATTGACTATTTTTCCAAGTGGATTGAAGCCGAGCCATTAGCCACAATCACTTCTCAGCAATGTGCTCGTTTCCTTTGGCGTAACGTGATTTCCCGCTTTGGCGTGCCTGTGCATCTCATCAGCGACAACGGCCGCCAATTCGTAAGCCAGTATTTCCAAAACTTCTTGGCCACGATCGGGACGACTCATGTCCGATCGTCGGTGGCTTACCCGCAGGGAAATGGACAAGTAGAAAATGCCAACCGGACGATTTTGGAAGGTCTAAAAAAGAAGCTACACTCGGCTAGTCGTAGTTGGGCCGATGAGTTGCCATATGTACTGTGGACTTATCGAACGACCCCGAGGGAAGCTACTTTGGAGACCCCTTTCGCCCTGGTTTACGGAGCAGAAACCCGACTCCCGATCGAGGCTTGGATCCCGACCGACCGAGAACGAACCAACAACGCGGAGGAGAACGAACACGCGATGGTCGTGGATCTCGATGGGGTCGAGGAGAAAAGAGAGCTAGCCGCTCGGCGTACGGCCGAGTATCAGAAGAGAGTCAAGAGTTCAAAGGACGTCCGGGTCAACCCTCGTTATTTTCAAATGGGAGATTACGTTCTACGACGAAGGGAGGCCAGTCAACCTCTCGAAGGCGGGAAGCTAGCTCAGAATTGGGAAGGGCCATATATCACCAGTGCTGTCATACGGCCGGGAACGTACCAACTGGAGACAACAACCGGTCGGGTAATCGAGGGGAATTGGAATTCCGAGCACCTCGTGATGTTTAGGCATTAGCCTATTTTTTGTAATCTTTAAACAAAGTGGGGGCTCTACCTGCGAGTTAGTCCCGGTCGTCATGTGTATTCAAAATTTATTGTAACACCCCGAAATTTCAAAAACTTTTGAAGACTATGTAACAAGGGTAAATGATCATAAATCCCAAATGCTTATAGGGATACGGAGTGTTATGCCACACCCGAGCTAGAGAACTCAGGTGCACAGGCTAAATTCTAAAACCTCAATCAGTATCAATGCAAAATCATGGCACGCAGGCCGAAAGGGAAAACTATCTAATCTACGCCCCAAGCTTCTAGCGCGCTCCAGTGATCTACTCGTCTGTGCCTGAAAGCCAAATATATCTGTTCAGCGAGAGATGCTGGTAACCCACTCCAACGCGTTGAAATACAATACATATAGATATATACATAGTTATACGAAAACCATTTCGAAGCATGAAGATATATCCTAAGAGACTCTAGCTTTCAAAACAGGGAATAGACTCACAGATAGAGCTTAGCACAGACAACGGTCATAATCAAGCATATACAATTCATAAGCATAGGGAAACAGGCAAGGCAGATAAAGATAAGCACAGTTAATATCCATAATCCAACATGTACGATTCCCGGCATAAATCCCAAAGTCACATCCCAAGACACTCATAACAACGACTCATCCATATCTCATCACATAGCAGACATTGTTGGCGCCATAGGACCAATCGCATGCCCATACATGAGGGTCAGCGCATATAGCTCTAACACAGCCCTGCAGCACCCTGCCCCGTATCGCAACACGGAGGGGTCGACCGCAACCGACCGATGAACCCCAGCTCATCATAGTTTGATCGCAACCAAACAGTGGACCGCAGCCCAAGAGTATGTCATCTGACCGCAGCCAGGAAATATGAACCACAACTCATGTAGAAACATTTGATCACAACCAAACGGTGGACCGCAGCACTATATAATATTTATATACCTGACCGATCGCAACCGGCCTGGTTAACAGTCAGTATGGTTGTCAACCCATCCAACTGCCCGTATAGCCAATTTGATAGCAACCAAATTGGGATATCATGCACACATAACACATAGCAAGCACATGCAACCCACATTAACATGTTGGGAAGGGGGAGAAACGTATAAAAAAACCTATGCGTGATCCTTCACATACTAAGAATAATCCTAGGGGTTCATACTTCTTTCACCTAGGTCAACGGGATACAAATTCAACTAGCATGCAATATATAAGACTCATACGACCTACGAACGGTACCCGAAATATCAAACTAGACATAGGCACGATAGACGGAGTCCGTTGGGACACCACGGGGGTCGGGGGAACATCAAACGGGGAAGCCAAAATCGCGAATCGGGGTGCAAACCAGCAGGAAGCCGGTGGGTGAGGATTCACCCGCCGGCTGCCCGCCGGTGGCAACTATTCCGGGCAGCGGGTGGCCGGCGGGCAGCTGCCCGCTGCTGGCATTGCCCAAATAGGCCGCGGGTAGGTGGCGGGTCCCCTACCCCCACCTACCCCCCACTGACTCATTTTTACCAAAAACGCCCTGGGAACCTTTGTGGAACCCGAAACCATGCTTAGACACTTTCAAACGCAAATTATAACACACGTAGACAATTAACAGATCAAAATCAAGAAACACACAGCACATAACCTATCATGCTTTTCTAAACATAATCAACACCCAAACATGCAAATTCCCACCCAATCTACCAAGAATAATACTATACGAATTCCACGATATAACCTAGGGTTCTAATTATTTTTAATCAACAAGAACACAATTCATCTTCTAACATCAAGATTCGGTAGGAATATCATATAAACATCAAGAGCATCATATAGTCATCAAGAACACCAAGAACACCATATAATCATCAAGAATCTCTTATCATCAAGATTACCCATGGAATCATAACACCAATCATCAAGATCATTATAACGACTCATCAACACACAAGAATATGGAGGAAATCCTAAGAGGGGAATCATAGCTATGAAAATAGGTTTGTTGAGACATGGGTTACCTATTAGCCTTAATTAATTCCTTGGCTATGAAGGGTCTTTCTTGAAGCTTTCTTCGTTCTTGATTTCTCCTAGGGGAATTCTTGGAACTTCTTGTGTGGTAAGGGATTATTGTGGTGGGGGTTCTAGGTGCCTCTTAAGTCCCCTATTTATATACCTAGGAGTCCTAATTAGGAACTAATATTATAGGCTTGCTAATTCTATTCCTTTTTTGGGCTAGGGGTTGGGTTTTAGGGGTGAGGGCCCACGGACCATGGTGGGCCTTTTCCCTAATTAGTTATTGTAATTTAATTATTTCTTTGGATAATTGGTTAAATGATTAATTGGTTTTAGGGGTCGTAACACGGGGTGTTACACTCTCCCCCCCTTACGAGGAGCTTCGTCCCCAAAGCCCGGTGTGTTAATCCATTCTTTCACCCCTAGGAATCCCGCATCTTGGCCTCCCGGTTAGGAATGTGGCCCCACATTTTGCCTTAGCTGGGGTAGATTGGATTTCTGGTGGTGTTGTGATAGAAAGGTTTTGGGTCTACCTCGGTCTCTTGCTCCTGAGCTGGACGCCCCGCGAGTGCCCAAGGTGGTCTCGATTGCTGCCACCCTCTGATCTAGTGCGCGCGTCGTACGGATTAAGGATGAGAACCCTTCCTCCATGATTTGGTTTTGCCGGTTGAGTTGTGCGAGTATGCGCTCATTGATCGAGTCCTCGTTTTGCTCCCTTGGGTTCCCTCCCGATTGAGGGTGCAATGATGGGTTAGGCTCGTCCTCCTCCTCTTGGTCCTCATTTCCCTCCGGACCCCCACAATCTTGCATTGCTCGTTTGAGCTTTTTGTTTGAAATGTCCAGTCGGTCGACCAATTCTCTTTGCTCCTCCTCGGGTTTTAGGCAAATTTCTTCGAGGGTGAGGTAATGTCCCCCTTCAGTGTAGTAGATATCATTGCGGCGGAGGTTCTGGGCGTTAAAGATCATGCCGTTTGCGGTCTTGATCTCAGTGTGGCTTAGGTCTACCCCCTTTTTCTCCATGATCCAACTTAGGATCATCCCGTAGGGTAGGCTAAGTCGGTTGCTTGTTTTGCAAAACTCCATGTGTTTTAGCATGAGGGCCGGCAGGTTGAACTTGATTTTGTGTTTCAAGAGATAGGCAAAAGTGCACTCTAAACTCCCCACGTCCTTGCTCTTATTGTTTGTGGGCAAGAGGCTATTGGTTACAATCATAACCAATTACTTTTGCTCCGCCGTTAGCCATTTCCTATTCGGTCGTGTGGCCGAGGTGAATCCTTCCTCTTTCCCGAGTAGGTACCCGAGATAGTTTTTGTACCCCGTGCTTTGGGTATCAATGCACCCCTTTCGGTCGTAGCTTGACACACCCGTGGTGGTCAATTTCAAGAGTTTGGCCAGGCGGCATTCGGAGAGTATAATTTCCTTGCCTCGGACCTTGGTGGTGATTTCTAGCTTATCACCCCGTTTGGTGGCTACTAGATGTTGATATAATCCTTTCACCAATTCGGGGTACGTATCCCCCTTGATGGCGAGATACGTATCCAAAAGTCCTTGGTGATTAAGCATATCAACCAATTCCGGAGAAAATTGGTCGGGTTCAAGGGCTTTACCTCCGATTACGGTATAATCGGCGTTGCTCCATTCCGGGGTACGGGTTCCGAGGGGCTTTTTCGGTATCTTGGGTTTTCGGCTAGGCGGTGTTTTCCGGCGAGTCTCCGGCGAAGCGGTGGTGAGGGTTTCTGGCGACGCGGCGGCGGCGGACTAGGTTTCGGCGATGGCTCGGCGAGGGGGCGGTGGTCCTTGGGTCGGGCTGGCCGTGGTGGTGAGTCGAGGCAGCGGGGGTGCTACAGGCGGGTGACGGGAGACGGTGGTGCTGCGAGCTGCTTCCGGGCAGCGGCGGTGTATGGTGGGGCGCTGCCTGGGCAGTCGTCGGTGGCTCCGGCGGTTGACGGCGGCCGGCTGGGCTGCTGGTTCGGCGTTTTGGGGCGGCGGGGAGGCGAGATGGGAAGGAGGAGTGAGGGAGAGGAATGTGGGAGAAGGAGAGGAAGAAGAAGAAGAAGGGTTTTTGATTTGGGGATTTTTGTGGGTTTTAGGGACTTGTGGGGCTTTTTAGAGGAAAGTGTTCCCTTGAGGTTTTAAAAAACATTTTTAGCCTAGTGGTCAAGACCTTGGTCTTGTACATGGGAGGTTAAGGGCTCAATTCCTATTGGTAACACTAGGCTTTTCTTGATGGTGTGGTCCTTGTCTTTTTTTCCCTCTTTCGTCTTCTAGTGATGGGAGGCTTGGCTTGTTATATAATCTTTCGGGTTTCATCTTTATAAGCAGGATCGAATTTCGATCGAATCTTTTATTTATAATAATTCTGAAGTAATCGCTAAATAAGTAGTTTTACTATAAAGGTGATTACCAGGAATTTGCCAGTTTATCCTAGACAGAATTCGTCTTCTTGGTTTTCTCCCGCGGGGTTTGCGTGGTCTTCGTCTTCTGGGGTTAGGTTCCCCTCCTCGAGGTTGCTCTCGTTCCCGAGGTCGGCTTGAGTGCGGCTCATGACGAATATTTTCCCGGGAGCGCCGTAGTTCCCTTGGTGGGTGGTGCCTCCGTGTTGACCCGTGGTGGTGGGGCGTGGCCTTTGGGGTTGAGTGCACTGGAAGGCCTTGTGCCCTTCTTCTCCGCTGTTGAAGCATCGCCAGGGATTGCCCATGCAATCTTTCCCTCTATGGCTTTTGTTGCCTTTTGGGCAATGGAAGCTTCTTGGGTTTGCTTCATTGTTCCCTAGGGACGGTCTTTGGTTGGTCAGGTTGCTTGGTCTTGTGTTGGTGTCATTCCTTGTTCTTTTTACCGGTGGTGCTCCCCCTCCGGTGTTCCTCTTTCGTATCTGTTCCTGAACCCCGCGCTGGAGTAGTTGGATTCGATAGAGATTGGCGGCACTGGAGTAAGCCTTGTTGAGAGTCCGAGGTCTGCTTACCACTAGTGCTTTTCGGGCTTCGAAGTTGAGGCCCGAGACGAATCTTTCTATTTTGGTTACTTCGGTGGGGACTAGCTCTGGTGCGAAGCGCGCTAGTTCGAGGAATCGCTTGTGGTATTCCATGACGGTGGTTGTCCCTTTGTTTTAGATGGAGGAACTCTTCGTACATGGATGCTTTTACGTGTGTTGGGTAGAATCGTTCTCGTAGTCGTGTTTTGAGGTTTTCCCAGTTGAACCCTGGTTCTTGTTGGTAAGCGGGACCCTCGTGGATCCACCAAAGATCGGCCTCGTGTCCGAAGTAGAACGAGGCTATCTCCACGCGACGTTCTTCTGGGCATTCCACTAACCCGAGAATTTTGTCGAGGGTCCGGATCCATTCCTCCAGGATCACGGGGTCCTCTTCTCCTGAGAACGTGGGTGGTCGATGGTTTGAAACTTGTCGGGCGACGTCTGAGTTCGTGTTTGATGGAGGAGGCGGGGGCCTGTTGTTGCGAAGAGCTACGTCGCTTAGTGCCTGGGCGACTTGCGTTAGTTGTTGTAGCGTTTGGGTCAGGGGGTCGTGTGTGGCGGGTTCTGGAGTTCTTGATTGTCTTCTGTTTGGCGCCATGCTGTCGTCTTCCTGGGTCAATGTTTATAAGAACGTTAAGTTAGAGCTTGGTGCTCTTCTTTTGATGCGATAAGCGGGGGGAAAAGTTCTCTTTGGATGGGGGAGGGATAAAGTGAGGGGAGGTTATGTGTAGGTTTCACAATCTCACCGCGCGTCCTAGGATTCCCGAATCCTATGTCCCTAAAGTTCAAGTCTATGTCCTAAGGTCTGTCTTAATAGTCTTATCCTAGGGTCAAACTTAGGCTCTGATACCAACTATAACACCCCGAAATTTCAAAAACTTTTGAAGACTATGTAACAAGGGTAAATGATCATAAATCCCAAATGCTTATAGGGATACGGAGTGTTATGCCACACCCGAGCTAGAGAACTCAGGTGCACAGGCTAAATTCTAAAACCTCAATCAGTATCAATGCAAAATCATGGCACGCAGGCCGAAAGGGAAAACTATCTAATCTACGCCCCAAGCTTCTAGCGCGCTCCAGTGATCTACTCGTCTGTGCCTGAAAGCCAAATATATCTGTTCAGCGAGAGATGCTGGTAACCCACTCCAACGCGTTGAAATACAATACATATAGATATACACATAGTTATACGAAAACCATTTCGAAGCATGAAGATATATCCTAAGAGACTCTAGCTTTCAAAACAGGGAATAGACTCACAAATAGAGCTTAGCACAGACAACGGTCATAATCAAGCATATACAATTCATAAGCATAGGGAAACAGGCAAGGCAGATAAAGATAAGCACAGTTAATATCCATAATCCAACATGTACGATTCCCGGCATAAATCCCATAGTCACATCCCAAGACACTCATAACAACGACTCATCCATATCTCATCACATAACAGACTTTGTTGGCGCCACAGGACCAATCGCATGCCCATATATGAGGGTCAGCGCATATAGCTCTGACACGGCCCCGCAGCACCCTGCCCCGTATCGCAACACGGAGGGGTCGATCGCAACCGACCGATAAAACGCAGCTCATCATAGTTTGATCACAACCAAACAGTGGACCGCAGCCCAAGAGTATGTCATCTGACCGCAGCCCGGAAATATGAACCGCAGCTCATGTAGAAACGTTTGATCGCAACCAAACGGTGGACCGCAACCCTATATAATATTTATATACCTGACCGATCGCAACCGGCCTGGTTAACAGTCAGTATGGTTCTCAACCCATCCAACTGCCCGTATAGCCAATTTGATCGCAACCAAATTGGGGTATCATGCACACATAACACATAGCAAGCACATGCAACCCACATTAACATGCTGGGAAGGGGGAGAAACGTATAACAAACCTATGTGTGATCCTTCACATACTAGGAATAATCCTAGGGGTTCATACTTCTTTCACCTAGGTCAACGGGATACCAATTCAACTAGCATGCAATATATAAGACTCATACGACCTACGAACGGTACCCGAAATATCAAACTAGACATAGGCACGATAGACGGAGTCCGTTGGGACACCACGGGGGTCGGGGGAACATCAAACATGGAAGCCAAAATCCCGAATCGGGGTGCAAACCAGCGGGTCGCCGGTGGGTGAGGATTCACCCGCCGGCTGCCCGCCGGTGGCAACTATTCCGAGCAGCGGGTGGCCGGCGGGCAGCTGCCCGCCCGCCGGCTGCCCACTGCCGGCGTTTCCCAAATAGGCCGCAGGTAGGTGGCGGGTCCCCTACCCCCACCTACCCCCCACTGACTCGTTTTCACAAAAAACGCCCCGGGAACCTTTGTGGAACCCGAAACCATGCTTAAACACTTTCAAACGCAATTGATAACACACGTAGACAATTAACGGATCAAAATCAAGAAACACACAGCACATAACCTATCATGCTTTTCTAAACATAATCAACACCCAAACATGCAAATTCCCACCCAATCTACCAAGAATAATACCATACGAATTCCACGATATAACCTAGGGTTCTAATTATTTTTAATCAACAAGAACACAATTCATCTTCTAACATCAAGATTCGGTAGGAATATCATATAAACATCAAGAGCATCATATAGTCATCAAGAACACCAAGAACACCATATAATCATCAAGAATCTCTTATCATCAAGATTACCCATGGAATCATAACACCAATCATCAAGATCATTATAACGACTCATCAACACACAAGAATATGGGGGAAATCCTAAGAGGGGAATCATAGCTATGAAAATAGGTTTTGTTGAGACATGGGTTACCTTTTAGCCTTAATTAATTCCTTGGCTATGAAGGGTCTTTCTTGAAGCTTTCTTCTTCCTTGATTTCTCCTAGGGGAATTCTTGGAACTTCTTGTGTGGTAAGGGATTATTGTGGTGGGGGTTCTAGGTGCCTCTTAAGTCCCCTATTTATATACCTAGGAGTCCTAATTAGGAACTAATATTATAGGCTTGCTAATTCTATTCCTTTTTGGGCTAGGGGTTGGGTTTTAGGGGTGAGGGCCCACGGACCATGGTGGGTCTTTTCCCTAATTAATTATTGTAATTTAATTATTTCTTTGGATAATTGGTTAAATGATTAATTGGTTTTAGGGGTCGTAACACGGGGTGTTACATTTATTGTTGTAAATATTTGTTTAACCACCTGCGAGCGGGAGGGTTTAATGTATATACGAATGGTGATTGCTTGACCGTTTGCACACGGCGGCCCGGTCGGTTATTTTCTTTACCTTCATTGCACGCAGGACACTTGGGTCAATCGACCGGGCGAGTCAATCGACCGGTCAAATGCGCTCCTCTTCGGTGGACACTTGGGTCACACCACCGATCGGGAAAGCCAGAGCTCCCAGCGTAATTCCCCGATCCGTCCAACTTCTTTCCACTATCGCACCCACTCGTGCCTCGAAGGTACAATAGTGTGGGGGCTGGGATGAAGTACTGTAGGCCCGTCGCTCGGGAAAACCCCGACCATGGAGGCTTACCTATTCTCAAAATTTCGACAAGGCCAAGAGGTCGGGTAAACCTGATCGGGCAGGCCAGTTTGACGTCGAAACTTCGGATGCACGACCGGGCCATAAGGCCACAAGGTCGGGTGTCGAACAAGTCGAGTAATGCATGACCGGGCCAAAAGGCCATGAGGTCGAGCGTTAAGGGTTCAGTGCATGTTTGAATGAAGATAAGTACGAATAAAAGAAACGGACGACACAAGTTTGACAAAAAATGGATTTCATTAATTAAGAAAGTGCCCGGTACAAACTCGGGACCGGGCTCCCGATCAGCGATTACAAAAAAGAGAAGTAAAACTACTTCTACTTCTTCGCTCCCTTGGCCTCCCCTTTCTTGGAAGCCTCTGCCTCGTTCGGGGCAGCCGCCGCAGGCCCGCTCGAGTCAGCTGCTTTGTCCTTTGGGGCGAACGGAAAAGGACCGGGGTCGGCGACGTCTAGAGGAAGCGCAGATAGAACCAGCTGGAGGTCGTCTCCCTCAAGGGCCTGCTCCATTCGTTTCTGGGCCCTCTCGAGCATTTTCCTTTGCCCGGCTTTGAAGGCCCACCGACCGAATGATAGGATCAGGAAGAGGGTTAATGTTAGACCTTTACCCTTCCGTTTGCCCCGAGCGGGCATCCTTGCCATTGTTACACCCGCCGGCTCGGGTTTATATTTCTCGGTCAGATCGTAGACCGGATCGGGCAGCTGGGCCGCTTCGTAGTACTCGGGCGTTTTGAAGATTCGGTAGTCGTAAATCTCGCCCGAGATCTTGGTAGTCCTTAAGGGCCTGAGTCTTGGTTGGGATGACTTGCTTTCGAAAGTGTTGACTCCAGACCCTCTCGACCGGTAGGATCCACGGATCGTACTTTACTGAGAAGATCTGGTTCTTCCA
The DNA here is from genome assembly GCF_001879475.1 of Ipomoea nil. Taxonomy (NCBI): domain Eukaryota; kingdom Viridiplantae; phylum Streptophyta; class Magnoliopsida; order Solanales; family Convolvulaceae; genus Ipomoea; species Ipomoea nil. The sequence goes on along the minus strand of NW_017619207.1, from coordinate 2,413,046 downwards.
CCCCCGGTTGTTCGCAGGCAGCCCCTCGATCGAGCACATATCCGCTCGGGACTGGGTCATCAAGAATCCGCCCCTGTATGCGGCTGCCAGCACCTTCACCTGGTAGACAAAATTAAATAGCTCCATGGTGCAGGCCGAGTTGTGCCGACTGCAGATCTGGGGGAAGCACGCGATCATCCGATGCGCGTTCGGGCAAATCTGACCGGGCACGACCTGGTAGTAGCCCAGGAACGCGGTGAGAAGGCTTGAGAAGGGGAAAGTGATCGGGGCCATTAGGGAGTCATAATGCATCCTGAGCCACTTCCCCCGGTGCCGCTCGATGATGTTCCCGAGCTGCCTGCTGGTGTCGAACTCGACCCGACCGGCGAGAGTTGCAGCGATTCTGCTTGCTTCTCCTTTTGTCAACAAGCTCATCTGGCTTTCGACGCTCTCGCTGTTAAGGAACTCGAACCCGTCCCCTCCTGGCGCCGCTGGCCCTGCCGGGTCTTCCTCGACCGCCTCCGCGTCGTCTTCCCGGTGGCCCCCTTCGGGCTCAACCTGAGGGTAATCCCCTATTACCCTCGTAGGCATTTCCCTAACGCCTTCGACCGAGGAATCCCGTCCGCTCGTGGACGTTTTCCCGCTTTCTTCGCTCGAGCTCCCCGACCCACTGGAGCTCGACCCCGACGTCCCCGATGAGCTGGATGACCTCTCTTGCTCGGGGGCTCGGTCAGGGGTTGGCTGCGGTCGTTGTTCGATCTCCGGAGAATAGGACATGATGTCCACCTCCTCGCTGATTTGCTCGACCTCGTCGTCGTAGTCTGCGACCGAGATGTTCTGGCTATCTGAGTCTGACATCTTTTCTACCTAAAGGTCGATCGGGGTTAGTACAGGGCTCGGGACGTTGGGTCGTAGTTAGTTTTATCCTACTGCTACGCGAAGCTAAAAATAAAAGACAAAGCAAGGAAGAAGAAAGCTTACCAACCAGGAAGACTTTGATGGAGCTTGAAATTGGATTGCTCGGTTGATCGGCTGATGTTCACTCGGGACTCTCTGAGGGTGCCGGTTGATTCAGAAGATTGAGGAAAGTTCAAATGAGGGCCTCAAGGGCCTATTTATAGGAGGGCGGGAAACCAATCCACTTGCGCGATGTGACCTGCACTGATTCCGAGGCGACCGTTGCAGTCGCCGACACGTGGCGAGAAGGGGAATGACAGCTGGCCGGTCAGTTTGGTAGCCGACGGTTGGGTTTCTTCATCCCGTCCCGTTTTTTCCGGGACGGTCAAAAGGCCCGGGCTGGGGGGCTCTTGGTAGGGAATATCCCGACCGACATAGCTTTACCCTGGCCGGTGTGCCTTTGTCTTTGTCTTCTTGTCTTTGCAGGCAACAGGTCGGGTTTCTTGTGAAGAACCCGGTCGGGTTCCGATCGGGAGTTGCCCGAGCGGCAGTGTCGACCACCGAGCGGTAACCCTTTGGCGAGAGAGCTGACGAGGGACACGTGGCGGCTCCACGCGTTGACAGGCAGGGCACCCGGGACAACGACACGTGGTTGCTACGTGGGAGGCATGCCGAACGGCCGGATTTGTGTCTCCGGCTCCGCGGCTATAAATACCCGCGGTAGCTACAGTGTGAGGGACTTTTGGACGATCGATAGGTTGTTGTTAGAGAATCCCGACCGTAGTCAGTCGGTACTCAGAGCAACCAAGTAGATTGTACTTAGGGCCTTCACAGTGATCAATAAGAGTTATTTACTTGCTTTAATTGGTCTCGTATTTACTTAATTACCGCTTACGTGGCAATTAACCCTATCAAGTATAAATATCTTCATATACCAAACGTTTACTAATGAGCATTGCATCCTAAAATTGTAACCCTCACATCACATATAAACTACCAATAAGATTTCCCCCAGAGCAAGTTCACCCTCAACCGTAGCAACACCATTCGCTAAAATTTGTCCCTTTTTAATACATTTATCCCGCTGAACCTGGGGGTTTTGATATATTTCCAGTGCACTAGAAATCAAAATTAGAATGATGTTGAAGCACATTAATTTCATAGAAACATGAAACAAATGAAAATACTGAATATTGTAAGAATAACTCAAGTTAGAGACAATTGTGAGGCAAAAAACAATTGCGGCAAACAGCAAAATTGTAAAGTAGAGAACAAGTTATAAAGAAATCAAATAAAAAATTTAAGAGAGATATCAGTGAGAATATGAGCTGAACGGCAAAACAAGCAGCAATAGACTTGGATTTATTATTATTATTATTATTATTATTATTATTATTATTATTATTATTAATTTAAAAAATTTGAAAAAACCAAACAGTATTCGGTTCGGTTTTTACTAAACCGTTGAGTATACAAAAATCTGTAAGTGTAAAATTATTTACACATTAGATTTATTGGCTATTTTATTTAGTCATATTTTTATTAGTTTTTAATTAAGCAATTGATTAGAGATGGTAGAATTTATTCTATTTTGGACCATGTGATATCTAAGTATGTGGATGGGATGCATTGATGAATGAAGAAGTCAGCAACGCATGAAGTTGTCAAAGAAAGCAAAAGATGTGGCTGTGAATCATTTGAACGAATGAAGGCTATGATTAAGGATCACTAATGAGGCTTGTCGTCTAGTATTTAAAGAAGCTGTTCGAAAGAAGAAGATTGCCAACTTTGAGATTAATATTCACAAGCGCACATCTGATTTACAAAAGCTTTCCATTTTAATGTGGTTTATTATTTAATTCTTAAGAATATTAAATTTGTACTACTTGATCAGTACGTGGTACTGCTGAAGCATCTTGTGAAGATTGTTCAGGTATTCGTGTGTCAATCCTGGATAGCTGTTAGAAAGAGTGGTAGCGGTAAAGGCTGGAGGCCATCTGTATTTACCTCTTGTAATACTCCTTTTGGTGAATATCTATAGTGGATTGGGCAGACGTGGGTTGCCCCGCAGACGTAGGATAAGGAGCTCCGAACTGCGTAACAATTCTGTTGTGTTTTTACATTCTTTTATGCTTTCAGCTTTCATTATTTACATTTGCTTAAACAAGTTTAATTAATGAACGTTCTTAATGCATAATTTAATTAACTGGTAAAAATTACATTGCTTATTGTTTTTCAAGTCTCACGGTGCAATTTCAATTGGTATCAGAGCGGGTAGACTTAGTTTATTAGTCCTTCGATCTGGCGATTCCGTGCCACTTGAATTCATATCTTCAGCGGCTTCTATTATTTATCTGTTTGTTGCTTATTTGTTTGATCTCACGGGGTGTTAAGTGTTACAGAATGGACCGGACCAAAGTTCTTCCCCAACTGACTGGTCACAACTATGCCTATTGGAAGGCTCGCACACGTACACATCTAAAAGCTCAAGGTGATTCAGTGTGACGGTCTGTGGTAACCGGCTGGACTCACCCAACCAAAGCCAGCTCCAGCACCGATGGAACGCAAGTTATTAAACCTGAGACTAAGTGGACTCAGACCGAGATAACCAGTGCTGGAAACAATGATAAGGCATTAGATACAATTTACTCTCTTATGCATGAAAGTCAGTTTTCAATTGTTGCAGGTATTGCTTCAGCTAAGGGGGTCTGGGAAGCTCTAGAATCAACTTACGAAGGAACCACCTCAGTGAAACAATCAAAGTTGCAGCTGGTCCAGTCTGATTTCGAAGAGCTTCGAATGAATGAGGATGAAACTATCATCAACTTTCACTCACGTGTACAAGAACTTGCAAACCGTGCAATGGTCCTTGGTGAACCATTCTCACAAGCAAAACTTGTAAAGAAAATATTGAGATCCTTACCTCCTAGGTTTAGAATGAAAGTCACAGCGATCCAAGAACATGATGGTTGGGTGAACAAAACAGTTTCTCAATTAATGGGAAATCTAAGAACCTATGAAATGGAAATATTAACTGATCACACGAAAAAACAAAAAAAAAATGTAGCTTTTGCCGCTGAAGAAAATAATGTTATATCTGATGCTGACGAATCAGGTGATGATACATTTGCCTTTTTTACTAAACCATTTTCCAAAATTCTGAAACAGGTATCCAAGAATTCACGCAACAGAAATGCACAAAGAGGAGCAACAGTGTCCAAAACTGGTCCCAGGACGAGTTCATCAACCTTCAAACAATCTGTCTCACGTCCAGGACAGTCCAAAGAAAAACCAACGAATAAAGGAATCAAGTGTTATGAATGTGAAGGCTTTGGACATGTTCAAGCAGAATGTGCTACCTATCTTAGGCGCAAAAAGTCCATGTCAGCCATTACCTGGAGTGACAATGAGCCCGAAGTGGAGACAACTGGATCAGATATCGAAGAAATCTCGGGTAACTTTGTCGCGTTTACTGCACGTGTTGCTGGTTGTTCTGAATCTATTGAAAGAACGAATTCAGAAGGTGGTGAGTATGTCTCCGCGGAAGATCTAGAATTAAATACATTATCTTTTGAAGCTGAGTATAATAAGTTGTATCCCAAATGGGCAGCCCTACGAAAAGCAAACCGTAGACTAGCCAGTGAGATAGAAATTTTAACAAATGATAGCCAAGTCTATCAAAATCAGATAGCCGATATGAATGTACTGCTAAAAGAAGCAGCTGACCGAGAAGAAAATCTACAAAATGAAGTACAAACTAAAAATGTACTACTTGAAGCAGAAGCTGACCGAGAATGGAAATTACAACAAGAAGTACAGGCCTTGAAGCAAGAGCTAAGCACCTACAAACGACAGATCCAAATGATGGATACCACATCAACACTTGACAAAATTCTTGACTCCGGAAGAAAAACTTCGATGAAATTCGGGTTAGGGTTCACTGGGACCAACTCAAAAGACAAAACAGTTTCTGTCAAGGCATCTGGACTTGATCCACAGGATATCCCTGAATCCAGCATAATGAAACGTACTCATGGTATAGTAAGATCAAATAGAATTCATTATAAAGTCTATAACCCCGTATGTCATTATTGCAGGTTACGAGGGCATACCAGACCTGAATGCTACTACTTCTACAAGGATCAAAGAATTGAAAAGTTCAGGCACAAGAACATTCAACCCTTTACTAAACAAATTTGGGTTAAAAAGACTGACTACGTTGCATTTGTTTCTTTTCACTCTAAAAGTGCAGGAAGAGAAGAGAAATGGTACTTTGACAGCGGTTGTTCCCGTCATATGACAGGAAATTCAAAATTTCTAAGCAATGTAAATGCCAGCAAAGGTGAAGTCACTTTTGGCGACGGCATTAAAGGTCAAGTTACTGGCGTAGGTACACTCAATGTTACTAGTTTGCCAAAACTGGACAAAGTATTACTTGTCACTGGCCTACATGCAAACCTTATCAGCATAAGTCAACTATGCGACCAAAACTGGAATGTGTGTTTCACCAAAAACAACTGCAGTGTTATGGACAAAACTAATCAATGCGTTATGGAAGGTAAAAGGTCAACTGATAACTGCTATATTCTAACAAATAATTTACTTTGTTGCAGGTCCCGCATAGATGAAGCCGATCTATGGCATCAAAAACTAGGCCATTTGAGTTATAGACTACTTGATAAACTTTTAAAAATAGAAGGTGTTCGGGGCTTACCCAAGATGAAAGTCGAGTCAACTATCTGTGGTGCCTGTCAAGCCGGGAAACAGACCAGATCATCTCATCCAGCTCAACATACCATAAACACCAGTCGGTGCTTAGAATTGATTCACATGGATCTCGTCGGTCCAACTCAAACAGAAAGTTTTGGAGGTAAGAAATACATACTAGTATGTGTCGATGACTTTTCGCGTTTTTCGTGGGTAATGTTTCTCAGGGAAAAATCTGAAGCACCTGAAGCATTTAAAACTCTGGGGTTAAAACTTCAAAAGGAAAGAAATGAATCCATCATTCGAATTCGAAGTGATCACAGCAGAGAATTCGAAAACAAGCTGTTAGATGAATTCTGTAACCAATCAGGAATCACTCATGAGTATTTAGCCCCAAAATCTCCACAACAAAATGGAGTTGTGGAACTAAAAAATCGCACCATTCAGGAAATGGGAAGGGTTTTACTCAACGCCAAAGGATTACCTCAAAAGTTCTGGGCTGAAGCGGTCAACACCGCATGTCACATCATCAACCGCGTCTATCTTCGTCCAGGCACAACACAAACACCTTACGAATTATGGAAAGGTAAAAAGCCTAATATTACATATTTTCATATTTTCGGCTCACGTTGTTTTATTTTGAAGGATAGGAATCCTATCTCTAAATTTGAGCCAAAAAGTGACGAAGGAATCTTTCTCGGTTATTCCACCAACAGCAGAGCCTACCGAGTATATAATAAAGTAACCAAAACTATCATGGAGTCTACCAATGTCGTAATCGATGATCAACCCAGTGAAATTGTTGAAGTCACTCAACCTGACTCAGTACAAGAATCAGACGAAAACCGTCCGAAAACCCCGAAGATAACAGCCCAAAAACTCCTGAAGCTAGTACTCCAGACTCAGACCCTGAGCCATCTACCTAATCACATCAACCTGAACATGAAACTGAGTCTGAATCAGATCATGATCAAGACGATACTGACGTTCTAACTCGTATCCAGAAAAATCACCCAATTCAAAACGTGATTGGAGATCCCAGTTCAGGTGTGAAAACTAGAGGTAAACAGAAACGAGACTATCTTGAACTAGCCGGATATTCTTGTTACACTTCACAGATTGAACTGAAGAATATCAAAGAAGCCTTAACCGATGAACACTGGATCAAGGCTATGCAAGAAGAATTGGGGCAATTCGAAAGAAATAAGGTATGGACCCTAATCCCTAAACCATCTATCGTAAATGTTGTAGGTACCAAGTGGATCTTTCGTAACAAAACTGACGCAGTCAGAAACATTGCCCGAAATAAAGCACAGTTAGTAGCCCAAGGGTATTCTCAAATCAAGGGAATCGACTACGACAAAATTTTTGCTCCCGTAGCTCTTCTAGAATCAATCCATCTTCTTCTCTCTATTGCCTGTGCTATGAAAATCAAGCTGTTTCAGATGGACGTCAAAACAGCCTTTTTAAATGGCTATCTTACAGAAGATATATATGTCGCACAACCAAAAGGGTTTGAAGACCCACATCATCCAGAACTATGTATACAAGCTACAAAAAAGCCTTATACGGTTTAAAACAGGCCCCAAGAGCCTGGTATGATAGACTTGCTCAATATTTACTTCGGAACAATTACAAACGAGGAGGATCTGACAAAACCCTATTTATAAAACGATCAGGTAAACACATAACTATTGCACAAGTTTATGTTGACGATATCGTTTTTGGATCCACGCAAACAGGTGAAACAGACCGACTGGTCAAGGTCATGCAACAGGAGTTTGAAATGAGCATGATTGGTGAGCTGACATACTTCCTCGGATTACAAGTCAATCAGTCAAAAGAAGGGATTTTTATCTCCCAAACAAAATATGCAAAAAATATTGTAACTAAATTTGGGCTTGAATCGGCCAAAGATGCCCGAACCCCTATCTCGACAACAACCAAATTATCTAAAGACAACAATGGAACTTCTGTTAACTCCACCTTGTACAGAAGCATGATCGACAGCTTATTGTACCTAACTGCTAGTAGACCAGACATAATGGTAAGTGTTGGGATGTGTGCACGTTATCAAGCCGATCCAAAAGAATCACACTTGAAGGCCGTAAAATGTATTATCGAATATGTTAAAGGTACGCTTAATTATGGTATATGATATTCCACTGACACAAATCTGAGTCTTACAGGTTTTAGTGATGCTGACTGGGCCGGGAATGCCGATGACAGAAAAAAGCACATCCGGTGGATGTTTTTTTATCGAAAAAAATCTAGTTGCCTGGCTGAGTAAAAAGCAGAATTCAATATCGCTCAACACTGCAAAAGCTGAGTACATAGCTGCAGGTAGTTGTTGTACTCAACTACTCTGGATGCGTCAGATGCTCTCCGACTACGGTTTCGATCAGAAAAATATGACCCTCTTCTGCGACAACACCAGTGCAATCAACATATCAAAAAACCCTGTCCAACATTCCCGAACAAAGCACATAGACATTCGTCATCATTTCATTTGTGAACTAGTCGAACAAAAAGAAATAACATTAGACTATATTTCTACTGACAAAAATCTTGCAGACTTATTCACAAAACCATTAGACAAATCCAGGTTTGAACTACTTCGAGCAGCTCTAGGAGTTTGCAATCTTACTGTCTAATTTCATTGCGCAAGTAAATTTTTTATTTTTTTTTCATTTTAATTTTTTTTAACAGTTAATTTTTTTTTTTCTACGTGAGTGTTAATGCAGGGATAACAGGGTGGTTCGGCCATTATTTCTAATCCTTAGGTGTTCGGATTTTGTTTCTTCTTATAATCTCATCCTATTTTTTTTTTGTGTGTGTTACATATAGAAGACTAATTCAAAACAAACACACATTCTCTCTCCTACTCCTACTCAATAGCCTACATAATCACCTAAGCCTTCTAGCCATCCTATCACTACACGGCTTTTTAGAAGCCATCCCCTCACAATCAATTTTTTTTGTCTCTTCCCTTACCTCCACTAAGCCTAAGCCGAGACCATCATCTTCCCCATCTCTTTCAATCCATCCGTTTCCACCATTGTTGCTCCTTGAAATCTTCTCAAATGGAAAACCCCTTTCTCATCTTTGCTTCATCTTCTGAAAGGCACGATCTCTTTCATCAAATCATAGATGCCGAATCTCCAATTTCATCAGAAGCTACAGATCGCGTTCTTGCCACCATCAAGCAACATTCTACTCTTCTAGACGGACTCACGGATAAGGAAAAACGACAGCTACTTGCTCTTGCCCGCCACATCTCTGCTGCACCATTCCCCATTCCAACCGAGACATCAGTCGCGACTGCCATGCCTGAGCCACTACCAGAGACAGTATCTCAATCTCCATCTAAACCTGTGGTATCTCCCTTGTCTCTCTCTCCTCTAGAACATGCTTTGTCTACTTCTCGAAAAATTGATTTCAATGTTTCCTTACCTGAGCAATTTGTATCTACTGTGCCTAGTAGTTCGATAAATGTGCGTCCTTTACCCTTACCTAATGATCCTTATGATCTGGCCTCACACTACTTGTCAAGCAGTTCCACGCCTTTGGTTGCTTTATCTGATTTTGTGAGTTCACTACCGTCGAGTTTCTCCATTAGAAACATTGCACAGCACTTATCTGCTCCTGTTTTGGCTATGTCATGTTCTGCCTTCTCTATACCCATAAATATTCCTCCCTCACTGTCCAAAACGGAACATGTACCTCTGTCCATGTCACCTACTCAGGACTCTTTCCCACTTATTACTGTGCCTCTGTCTAAGTCTTCACGGAAGGGAAAGCAAAATTGTCTGATGTAGGTCATGCCGAGAAGAGAAAATTTTCAACTGTAGATGATGTGGATATTCACTCTGACCGTAAACATCAAAGGAGGGGGTCCACTCTTCCACCCAGAATTACTTGGTCCCGAGCCCTAGCGGAATCACCTGCCTTACCAGTCCTATCCGGCTCAAAATCAAAGGGGTCCAACAAAGTTTATAAACCAAGGCTTCTCTCACCCAATTTATTAGCCGTTTGGAAAACCCATGTCAACCATGACTTCATCCTCGAAAAGTCTATAAATGAAGAAGAATTGGCTGCAAAATGCAACATTATTCCACTTTTACGTGATCAGAATTTACTTGCCTCTCTAAGGCATGTTGGTCCCTACTCCGCATGATTGACAGCCGAGTTCTATACAAATTTGACCCTGGACACATTTACTGAAGGTTCTGCGCGGTTTCATCACGTCTTCATTCGGGACAAATGGTACCCCTTCGGGCCAATTGAGATCAATGCTTATTTGGGCACACCTAATCATCCTGCTTCTCCGGATCCTAGCTCACACTTGTTGGCTGCCGCACTGACTCATAACAAAGACGTATCCTGGCCGAGAAAGGACTCACAAGCTTGAAACTCACCACTGTCTATTCTGTGCTTCTTCGGCTTGCGTCGGCAAATTGGGTCCCGGCTGTGCATCGTCATCTTGTTTCGGAACAACTAGCTGGCCTACTTTACAAAATCAGAAACCGTCTCCCTTTCAACTTGGGGATGATTATTTTCTCTCACTTAATGTCTTTTTTGCAGAAGAAAGAAGTAAAGGTACATCTCCCATATCCAAGTTTGATTTTTGGGATGCTTCAAGAACATGGTTTTAAGCCGTATAAGGAAGAAGTGATTACCTCCCATGACAATGTTTATATATTTGATGATCGCCTCACGCAAAAGGGAGATTATGATGATCGGGGGCTTCTCTTAATCAGCTTCCCGATATTCCGCCTCCAGCTCCACTAGTTTCTGCTCCAGCTTCGTCCGCTGACACGGTGTCTGCCTCACGTCCGGGTTCCAGACCGGTTCCCAAAGAGCCTCAAACATTGCTTGATCATAGACAAATTATTATAACTCTTGAGGCCTCAATTGCTCAGGTTCGACAATCAGTTGCTTCTCAACAAGCCACCATTTCCGGCCTTGAAAACATGCGTGATGCACAGCTAAAAGAAGTTGCTCGCATGGAAGCCATTCACGCTCAAATTCTGGCTGACACTGGTGCCGCTTCTTCTGGTTCAGATTCTAAAGATGAAGATGATGATTCTGACTCGGGTACCCCGTCTGCACGGTAAATCTAATCCACTATTATGATGTTCACCTTCCTTTGTCATTTATTTGGCAAAAAGGGGGAGTTTTTGGAGTAAGGGGGCGTATATTTGATTTTTTTGTCAATGGTTCCTTTGGAAGTTTCGTGTTAACTTTGGGATTATTATGGAGTGGTATATTTTGGATCATTATGAAGTGATATATTATTGGAAGTTTTTATCCCATATTATTGGAAACTTTGTTCTATCGTTTATGGAATACATAGGAGTATTATGTTAGGGGGAGTAGTAATCCTTTTTTGTGCTCTTAATGACATTATGTATGGGATGTTACTACTACTCACATGAACAAGGTGAATTCGATCCTACTGTGTGCAATCCACGGCTTGAAGTTCTTTTTAATCAGGTACACTATTCACAAATGGTCCAAAAAGAAATTAAGTCTATTTTTTTTGTTTTTATCTTTGTCATGTTCAGTACCTATACTAAGGGCTATTAATAAAATTAAATTGATTCTCAAGTTTTGCCCAAAGTATTTGATACTTAAGTTTTACCAAATAAAATGCCAAAGGGGGAGATTGTAAGTGTAAAATTATTTACACATTAGATTTATTGGCTATTTTATTTAGTAATAGTTTTATTAGTTTTTAATTAAGCAATTGATTAGAGATGGTAGAATTTATTCTATTTTGGACCATGTGATATCTAAGTATGTGGATGGGATGCATTGATGAATGAAGAAGTCAGCAACGCATGAAGTTGTCAAAGAAAGCAAAAGATGTGGCTGTGAATCATTCGAACGAATGAAGACTATGATTAAGGATCACTAATGAGGCTTATCGTCTAGTATTTAAGGAAGCTGTTCGAAAGATGAAGATTGCCAACTTTGAGATTAATATTCACGAGCACACATCTGATTTACAAAAGCTTTCCATTTTAATGTGGTTTATTATTTAATTCTTAAGAATATTAAATCTGTACTACTTGATCAGTACGTGGTACTGCTGAAGCATCTTGTGAAGATTGTTCGGGTATTCGTGTGTCAATCCTGGATAGGTGTTAGAAAGAGTGGTAGTGGTAAAGGCTGGAGGCCATCTGTATTTACCTCTTGTAATACTCCTTTTGGTGAACATCTATAGTGGATTGGGCAGACGTAGGAGAAGGAGCTCCGAACTGCTTAACAATTCTTTTGTGTTTTTACATTCTTTTATGCTTTCAGCTTTCATTATTTACATTTGCTTAAACAAGTTTAATTAATGAACGTTCTTAATGCATAATTTAATTAACTGGTAAAAATTACATTGCTTATTATTTTTCAAGTCTCACGGTGCAATTTCAAAATCTATTACCATTCGCTTGTTTAGTACATTATCAAGCCGAACTCAAAAAAATTAAATCGAATTATCCATCCCTAGAAGAAGGAAGTAAGTGACCAACTTAGTATTATTTTGCAAAATTTAATTAAGAAACAACTCAGTATTATTTTAAAGCCTATTATTCACCAATATTCTCTACAGCTGCCTTTTCTCATCAAATTGCAGTTGAGTCAAATGTCAAAGAGGTTCAAATAAAGAACATTCTTAAAATCTTGATCACTACTACCTGTCGATCATCAATTGTTGTTGAGTCAAATGTCAAAAGATTATAGGTTTTCAAAAGAAAATGTCAAAGATCATACTTAAAATTGAAAAATGATAAATGGACTTCAAAAGAATAGAACTCTTGTCACGTGTATTAATTTTAGGGAAAATGACACTTTTTCTCCCTGTGTTATATATTTATAGCATTTTTTCCCCTAAATTATTTAAGTGGCAGTTTCCCCCTCTGATATATTAAATGGACATATTTACCCTTAAAATAAATATTTCATTTATTTTTCTTCTCCAACAAATTATAACCATGATTTGAAAAAATAAAATACATTAATTGTTGAATTTTTTGAATACTTTAAAAATAAATAAATAAAAATTTTTAAATAAAGTTTGAACCAACATTTCAAATTAGATCTGAAATCGTGAACCGACGATTCAAAATAAAAATCAAATCGCGATTATATATACTTATATGTGAGAGTCAATATAAATGCGAAAAAAAAAAACATACACTATTTGCAAATATTATAATTCTAATTTTAAGCTATTGCTAGTAGTTGTTCTGATTTGAACCTCTGGTTCAGGGTTCAGGATCCATTTTTTTCCACTTCATGATTTTAATAAACGGAAACCCAAATATTGGGTTATGTTATGAATTATAACCGATTTTTTTTATTTGATTGCTATAATGTTCAGTTCAGTTTGAACCGAACCGTGGCCATCCCTACGTATAAGCAATAATTTGTTGAAGAAGATAAATAAATAAAATATTTATTTTAAGGGTAGAAATGTCCATTTAATATTATCAGGGGAGAAAACTGTCACTTTTATAATAATTGAGGGGATAAATGTAGATGCATGAATAACTAAGTGGAAAAAAATGTTATAAACATATAACACAGGGGTAAAAAGTGTCATTTTCTCTTAATATTATTGAAGAGAAAAAAAGAAAGTAATAAAAATTATGAACTACATTTTTATAAATAAATTAAAATGTGCCATCTAAAGAGAGAGTAAAAATAACGTAGAAATATTAATCCTTAAAATTTAAGTGAATAGAGAACTTTGCAAAGTCTTCACATAGATGATAGACCCACATCTTAGGTGTGTGCATCGTGGCTTGCGTCAAACCTGTTAATGGTTTTGGATAACAATGTTGGTAGGGACAGGGTTTTTGGATATTTCGAGTAGATTTTTCAACTATCAGCTACACCTATTAACTTAGTCAGAAACGAAGATTCCTTGTTTCCATGTAGCCCACCTCAATTTGAACACACACACAAATAAATAAATAAATAAATATATATATATATATATATATATATATATATATATATATATATATATATATATATATATATATATATAATTAGGTTCAAATGCGATTGGTGTGTTAAGGTGCCGTTATGTGGTTAAATCTGATCCATTGATCTTGCTTAAATCAATGTCTAGGATTATCAAATTTAAAAAATAAAAAATAAAAACGTGGTGACAATTTGGTAATTTTTGCATCTAGGTCAAATTTAAGGTGCGTGATTTTCGTTCTTAAGGTACATGATTTTTGTGCTTAAGGTGCGTGAGTTTTGTGCTTAAGGTGCATGGGTTTTGTGCATAAGGTGCGTGGGTTGTGTGCTTAATGTGAGTATTTGTTGAAACTAAAGGTGCGTGGTTTTTGTGCTTAAGGTGCATGGGTTTTGTGCTTAAGGTTCGTGAGTTTTTGCTTAATGTGAGTAATTGTTGAAACTTAAGATGCGTGATTTGTAGACATAAGGTGCGTCAATTGTGTGAAACTTAAGGTGAGCCATTTCAAAACCTTAGGTGCGGTGTTTGTGTTCTTAAGGTGCTTTGTTGTGTACTTAAGGTGCTTGGTTTGTATTCTTAAGGTGCTTTATTTGTGTGCTTAAGGTGCGTGGTTTGTGTAGTTAAGGTGCACCATTTTATAAATTCGGTTTTAAGAAATTCCAAAATAGCCATTTTTTACTCTATAAAAATTTTTGCGATGAAATCGATGTTAGAATAAATTATTTTGAGCCACTTTTAAATAAATTCAACACGAGAACATGACTTGAAACAATAATCTTAAATTTTCGGGTACATTGCGTACCATGTTTTGAACTGAAAAATCATTCTGAGTGAGACCGGGAGAAATCTGAGAAGCCTAAATCAAGTGTTCATCTAGAAATCATTTTTGGGGAAATTCATTTTCAACCCCAAACTATTTTAAAATCTTGATGTTAGACCATGGTCCATGAAGCATGGTGAACCACACTACTCCAAACTTTGTCTGATGCAACTTTCTAGCCAAAACTTTTACATTTTTGCCCTCCACCAATCATTGTGGATTCTCCAAGGGTGGAGTGCCACTATATATTGAACCATTTCCAGACTTTTGCCTCTTGATTCCCAACCTTGTCTTCCCCAAAGAGCTTTGTAGAAAGCCAAAGGAAAAACACAGTAAGTTCATCTAAGCTTAGCCGTCCATTCCTTCTCTGCATTTCCTTCCTAGCTTCCATCTCTGAGGACTTAGTCTTAAGGTTGTTGTATTGGTTTGTTTGAGTTGTTTAGGGGGTGAAGGAGGGTGTAGCTAGCTTGGAAAGAAGGTGGAATCCCAGCTCAAAGGAAGAATTTACAAAGCTTATTTTAGACTCTGTGAAGTCTTGTTTAGTGTTTGAAATGAGTAGAAATGCTAGAATAATGTTGTGTTTGAGCTCGTAAGTGATCTATTGTTGATCTATAATGTGTTGGTGATGATTTGGGAGTATTTGTTGCCTGAAAGTGTCATTACAGGTGAAGAAGAATCTCACTGGTGAACAAAACAGTGTGCACCAGATGAGACACGGGACTAGCCAACGGCTAGGAGCCGTTGGCTAGGCTCGTGGAGGAGCGGCCCTAGGGCACGACTCTAGGTTAGAGTCGTGGCCCTAGGCCTTGGCGGTTCCAGGCGGCGGGGCTCCTTAAGCCCCGCTGGGCAAAACCTGTGCAGTGGCTGGGCCCTTGTGGCTCAGCTACATGTCGCTTCGGACCGGGACTCGTGGGCCCTTGAGGCTCGGACACTCGGGATCGTCACGACGCACTAGTAGAAATTGACTTGGTTGAATTCGGAGTAGAAATGAGTATATTACAGTTGAAATTGTGAAGAAAAATGCTACATAAGTTGTTTGTGAATGTTTACAGTGAAGGAAAATGTTAAGTGTTTGGTATTGGCTATTTATTTGAGAAGCATGACAATTATATGATTGTTAGATAATGAAAGATGAGCAATATTTGATAAGTTTTGCTAGAAAAGCATGCCTAGATGTCTTTATTATGACTTGTTGAGAATTTTGCCAAGAATTTTAAGTTTACAGAGCATGATTATAGTAAATGAGATTATGTTCAGTATTTTGAGTTCAAGTGCATGTTGAATACTTGCTAAGTGTTTGCTAAAGAAGATTGGCTAAGCTATGATTTTATAAGCATGATTTGGCAATTGTTGAAGGTTCACAGTGAAAGTGGTTTTGAAGCATATTTTACAGTAAAGTGCATATTTGAACAATTCGTGTTTTAAAGCGCATAAGTGGCCAATGTGAGCCTAAGTACTATTTTCAAAAACTTATATCTATTTTGGAAAGTCATGACCTAGTTGCATTGAGAAATTGTGAAAAGTTATGTGCATAAGTTTGCATAAGTAAAGTGTTGCATTAATCGAAATGCATGAGCTATATATCTATATGTATTTAGTGTGAGTAATCCAAGGTTTTGGAGGACCGTTAGGACTATGTCCTTTCGAAAGAAAAGAGATAAGATCGGATAGAACCGACAAAATAGTGAAAAGAGAAAGTAAAGAAAGAAACGGACATTGCGATCCGATATGAAGTAACGAGGTAGATATTCCCGAGTTACTAGGTTGGAAACTGCCCGCCAGGCTTGGAATCTTGGTCAGGGGGTGTGCACACTAATAGTTCAATATCTGATTCAACAAAGTTTGAGAAAAGAACCAAGAGAGTGGTTCTGTGGGCGAGATGAGTATTAGGGCGGCTAAATGCTGAGCCCAGATAGGCCCATTCACATTATGGTGAAGTCCTACCTCACCCACGAGTATATATAAAGAAAGCGAGTCATTGCGACTCTAAAGAAAGCGAGTCATTGCAACTCTAGAGAAAGCGAGCCATTGTGACTCTAAGAAACCTCCATAGAAAAGTGTCCTTTTTACAAAAGAGTGTATACGTATATCCATCTATACTTATACTAAAGCATCATGTTCATTTTATTGCATGAACAAGTTAAGTGCACCAGATTGCATATTGAGTATATGACTGCACGAGATTGCATGTTGAGTATATGATAGCATGAGATTGCTTAGAGATTATATTATTGAACGAGATTGCATGTTGAGTATATGATAGCATGAGATTGCTTATAGATTACAAGATTGCACGAGATTGCATATTGAGTATATGATTGCACGAGATTGCATGTTGAGTATATGATAATATGAGATTGCTTATAGATTACAAGATTGCACGAGATTGCATATTGAGTATATGATTGCATGAGATTGCATGTTGAGTATATGATAGCATGAGATTGCATGTTGAGTATATGATAATATGAGATTGCTTAGAGATTATATGATTGCACGAGATTGCATGTTGATTATATGATAGCACGAGATTGCTTCTTGAGTTATGTGTTAGCATGAGATTGCTTACTGAGATATATGATGATATGAGATTATTGTCAAGACGAGTATGGTGATAGTATGAGCTTGTTGATAAGCTAAATAATTGTGAAAACATGCATATTTGATAATTAGGTTGCAAGCATATAGAAACCTTGTTGAGCATATTTAATTGTTGTTTAAGTGATTGAGAATACTTGATTGAAGTATATGAAATAAATGTTTTCCCAAAAGTATATATTGTAGTACTTTACAGGGTTGAGTGGCGTTATACTTAGCTTCGTGCTAACGGGTTTGTTTTCTACTTGTTGTTTGTTAACCCCTTTCAGGTGGGCCCACTTCGTGAGAGAGTACGAGTTAGACTAGACTAGCATAGTTAGCTTTTGTAGTCTAAACTCTCGATGTTGGATGTTTTGAGATTTGTAGTTGACTACCCTTGTTTTGATGGTGCTGGACACCGGGGTCTTATCCCCTAGTTGGATTGATGTTAGTAAAACTTTAATGGTTTAGTTGGTTTAATCTTAGCCTATGCAATCACCGTGAAGGGTGATTGTGGCGGTGACACCTCTATTAAGTTATTTAGTAATTTTATTTCGCTGCCTTAGTTTACCTTTCAAGGTTAAGTCTGTTAATTATGTTTAAGAAAAGAGGGGTGTTACAACATTGCTGCGAATTGGAGTCGCGATTTCTTCAGCATTGATCAGGTGTTCGTCCCGAAAAAGTGATCAATATTTTTTTCGCTTATTTTTTTGAGTATAATATTACCTATATTTGGATGTTGTTGTATATATATGCATTTTGGGTAGTACGTGCATTCTGTTGTGCTGGTTATGCAACCCAGTATTGTAAGTTGTGCATCGTAGGCCGGTGAGATGTGCATTAGTGGACTTAGTGCGGTGTATTGTAGGACATTGGGATGTCTTTAGTATGTTTGGTTATGTTTGAATGCACAACCAAATAGTTACCAATGCACAAAATTCGGTATAGGAATGCACAATATTCTGTATAAGAATGCAGGACTATAAGATTATGAATGCACGACCTGGGCCAAGCTAATAATCAAACCAGAGAGTTATTGATGCACGACCTGGGCCAAGCTAATAATCAAACCAGAGAGTTATTGATGCATGACATATAGTATAGCAATGCACGACATATTGTATACCATGCATGGTAGCAGTTGAGCAAATAATCAAATACTACTCATTGGCCACGGGGCATATCAACGAGTTCCCCTTCTTATTTTTATTTATAGGAGCCTCAAGGCTCCTTCCCCACTTTATTTTCCCACTGATGTGGGAAAAGTGGGAAAACAAAGAGGAGCCGCACGACTCTCCTTATTATTAGTTTTTAAATTTATTATTATTATTATTATTATTATTATTGTTGTTGTTGTTGTTGTTGTTGTTGTTGTTATACCCTTTAAGTCATTTTACATGTTAACCGTTAACTTAAACAGCTAATTTTATTAAACATCTTTTTACAAACCGCTGGTCAAAGCCGCTAATACAATCCGCTATTCGTTAACCACTGATTGCCAAATAAGAATATTGTCTGGTAATATAAAAAGCAATTATATTATTATTATTATTATTATTATTATTATTATTATTATTATTATTATTATTATTATTATTATTATTATTATTATTAGTCCCGTTGAGGAGGGTACAAGTCTAGAGGGGGGGGGGGGGGGGGGGAGTGAATATACTTGTAGAAATTTTAAAAACTTGTTCAAATAGTTAAAGCAACTGAGAGGTAACTTTAACTTCTCCTCAGTATGCACATCGGAAATTGTATTAACCATTTTAAAGTTTCTTTGCACATTATTTTGTTTTAGTAAAATTTTAGGTTTGGTTATGAAATAATGCAATTGATAGCATAAATTGAAGCGGGGGTTACACTTACACTACGAATATGTATATTAGTGAACGAGTAGAACAGAGCGCTCGTAGGTCAGTCGGTCGGTCGGTCGGTCGGTCGGTCTACCAAGCGACGACTAAGCGATCCGAGGCTGAGTAGTATTGCAAGTAATAAGTAGTAGGTTACAATGTAATGAGTAGTAGTTGTAATGAGATGAAGATATGAGAAGCGATGAGGGGACCCCCCTATTTATACTGTCTAAGTTGGTCTACACATTTAATGCGCTTGCTGCAAGTGAATCGACGTGACGTCTTCTCGTCGGCTCAGTCAGGCGGTCACTCTGCGGCTACTCGTAGATTGACTGATCGATGAGGCGGAGCCGCTACTTTTGCAGGTTGTCAGTCGCTGCTCTGCAGGCACAAGTTGGCCCTTATAACTTGTCGTGTAAGTTACGATAGTTTGTGGATTGAAACAACAAATATGAAAGGTCAGGGTGTGGCATGAAGAATCACGATTGGTTCATGGTACGAAATGACACTTGAGCCAATAAAATATAATAAGTATTGATGGAATTAATTAAATCGGGGGTCTGACTTAACTAACCCGAATAAGGATACGAATAATAAATAAGTAGTACGAACGTTATAGCAAAGGCCGTGAGACCGTAGATTGTATTAAATGCCGTAGAATTGGCTATTACAATAGTATTTCAGGACAAATTATGTAAGAACAGTAGATCGTAGATAACATGTCCCCTGTTAGGACAAGGAGGGGGGCTTTTATACAAGCCAAGCCCCCAACCGCCTCCCCCTAAAACGGGTGGTTAGTTGGATCTGGCGTTGACGGGCCAGGCCGAGCCCATCGTGGGCTCGGGCCGGGCCCATGTGGAGGTCGGCACGGCCTCCTGGAGAGGCCGGCCCGGCCTCCAACATGGCTCGTGCGGGGGCCACGTGGAGAGGCCTCGGCCGGGGCGGGTACGTGGCGCCGCCCCGGGACCCGTTCTGGCTTCGCGCCCTCGGGTCGATTCCCAATATATCTGTCATCAGTTCTCCACTCTTCGAGCTGCGAGTAATCGTCAGTGAAGGAAAGTAGATGCTCCGGCTGACCCCTCAGAATACCGACCCCGAGATGTCCGCGTCCCAGCCTTATAGGTGACGTCAAAGTGCACTTCTTGTGATAATGATGAAAACTCCATCCGGAACATGACTCCTTCATCCGCTAGGACACATACGCACCGCCGCGTCTCTTCCATGTCACTCCGTCACGGCGCCGGCGCGGTGGCGTCGCCGTGACGCTGCCACGGGGGTGGCCTGCAGGCCGCGCCTCCGTGACCCCCCGGCCGACCTCCCGGGGTCGGCCTCGGCGACGGTCGTCCCCCTCTGCCGGGGTCGCGCCATCCTCCGGCGCCGAGGTCGCACTGACCTCGCCCGGCGAGGCCGTGCCGACCTCGGGGTCGTCCGACCTTGCGTGCCAACCTGCCACGCCGAGGTCGGGCCGAGGTCCTCCAAACCGCCCCTGATTTTTTTTTTTTCGAGCCTAAGCACTCGGGCTCCTCCGTCGGGGTTGGTACGCGAGGTCCGGCCTCGTGCCCCCTTAGGGTGCAATAGCCGCTCCGTCCTGGCTCGTTCAAACCTAGGCACTCGGGCTCCTCCGTTGGGGTTGGTACGCGAGGTCCGGCCTCGTGCCCCCTTAGGGTACTCCAGCCGCTCGAGCTAAGTCCTTCCGGACTACACCACCGGGCTCTTCCGTCGGGGTTGGTACGTGAGGTCGGACCTCGTGCCCCCTTAGGATGCGCCTAACCGCTTGGGCCCAGTCCTGTCGGACCAAGCCACCGGGCTCCTCCGTCGGGATTGGTACGCGAGGTTAGACCTCATGCCCCCTTAGGGTGCGCGTTAGCCGCTCGGGCCAAGTTCTTTCGGACTGTGCCACCGGACTCTTCCGTCGGGGTTGGTACGCGAGGTCGGCCCTCGTGCCGCCTTAGGTTGCGTCCTCCGTCGAGGTTGGTACGCGAGGTCGGACTTCGTGCCCCCTTAGGGTCCGCGGGGGGAAGTCATGAGTGAGCACTCGTTCCCCCTTTGTTTCATGATTTTTTTTTTTTTTTTTTTTTTTTTGGAGAACCAACTTCTTAACAAGGGTCCTACTCACAACGTGTTTCATGACATGAAACTTTATTCCGCTTATTGTCGTTCACTAAGACATTATTGGCGGAGGGGAATGGTCCTCCTCCTAGGATAGCAATGCCAAGATCCACCTCTTATGTGGACGTGCTGGTGTGGACCCGGTGGTCCTTCTGACCAATTTGGTCGCACGCCTTCAAGTAGCAACTGCGGCTCACCTTTTGGTCCCCTCGGGGGACCCCGACCCCGATTGGTGTCGGGAATTTGAGGCACAGGTGCTCCATGGAAATCACGCACCTGAGGTCCTCTAGGGCGGGTCGACCGAGAATGATGTTGTGGGCGCAGTTGATTTTGACGACTACGAACTCGATCTCCCACCTCCTGATGTGAGGTGGGGTGCCTATCTCCACCTCCAAAGTGATCCACCCCTCTGTCTCGATTGAGTTCCCCGTGAACCCGGATAGGGGGGTTCGTACCTGCTCCAGCTGCCCTCTTGAGAGTCCCAACTGGGTGAATGTGTCGTCGTACATGACGTTGACCGAGCTACCCGTGTCCACGAGCACCAGGTGCACCACCACGTTGTTGATGTCCAGCTTGACCACCAAGGCGTCCCGGTGGGGTAGGGGCCCGTCAGGTAGGTCGGCGTCGGTGAACGTGATGGGCTCCCTCTTTGGTTTCTTCTCGTGGGGTGTTCGTGTGACCTCCCCCACATACAAGCTTCTCGCTCACCTCTTCCGCTCGGCTGGCGAGTCCCCTCCCTCGGACCCCCCGAAGATGACGTAGATGGTACGTTTCCTCGGGGGCTGGGAGTCCTCTGTTGTCTTTTCCTCCTCCTCGGAGCTGTTGTCGTGGTGGTCCATCTTACGGGGAGCCGAGGTGGATGGCGCCTGGCCACCCCCCTTCCTCCATACATTGCCTTGCTTCTGGCCCTGCGCCTGGCCTTACGCCTGGCCGGGCCTCTTAATGAATTGGCCTAGGTAACCCATTTGGATGAGCTCCTCAATTTGTCTCTTTAAGATGATACATTCGTCTGTACCGTGCCCCTTCTGGCGGTGGAACCTGCAGTACTTGTTGGGGTCCCCCCTCGCCGATATCTTCATGCACTCCTCCTTCGGGAATACCACGATTCCCTGGTCCTCCGCGTGCGCCAAGATGGTACCCACAGGTTGTGTCAGCGGGGTGAGATAGCGTGTGGGGTTCAGCCTGGGCCCCTCAGCGTACTCACGTCGGTGTGGCCGCGGCGCCTTGCGCTCCTCCTGGGGCGCCTTGTCTTTTCGACCTCTTCCTTCCTCCTGTTCCTTCTTCCTCTTCTCGGCAGCCTCGGCGTCAGCGTACCTTGCTGCCTTGTCCATCAGGTCGGTGTAGGTCCTGGGGGGGGGGGTACCTGATGAGGTCTTGGTGAAAAGCACCAGACCTCAAGTTGTTTCGGAAAATCACCATGGTCGACTTCTCATCAAAGTCGGCGACCCCCATGGCCTCTTTCTTCCACTTGCTGAGGTACTCGGCGAGTGACTCTGAGCTCCCCTGTTTCAAATCACACAGGTCGGCAATTTGCTTCTTCCGCTGTATGTTGGTGGCGAAATGGGATAGGAACTGCCGGGTGAGGTCCGCGAAGGTGGAGATGGACCCCGCCGGGAGAGACCCGAACCAATCATGCGCCTGCCCGTCCAGGGTGGCGAAGAACCCCCTACATAGGATGAGATCTGTTGCCTCGGTGATCATCATGGCGGCTTTGTACCTGGTCAGGTGTGCCCGGGGGTCCGTGGTTCCCGAGTATGCTTTAATGGTGGGAAAGCGAAAATCTCGAGGTAGGGGCTCCGCCATGATGGTGTCCCCGAATGGGGAGGCCAACACGTCCTGGGGCTCCGGAGACCCATCCCTCTCATCAATCTTCCTCTGGAGCTCGTCCATCCTCCTCTGCAGCTGCGCGACCTCAGCCCGATGGGAGCTCGGGGCTCTACCCTTCGTTTCACCTGATCGTTCGACCCGGGAGGCCTGCTCACGTCGCGGGTGGAGTCGGGGGACCCGACCTGCTGACCGGCGCGAGGCTGCCTCATGTCGCGGCTGGGCGCGTAGCCCACAGCTCAGCTCACCGATCCCTGTCGCGGCGGCCGGTGGGAGCATGACTCCGCCGCCGGTGGCCCGTTGGCTGGCCTCGGACCCAACCTATCCCGAGCTGTCACGCGATCGCCCAACCTCTCCAGCGCGGGCCTGGTTTGGGTCGGCGCCCTTCCATCGTCGTCACGTTGGCGGTCTTGGCGGGAGCCCCCTCCTCCCCGTCTCTCCGAGGGCCGAGGCGAGTTAACCTCCGCCTGGGTGATGAGTGCCTGGGGTGGCCGGGTGCTTGGACCGCTGCGCCCCCGGGTGGGAGGAGGCGGAGGCGACGCCGGCGCCCCTCCGGTGACGCCCAGGGAGGCCTGTTCCTCTACCCGGAAGCTCGCCGTGACGCGCGCCAGCGCGGTGGAGGCTTGTTCAAAGACCGCCACCCCCTCTTGGATGAGTGCGCGAGCCAGAGCGGGGGCGACAGGGGGTGGTGGCGGTGCACCACTGCTACGGTGGTTGGTGAGTTGGGCCCTCATATCTCCCCCCGACCTGGCGGTGGCGGCCGGTTGGATGCTGGGGGCGGGGGTCCCGTTGGGACCGTTCCCGTTCGCGACGAGCTGGGTGCCGCGGGAACCATTGGTGTGACGAGAGCTGGATCTCGATCGCGCCATCGCTGCGGATGAATAGTAGTGGGAAGAGCGCTTAAGCTTGTACAGCAGCTCTCAACAAGAGCAGCAATGATGGAATTAATTAAACCGGGGGTCCGACTTAACTAACCCGAATAAGGATACGAATAATAAATAAGTAGTACGAACGTTATAGCAAAGGCCGTGAGACCGTAGATTGTATTAAATGCCGTAGAATTGGCTATTACAATAGTATTTCAGGACAAATTATGTAAGAACAGTAGATCGTAGATAGCATGTCCCCTGTTAGGAAAAGGAGGGGGGCTTTTATACAAGCCAAGCCCCCAACCGCCTCCCCCTAAAATGGGGGGTTAGTTGGATCTGTCGTTGACCGCGCCCGGTCTCGCGACCAGGCCTCGCTGCGGGGGCCAGGCCGAGCCCATCATGGGCTCGGGCCGGGCCCATGTAGAGGTCAGCCCGGCCTCCAACGTGGCCCGTGCGGGGGCCACGTGGCGAGGCCTCGGCCGGGGCGGGTACGTGGCGCCGCCCCGGGACCCGTTCTTGCTTCGCGCCCTCGGGTCGGTTCGGGTCGATTCCCAATATATGAGTCAAGTATATTAGTGCGCATGACCAATAATAGACCAAACTAGTTGGTTTTGAAAGTTTATACAGTTTCAAACTAACGCAGTAATGACGGCTTCTAGAAAATCTACCTTAAAAGGTAGCAGCTAGTTCGTTCGGGACGCCCATTACCCCCACCCCAACAAAAAAAAAAAAAATTAAAACTTCTAGAAAATCTGTTTTGGTCATAACTATAACCAAACAAATATTTTATTAGGACAAATGTGAAATAAATTAAAGCATGTGTTCCATCTCAACTAAAAGTCTAAGCTGATAGTTGGATTGTACATTTATGTTTATATGTAATATACTAACATTTTGCCGCACGTTGCGCGAATGGGATAATGTCCAATGATTATTTTTAAATAAGTACTTCAAAGTATATCAATGCAATATTATATAGGAGATGTTCATGCATAGATAATTAAATGTTCAATTTGTTTATTTAAATCGGTAAATGAAAGTATATAAATGCAATATAATATATGGAAGATTGATTATAATCACGGTTGTAAAAATCCCGCCTAGGCACCGAGTAATCGGCGCCTAGGCGCTAGGCGCCCCTAGACCGTGGCGATTTTCCCCCTAGGCTCCCGCCTAGGAAACCGGCCGCCTAGGCGTCCGCCTAGCGCCTAACTCGGCCGATTACACCGAGTTAACTCGTCAATTCCTGTCGAGTTAGCTGAGTTAACCCGGCCGACTCGACCTTGCTAATTTTTTTCATATATATATATATATATATATATATATATATATATATATATATATATATATATATATATATATATATATATACATATATATGTATATATGTATGTATGTATAATATTACATATATGCACCTACACATGTGCACTGTTTTTCTTTTTTTTTTTTTAGTTAGCCGCCTAGGCCGCTTAGGCCCCGCCTAGGCCGTCTAGGCGCTAGGCGCTACTCTACCGTCCGACTAGCGCCTAGCGCCTATTTCAACCATGAATTTATAATTGTCACTAAAATAAATATTTTCAACTTTGTAATAATGCTAGTCTAAATACTTGGTCTAAAAGTGATAGTTTAAATAAATACTACTTTTGGTTTAAATTTCTCTAAGTCTTCTTAATTCTCTTTTGGGTAGCATTGTCATTGTCTTCCTCTTCAGTACATGTCCTCTTTTTTTTTTTATTTGCAGTGTGTCATGTACAATTGGGTTACTGGTGGTAGCATAGAATGCATCATCATGCAATGAGATTATGGTGTAGGAAGTTTTAGATTTGTCTTACTGTGTATATGGCTGAGATCTTAGTTGTACTATAAAATTTTTATTTTACAAGCGTTTGTTGATATTTGGTAGTGGTAGTTTTTCTCCTACATGTTTGATATTTTATGTGTTGTGAGATGTGTGTCGTAGATTATCATGTGAAAGTATTGAATAAAATATTAATATTTATTATATTTGTACAAAATACTTGGTAAATAAATATATAACATATTTTGTATTATAACTTTGATATTTAATTACAAGATAATGTAAAAAGAAGACAATTGACAATGTAGTGAATATAATTAATTAATGAATTTGAACGTAAGGAATCTTTGAATTATAGAAAATAAAGATAATATAATTAATGAAATTATCTTTTTATATTTTTTTTAATAAAGACATTATAGACATCTAATTCTAAATTAATTAAATGCATATGTATTAATTTTTGTTGTAGCTACTAATTTATTTAATTTAATAAGAGTAATAAAGTGGCTTACATATTTCTCATCCACAACAATGGAGTCATTGCTTTTTTTATTTTCATTTGTTGTTGTGACAAATTATTTTGGGATTTTGTCAATGACAATTGCTACAATTATTGTCAATAGAGGATTATAATAATAATTTGAAATATATGGTTACAATAGATATTGGTATAATGATATAGTAAATATTAACTTACAAATTTTATTAGGAGTTTTCATGCGTTGATAAAATTTTGAGAATGATGTGTAAACTTGTTCAATTGGAGCTAGTTGGATGTCAACATTGTCAATTCTTTGAAAAGTAGTCCTACCGTTTTAGAGTCCATGTGTGGTTGTATTTCTGATCAGCAACTTTCTAGTTAGGTCGCGCAGGTCTGATAATGATGTAATTTTGCCCAATAAAAGAAATAATAGTATAATATTTGTAAAGTAATGTACAATTGTACCATTATAAAAATACATACACAAAATATTAATACCATAATGACCTAAATCATTCCAATAATGCAAAAGCATAATTGAAATATTGAGTTTTGTTATAAATAATCAAAAGAAGATTAATTAAACGGAAAAAATAAAAAAAAATAAAAAACTTAACCTAAATTTATTTATTTTTTATTTAAAAAATGCAAGAAAATGATTTTCAAAGTTCCTAATTTATAATCTTTGATACTCAACTTTGAATGCTATATAAGGTGCGTCATTTTCCTTCTTAAGGTGCATATATTTAAAGCTTAAGGTGCGTTACTTTTATAGTTTAAGGTGCATCAGTCTAAAGCTTTAGGTGCGTCTTTCCATAGCTTAAGGTGCGCTATTTTCCTTCTTAAAGTGCATATATTTAAAGCTTAAGGTGCGGTGAACTTGTGGCCGGTTTTTCTCGTGACAATGATGGGCCTACGAACAGCTAGGACTTTGTCCCCAATTTGAAAGGAACGGGTCCTTACCCTTTTGTTAAAGGCTCTAGACATGCGAGCTTGATAGCACTCCAAGCTTTGTTGCGCCTGCAGACGTTTTTCATCCAAGGCTTCTAGCTCAGCCAAGCGCAACTTAGCATTTTCTTCATCAGTAAGCCCCTCTTGTATAGCCAACCTTAAGGAAGGTATTTGGCGTTCTAGAGGCAAGACCGCTTCTACACAATACACCAAAGAATATGGAGTGCTTTGAGTAGGTCTGCAGTATGTGGTTCTATATGCCCACAAAGCTTTTTCCATTCTGTCATGCCAGTCCCTTTTCGACTTTGAGACCACTTTCTTCAACAAATTGCATAGCGTCTTGTTAAAAGCTTCAGCAAGCCCATTGGTAGGAATGAGTTTTGGGTCATACTCGCTTCCCTCCGCGGAGATACAATTACTTGCAGCCCTATTTATAAGAATTCGCACTGGTTTAGGGAATGTCACAATTGAGAATGTACCGAGGAAAGAAAACAAGCAAGTTGACGCCTTAGCCGCATTGGCTTCAACTATTGCTCATCCTGCAGCCCGAGTACAGGTATGTCAAAAATGGGTAGTTCCACCAATCTTCAATGAAGACGACTCAGTGGATGAAACTGTTGAACTCCCTACTGCCTCAGTTTATGATATAGGCAAGGATGACTGGAGGCAACCATTAATTGACTACCTCACTGATGGAAAGTTACCTGAAGATCCCCGTAAAAGGGTGGATATAAAGCATCGAACTCCTCGCTTCATCTACTATAAACAGACATTGTATCGTCGTTCCTTTGATGGAGTATTTCTCCGATGTTTAGGGGAAGAGGAAGCTTTACAAGCTATGCAAGAAATTCATTCTGGAGTTTGCGGTGCACATCAATCCGGTCCCAAGTTACACTTCCACATTAAGCGAATGTGCTATTATTGGCCTACAATGGTAAAGGATTGCATAGACTATGCTCGAAGATGTCAAGCTTGTCAATATCATGCAAACTTTATCCATCAGCCACCAGAACCTCTACACCCAACAGTTGCATCTTGGTCATTCGATGCTTGGGGACTTGATGTGGTTGACCCAATTACGCCTAAGTCATCTGCAGGGCACGCATGTATACTAGCTGCCACCGACTACTTTTCAAAATGGGCTGAAGCCGTGGCATTGAAGGAGGTGAAGAAAGAAAATGTTGCAGACTTTCTTCGTGTCCACATTGTCTATCGATTTGGTATCCCGCGATATATCTTAACAGATAACGGGAAGCCCTTTGACAACAAGTTGATGGATAAGATCTGCAAGCTTTTTGACTTTAAGCAGCGAAACTCATCAGCTTACTATGCAGCTGTGAATGGGCTTGTTAAAGCTTTTAACAAGACCCTATGCAATTTGTTAAGTGGTCTCAAAGTCGAAAAGGGACTGGCATGACAGAATGGAAGAAGCTTTGTGGGCATATAGAACCACACACGGCACACCTACTCAAAGCACTCCATATTCTTTGGTGTATGGTGTAGAAGCGGTCTTGCCTCTAGAACGCCAAATACCTTCCTTAAGGTTGGCTATACAAGAGGGGCTTACTGATGAAGAAAATGCTAAGTTGCGCTTGGCTGAGCTAGAAGCCTTGGATGAAACATGTCTACAGGCGCAACAAAGCTTGGAGTGCTATCAAGCTCGCATGTCTAGAGCTTTTAACAAAAGGGTAAGGACCCGTTCCTTTCAAATTGGGGATAAAGTCCTAGCTGTTCGTAGGCCCATCATCGTCACAAGAAAAACCGGCCACAAGTTCACTTCAAGGTGGGATGGTCCCTACGTGATTCTAGAAGTTTACACCGGTGGGGCTTACAAGTTGATTAGTGAAGATGGTTTGAAGATCGGTCCAATTAATGGAAGGTTCCTAAAGCTTTACCACCCTTAAACTTGGGGTGTCAGCACGAGTCGTGGAAATATGATGAACGACTCATCCACCAAAAATGCAGCACGTGGTTAAACTGCTAATGCATCTCGCTTTGTCTATGGGTGGGCCCAAATCATGGACGCTCCTGGACCGCATGAGTCTAAACTATAAACGGCTCTACTTTAAAAAAAATTATTTGAACTACGTTTGACTTGATCTCCTTCATGGGAGTACGTAGGCAGCTTAGAATTAAATTACCTAAGTTCAGTCATAACAAAAACATATCCAATTCATGTTGCAAGAGTGGTGTATCAAGACAATCACTCAACAAGTCAAAGCAAAGACGTCGAGTGAATGCTAAAAGACAAGCACACAAATGAGAAGCATTCAATTATCAAGAGTTAGAAAAAGAAACAACAACAGTCTTGCAAGCAAAAAGAGAAACGACTAAAGGAAAAACAACATCAGTCGATGAAAAGCCCACGGTTAAGCATGTTAATTACCTCTACATGCCTCTAAGCTCATCTCCGCCTTGTTCAAGCTCTCTTCATCTTCTAGCGTCAGCATAGTCGACTCTTTGATGAGAGAGACTTCTGCCTTGGCATTTGAAACTATAGTCTCAGCCTTGGTTGAATTTTCGAAAGCCTCAGCGATACTAACAGCATGCAGTCACATGCATTTTGACTGGCCAACTGATAGGGGCAAACCCTTTATGAAATTTTAAAGGGAGGAAGCTAAAGCATACTCCTTGACATGGGTCAAAACTGTCTCATATCCTCTAAGACTCCCTGGCACGAGTCAAAACTGCCGCATATCCTCTAAGACTCCCTGGCACGAGTCGAAACTGCCGCATATCCTTAAAGACTCCCTGGCACGAGTGATATGCGGCAGTTTCGACTAGGGGTGTAAACGAGCCGATCCGAGCTCGAACCTGAGTAGGCTTGAGCTCGATCTCGTTAATGAAAGCTCGGCGCGAGTTCGAGCTCGAGCTCGATCGAGTTCTATAACTGATGCTCGAGCTCGAGCTCGGTAATTTTTGGGCTGCTCGAGCCGAGTTCGATTATTCGAGTTCGAACTCGAGCTTGATCTTGAGCTCGAGTTCGAGCTCGATTTTGACATTGAATTTGACTTATTTAATACTTTTGATTTAAAATTCAAACTACTTTGTTTTATCCATACATAAATAATAGAAATCTTTTAGAGATTTTAAGTTTAAAATTTTAATTTCTAATTGTTATTTTTATATATTATTATTATATTATATTTTATATATATATATATATATATATATATATATATATATATATATATATATATATATATATATATATATATATTACGGCTCGCGAGCGGCTTGACGAGCCACGAGCCTAGAATATCTAGGCTCGCCTCGAGCTCGATTACTAAACGAGCCGCTCGAGCTCGGTTCGAGCTTGATTTTGACCGAGCTCGAGCCGAGCTTTGACCGAGCCGCTCGCGAGCTGCTTGGCTCATTTACACCCCTAGTTTCGACTCCGGGGAGGCACCGAGAGATTTAGGTAGCGGGTATGCAACTGCAATAGATTTAGGGTTTTCCTACTTTGCGAGTTTTAAGTAATATATATATATATATATATATATATATATATATATATATATATATATATATATATATATATATATATATATATATATATATATATATATTTATTTATTTATTTATTTATTTATTTATTTATTTATTTATTTATTTATGGCTCGCGAGCGGCTCGAGGAGCCACGGGCCTAGAATATTTGACCTCGAGCTCGGCTCGTTTAGCTCGAGTTCGGCTCGAGCTCGATTTTGACCAAGCTCGAGCCGAGCTTTGACCGAGCGACTCGCGAACCGCTCGGCTCATTTACACCCCTAGGCACGAGTCGAAACTGCCGCATATCCTTAAAGATTCCCTGGCACGAGTTGAAACTACTCCCTGCGCGATTCCCTGGCCGAGTTGAAACTACTCCCTGCGCGAGTGGAAACTGCCTCAGTTTGTTCCAAGTATCCCTTGATAGAATTTGAGTCACTCTTAAAGCGGGGGTGCTAGTT
This sequence comes from Ipomoea nil, assembly GCF_001879475.1. Lineage (NCBI taxonomy): Eukaryota > Viridiplantae > Streptophyta > Magnoliopsida > Solanales > Convolvulaceae > Ipomoea > Ipomoea nil. The sequence continues at coordinate 2,382,243 of NW_017619207.1, read as the reverse complement.
ACACGAAGCTCCACCTTCAAGTATCCATCTCCCTAAAGTCGGGGTATATCTGAGTTTCCAGGGTGCTAGTTGCACGAAGCTCCACCTAAGTATCCATCTCCCTAAAGTCAGGAGTATATATGAATATTCCACATGTCGTGGGTCGAACTACAGATCCCATGTCTTGAGGGCTAAGTTTCGGTGTCAAGAGTCCAGTTCTCCCCTCAAAGTCATGGCTGGAAAGGATTCTTGGTATGACACGGCTTTTCCAGGCTCATTGCTCAACACTATGGGTCTCCTCCTTTGTTGGATCCCATTGTTTCTCAGAACATCACCATTGTTCAAAAGTGGTTCTTGATATGTGAAGCTACATTAAGAGTCAAGATGTCAAGTCCGAAAATTGTCCAAAATTTATAAAGCAAGGAAAAAATTCTAATGCTAAAGTTCAATAAAAAATTGCCATGAAAATGTTTAAGAAATTCTCGTGTCACATATATGCGCACAGTACCCTAGGCAATTCATATTATATATTATATATATACACATACCACGTATATATATCATATATATTATATGCGTGTGAGCATATATACTCACAGAATGTTATGCACATCGAATATATAATATATATGTTATACGCACAGCACAAAAATGGTAGTGCTTTACATATATTATTATATACATGTGTAAAGTTAGTGCATTACATATATTATTATATACATATATGTACATCATGAAGATGCACTATACAAGAAATGGAATATACATGCATGCGCAAGATATAGTCTAGATACATTATATATCTACACTCAACACATATGACACAAGCACATGGGTTACGTGTATATATACCCATAATTCATACAAAGCAAATGTATGGTGGGGGATGGACCAGCGGACTACAGTCAGTCATATGGACCAAGATAAGGTATATATGTATTACATGGAATCATTAACGCATCGGGGAAACAAATTGGTGTGGAATTCATCATTTAGAATTTCGGCTTTAGCTTTGGCGACATTGTAGAATATCGTACAAATACGGAGTAAATAATAACCTTGTTAAATACAATATTAAGATAGTATAATACTGTTGTGAAATAAAGTATAATATTTATGAGTAGATAATAATACAAAAATTAATGATTAGTAAAAGTGAAACATAGGTATAATGTAATAAAATACCAAAACGGGTAACACTATTATTATCATATGTCTAAAGTGTAAAGTTCGCCATACACATTGTCATGAATGAAATATTTAACCGACCATGGATAAATATTTTCAACATGACATGAACCAATCACCAACAGGAGTACAACGTTGTCCTCCAAACTGAATAAAACGACATCGTCCTCCGTTGTATTAATATTAAAATGAGTTGTTATTTCCTCCCACTGTTCTGTGAAAAAAGTTAAAGTTGTGTCAAAGTATAGGTCTAGCTTTCGTGATCCACAAACTATTTGAAGAGTAGCGTCTACGAACTCGTCAGAATCTCTGAGGAATGCAGACAATCGAGTTTTCTATAGTGACGAAACAAAGAAAAGAATTAGTAAATAATGGTTAGAAATGAATTAGAATATTATCAATGTATATTATTTCTTACCTCTCCAGGTTGGGAGAAATCCGTATACAAAGAACGGTGTCGTTCTACCTGAATTGAATATGTTGGGGACAATGCAGATTTGGCCTTTACACGTATTCGGTCTAAGGTTAAAAAAATGAGATATTATTTTGTGGAATATGTAACAAAAATTGTAGGTGTTCATTGAAGTAAAGATTTACCTGGTCGATATGTTCGAGAAGGAATGTGGTACGCATTTGGTTGAAAATAAGGGTACCTCTTCAACATTCCCTCGAAAGTATAACAAAAGGTTTCAAAAGTGAAGAAACCAATATGTCTAAATAGCACCCTGTCCCCTATTCTTAACGAATTCGTAGTAATGAAATCAGAAATTCCCGTAGTGAAGTGCATGTTTTCAACTGACACTTCGATTCCGAACGACGAACCATATTTCAAGATCGAAGTCGTTGTGAAGTGCTGCATTAGATGTCGATACATGTAATTTAGGATTTTCTAATGTAATTAAAAAAAAAACAAACAAAATTAGGGCGCATTTAAAAAAATAATTTGGAATAGAATCGAAAAGAAAAAAAGTGCAAAATAAAATTGATTAATTTACCATGGTGACACGCGACCTAATTGTAATAAAAAACCATACAATAGTAGATCTCGCAATATCCGAAAAATGTTTTTGATCATTGCAAGCTACACGAAAGCAAAGAAAAAAATAGTTATAACTACACATTATAAATTTGAAATAAGAAATGACTTACGTGAGGGAAGTATTAGTGTTCGTAAGCCATGTTGTAGGACGTCATAGGTAAAACGCTCTGCATCTTGAAAATTATGAAATGCAATTGGATCAGACCCGTTTATTCCTAGCATTTTCATATATTTGACCCATGAAGGAGGTGCAAAACATATATATTGATCTTCCGATGTATGCTGTATAATTGCATACAATAATTTCCTTCCATTGATTGTAGTTGCAAAATAACGTTTCATATTATAACGTTGTTGGTTGACGCATGAAACCTTTGAAAATTCTACAAAAATATCCATGATCGTGGGAGAGAAACTTGAAAACTGGCCAAGTGTTTGACAATGGATTACGAGTTTGGAGCAAAATGATTTGTGCTAGAGGGGGAGCAAATTGAAGAATCAGTAGGTGTGGTTCTAAACAATGGACGGAGGGAATATAAGTAATATTCTTATTCTGCGTATGCCATAGGCATGATTTGAACTGACAAATGCGAATAACGCTTATGCCATAGGCGTTATTCGAATTGCACAATATTCGAATAACGCGTATGGCATAGACGTTATCACGCCTATGCCATATTATTCCACTTATTCGAATTCCGTTGTTTTTTTTTTCAATTTTTGAGTTGTTATTTATTTGAGACGTCGTATATTGCAAGCAAAAATATGTAGAAGAATGGACTTCATTGTAAAATTATGAACATTTGGCCTCGTTGTACTTAAACGGAAATGTGAAACTTGTAAACAAAAATATGTTAACATAGAAAGTAGAAACCATTCGCATTTTCATTTAAGGTCTGCGTACAAGGAGTGTAATTTGTAAATGTCACTACGACCGTGAAATAAACCTTGGGCATTGGTTTGAAGAATGTGTTCTAGCGCGACAATACTGACATCGTCCCGTGGATCTTGTATGTCCATGGTCCATTTCTATTGGGTGCCGACGAGTTTGTGTTTGACCAAGACGCGAATCTCGCCTAGCAGATACTGGTGGAAGTATTGTAAGATCACTACTCCTTTCAATTTCATAGGTAGGTGGATTAAAATTACCTGCATAACTCATTATGTAGTGCTGTAATGAGTAAACATTTGGCACGAATGAGTCGTAGGTAACCCTTTGAAATTGACAGGCAGCAATGATATGTGCACATGGTAGGGTGTTGCGGTTCCAATGGCCACATTCGCAGGAAGGTTCTGCCAAACATACTCTAAAAAACCGTGGTTGACGTTGCGTTGCGTGTCGCCTTTCTAGAGCGACCTCGTACAATCCCATGGAGTCATTATATCTGTCTATGGTGGCATTGTACGCGATTGTCTCTAGTTTCGTCAACTGCTTATTAATTTTGTTTGGCCAACACAACCCTTTCTCCTGCATCCGCTGACCTGCTGTTCGCTTGTCCGCAAACATTACTCTTATCTTGTGAAATGTCAGCCTTGCTAGTGCAGTCACTGGCAGCATACGACAACCATTCAATGAATTGTTGAACGATTCTAATCCATTGGTTGTCATTACCCCATACCGATGCCCACCATCGTGCGACAATGTCCACTTTTCCACGTCGATTGCTTGCAGGTAATTGTATGCTTCTGGCCAAGTCGCCCTGATTCTATCCATCGTGGCCCGAAACTCGCGATGTGTGGCTGCAGTTCCAGCTTCCCATATTAAAGATCTCAATTCAGGGTTCCTCGACGACTTCGTCATCACATTACTACGAATGTGTCTAAGACAAAAGCGGCGTTGTACACGTGGAGGTTTTAAGACACTCAAATCCTGTAACACCCTGTGTTACGACCTTCAATCCCGGATTAATTATTTAATTAATCCCGTTAATAATAATCAAATATGATTTAATTCGGTTAGGTTTCCCTTTAATTAATTAATGAGGTCCACCATGAACCGTGGACCCTTGCCTAAATGAGAGTCTTAGGCCTATTAGGAATAAAGGAAGTAGGCCTTTTACTATTCAGATTATGATTAGGATTCTCTTTAATTAATTAATATGGTCCACTATGGACCATGGACCCTTATCCCGAAAACAAGTCCTTAGTCCTATAAGGAATAGAATTAGTAAACCCATACCATTCAGGCCCTAATTAGGAGTCTTAAATATATAAATAGGAATATAGAAGGCACCTAGATCTTTCACCACAATAATCTCTCACCACACAAGAAGTTCCAAGAATCCCCTTAGGAGAAATCAAGAAAGAAGAAAGCTTAAAGAAAGACCCTTCATAGCCAAGGAATTAATTAAGGCTAAGAGGTAACCCATGTCTCAACAAAACCTATTTTTATAGATATGATTGCCCTCTTAGGATTTCCCCATATTATTGTGTATTGATGATTTGTGATATTATTATTGATGATTGGTGTGATGATTCCATGGGTGATCTTGATGATGAGAGGTTCTTGATAATTATGGTGTTCTTGATGATTATGCGACGCTCTTGATGATTATATGATGTTCTTGATGATTGTAGGATCTTCTTTGTGTTTATGTGATATTTTTAACGAATCTTGATAATAGAAGATGAATTGTGTCCTTGATGATTTAAAAGTGATTAGAACCCTAGATTGTATCGTATGATATTATTCTTGGTGTATTGGGTGGGAAATCGCATGTTCGGGTGTTAATTATGTTTAGAAAAGCATGATAGGTTATGTGCCATTGGTTTCTTGATTTTGATCCGTTAATTGTCTACGTGTGTTATCAATTGCGTTTGAAAGGGTCTAAGCATGGTTTCGGGTTCCACAAAGGTTCCCGGGGCGTTTTTGATGAAAAAGAGTCAGTGGGGGTAGGTGAGGGTAGGGGACCCACCACCTACCCGCGGCCAAATTGGGCAACGCCGGCAGCGGGCAGCCGGCGGGCGGGCAGCTGCCCGCCGGGCACCCGCTGCCCGGATTAGTAGAACTCCGGCGGGTGACCCCCACCCACCGGCTACCCGCTGGTTTGTACCCCACTTCGGGATCCCGGTTTCCCCGTTTGATGTTCCCCCGACCCCCGTGGTGTCCCAACGGACACCGTCTATCGTGCCTATGTCTAGTTTGATTTTCGGGTACCGTTCGTAGGCCGTATGAGTCTTATATATTGCATGCTAGTTGAATTGGTATCCCGTTGACCTAGGTGAAAGAAATATGAACCCCTTAGGAATATCCTTAGTATGTGAAAGATCAAGCATAGGTTTTGTTATACGTTTCTCTCCCTTCCCAATGTGTTAATGTGGGTTGCATGTGCTTGCTATGTGTTATGTGTGCATGTTACCCCGATTTGGTTGAGATCAATCGGGCTATACGGGCAGTCGGGTGGGCTGAGAACCATACCGGCTGCTAACCAGGCTGGTAGATACCGGTCAGGTATATAAATATTATATAGGACAAAGGTCCACTATACGGGCAGTTGAATGGGTTGAGAACCATCCCAACTGTTAACCAGGCTGGTAGAGACCGGTCAAGTATATAAATATTATATAGGACAAAGGTCCACTATACGGACAGTTGAATGGGTTGAGAACCATCCCAACTGTTAACCAGGCTGGTAAAGACCGGTCAGGTATATAAATATTATATAGAATTAGTAAACCCATACCATTCAGGCCCTAATTAGGAGTCTTAAATATATAAATAGGAATATAGAAGGCACCTAGATCTTTCACCACAATAATCTCTCACCACACAAGAAGTTCCAAGAATCCCCTTAGGAGAAATCAAGAAAGAAGAAAGCTTAAAGAAAGACCCTTCATAGCCAAGAAATTAATTAAGGCTAAGAGGTAACCCATGTCTCAACAAACCCTATTTTTATAGCTATGATTCCCCTCTTAGGATTTCCCCATATTATTGTGTATTGATGATTTGTGATATTATTATTGATGATTGGTGTGATGATTCCATGGGTGATCTTGATGATGAGAGGTTCTTGATAATTATGGTGTTCTTGATGATTATGCGACGCTCTTGATGATTATATGATGTTCTTGATGATTGTAGGATGTTCTTGGTGTTTTATGTGATATTCTTACTGAATCTTAATAATAGAAGATGAATTGTGTCCTTGATGATTTAAAAGTGATTAGAACCATAGGTTGTATCGTATGATATTATTCTTGGTGTATTGGGTGGGAAATCGCATGTTCGGGTGTTAATTATGTTTCGAAAAGCATGATAGGTTATGTGCCGTTTGTTTCTTGATTTTGATCCGTTAATTGTCTACGTGTGTTATCAATTGCGTTTGAAAGGGTCTAAGCATGGTTTCGGATTCCACAAAGGTTCCCGGGGCGTTTTTGATGAAAAAGAGTCAGTGGGGGTAGGGGACCCGCCACCTACCCGCGGCCAAATTGGGCAACGCCGGCAGCGGGCAGCTGCCCGCTGGGCACCCGCTGCCTGGATTAGTAGAACGCCGGCGGGTGACCCCCACCCACCGGCTACCCGCTGGTTTGTACCCCACTTCGGGATCCGGGCTTCCCCGTTTGATGTTCCCCCGACCCCCGTGGTGTCCCAACGGACACCGTCTATCGTGCCTATGTCTAGTTTGATTTTCGGGTACTGTTCGTAGGCCGTATGAGTCTTATATATTGCATGCTAGTTGAATTGGTATCTCGTTGACCTAGGTGAAAGAAATATGAACCCCTTAGGAATATCCTTAGTATGTGAAAGATCACGCATAGGTTTTGTTATACGTTTCTCCCCCTTCCCAATGTGTTAATGTGGGTTGCATGTGCTTGCTATGTGTTATGTGTGCATGTTACCCCGATTTGGTTGAGATCAATCGGGCTATACGGGCAGTCGGGTGGGCTGAGAACCATACTGGCTGTTAACCAGGCTGGTAGAGACCGGTCAGGTATATAAATATTATATATGACAAAGGTCCACTATACGGGCAGTTGAATGGGTTGAGAACCATCCCAACTGTTAACCATGATGGTAGAGACCGGTCAGGTATATAAATATTATATAGGACAAAGGTCCACTATACGGGCAGTTGAATGGGTTGAGAACCATCCCAATTGTTAACCAGGCTAGTAAAGACCGGTCAGGTATATAAATATTATATAGGACAAAGGTCCACTATATGGGCAGTTGAATGGGTTGAGAACCATCCCAACTGTTAACCAGGCTAGTAAAGACCGGTCAGGTATATAAATATTATATAGAGCTGCGGCTCATCGGTCGGTTGCGATCGACCCCTCCGTAGTGTGAGACGGGGCAGGGTGCTGCGGGGCCGTGTCAGAGCTATATGCGCTGACCCTCATGTATGGGCATGCGATTGGTCCTGTGGCGCCAACAAAGTGTGCTATGTGATGAGATGAGAAGAATTGATGATATGACTGTTATGGAAACGTGACCATAGGGCTCTTGCTAGTAATGCTTAATTGTGATTATTGGTTGTGCTTATCTATAACTGTGCCCTATGTGAGAATTGTATATGCTTGATTATGACTGTTGATTGTGTGTACCCCTATTTGTCGAGTCGGTTCCCTGATTTGAAAGCTAGAGTCTCTTAGGATATATCTTCATGCTTCGAAATGACTTTTCGTATATCTATGTATATAACTATATGTATTGTATTTCAACGCGTTGGAGTGGGTTACCAGCATCTCTCGCTGAACAGATATATTTGGCTTTCAGGCACAGAAGAATAAGTCACTGGAGCGCGCTAGAACTTGGAGCGTAGAAGTAGATAGTTTCCCTTTCGGCCTGCGTGCCATGCTTATGCATTTACATTATTGGGGATATTAGTTAGTTAGCCTGTGCACCTGAGTTCTCTAGCTCAGGTGTGGCATAGCACCCCGTACTCTTGTATTATGTTTTGGGATTTAATGAGATTTCACCTTTATTTTATAAGTTTTAAATGTCTTGAAAATCTGGGGTGTTACAGTTGGTATCAGAGCCTAAGTTTGACCCTAGGATAAGACTCTTAAGACCGGACTTTAGGACATTAGGCTTGAACTCTAGGTATTAAGGAACATAGGATTTAGGAATCTTAGGACGCGCGGTGAGATTGTGAAACCTACACATAACCTCCCTTCACTTTATCCCTCTCTAAAAGAACTCCCCCTACACTTACCACACCAAGGTAAGGGTGCAGCACACTGACTCATCATTACAATAAATATTGACCCTGAAAACCAGCAGCATGGCGCCAATAAGAAGACAGTCAAGGATCCCACACTCCTCGAAGAATGAATCCGAACCTTCAACAAAATCCTTGGGTTAGGAGAATGCCCAGAGGAACGCCACGTAGAGATAGCCTCGTTCTATTTCAAGACACGAGGTTGATCTTTGATAGGTCCACAAAGAACTTATGGGCAACAACCGGGGGTTCAACTAAGAGTACCTAGGGGCACGGCTACAAGGACGACTCCACCCCGCACCCCCCATACTCATGGACCTCATGAACCGAGTATTCCGACCCCACCTGGATGACTTCGTCATTGTATTCATTGACGACATCCTAGGCTACTCCCGAAACAAGGAAGGACATGAAAGGCACCTCCGCATAACCTTACAAACTCTAAGAGAGCACCAGCTATACGCTAAGTTCTCCAAATGCGAATTCTGGAAAGACAGCGTGACCTTCCTGGGCCACGTAATAACCAAAGAAGGAATTAAGGTGGACCCCACCAAAGCCCAGGTCGTTAAGGAATGGTCCACACCGAACTCACTTTCAGAGGTCCGAAGCTTCCTGGGCTTGGCTGGCTACTACAGGAGGTTTGTACCCGACTTTACCAAGATAGCCCAACCTCTCATTAAACTCATGAAAAAGGAGACCCCTTTCCGATGGGACGACAACTGCGTCGCAGCCTTTCAGGAATTGAAGGATAAGTTAACCACGGCACCCGTACTAGCCATCCCCTCCGGGGTGGAAGGGTTCGAGGTCTTCAGTGACGCGTCCAAAAAGGGGTTGGGGTGCGTGCTAATGCAAAAAGGCAAGATAATAGCATACGCATCTAGGCAACTCAAAACCCACGAAGAAAATACCCCACCCACGACCTCGAGCTAGCCGCCATCGTATTCGCACTGAAAATTTGGAGGCATTACCTATACAGAGTGCAATGCAAGATTTACACAGACGCATAGAAAGTATCATACAACTAGAGCCTCCGGGCAATAAGGGACTTACCTTGGAACAAGGACCTTGATGGTTTTAAGGCACCGTAAGAAGTACATGTAACACACAAAATCGCCAAAACACCATGCGACGTCAAAGGGCAGTCAATCAAATGCATTCCAAGGAAGAGAAACGCATCACCAAGCACTTGGTCACCAAAGGATTGAACAAAGAACGAGCGACAAGCCGAACTCCAAGAAAAACCAAGAAGGCTTGTCATCAATCAAGCAAGGAAAAGACAAAGTTGGCTTATAACCAACTTCCCGGTGAAGGTGACGAGGTTGCTAATTGGAAACCGGATCCGACCTACTGAACGGAAAGAACATGCGAGAGTCTTGACTCATCTATAACTCGTACTTAAGGATCAATAAAACTATACGATGGGTCATCTTATGTATTCAAGTACCTTTTTATTGTGCACATGGGCATGGGGCTTGTCGGGACTTGAATCGGTGCATTCTTGGGATTTTTCTCGAAGAAATTCACTCTTCCTAGTCACCTTCCCGCGGGTCCCCAACGGGACCTTGATGGGACCCTAACGGGTCCTGGACGGGACCTTGACGGGTCCTTGACAGGAGCTTGGCAGGCGGACGACCGCCCACCTCGCGCCCACTGGTACAATGTGCTGATTTCTTAACCCCTCGTTTTATTGATTCGTGGCGCACTTGTGTGCCTCGATTGATGAACGCGAGTCTTGGGTAAGGAACCATGGGTCGCCCAAACATGGTGTCATCGGTAAAAGACCTTGACACGCAAGACATCTTCGGAAAAGCACAACCAATTGCATTACACGTGGAGTTGAAGTTGGATTCTACGATGCAACCAACTAGGGATGATTGGCATAAAGGATTGTGCAGACCAAGGAGACGAGTTGGGAACTTGTGCTAAGGACACACAAAGGCCTTAAAAGTCAAAATTCTAAGGATGGATCGGGACTCCTCCAAACCATGGATATCGTTCAAGCAAATCAGAGGACTCCTTACAAGTTGTATGGAATCAAGAACGACGTAGCCCGTGGTGCTAGGCAAAAAGTAAAGAGCATATTTGTGCCAAGATCTCAAGGGTCATTAAGGACCCACAAGGAAATGAGATGACTCGTAAACTCACCGAGTCATTCCACAACGAGATTAGGTAACCAACTGCGCTTCAAGAAGAAAAAGAGCATGCAAGGACACCCTCATCATTAAAAGTAACACAAAAGGGCACAACAAGCCGAACCTCGGAGAAGACATGAAGTCTTACTAAGAATTTCACTCACTAAAGAAGAGATGAAATTCAATAAGAAAAAGTCAACCCAAAGCTTATCGACTACCAAGAGACTTTGGGAAGAATTTGGGAAGTGCGCCTTAAGAGATCGGCTTGGTTGACCAAACTTGGTCAAGACCTTGGACGCATTAACGAAGTAAGTGTTAAATCATCACGGGAGATTCCCTCAAGATAGGAGAGAAGGATGAAACTTTAGCCTGGGAAGCAAGGTCTAACAAGGATCTTAAAGTCAAGCAAGTGCCAACACCAAGGAAGAAGGATCATCAGTTCGTCAATACGTCGGGATCAAAGCATCAAACCAGAATAGTCACTTAAAATCGAGAACCCTTAACCCACCCTAGCCGAATTCATTTCCCTCCCTCGGGAAATCGGCCCCCTCCTTATTTCAAAACCCTTTCTACCCTTCAAACCACATTCTTGATTCCCTATTTTAACGATTCCATACAAGGTGGCAACCTCACACCCTAAGTTGCAACCTTGAAAACTTTGATCCTAATTCCTAAATTCACTTTGTCCTTAGGTTTGAAACTCACTCTCTTAGCCCTTTAAACCTAATCGTTCCAAAAAAAACCCAGCACACATAGACATACAATTATACAGTTTCCCCGCAGAATACTTTCTCTATAGGACCACCGTACTACCTTTGACTCGTTACCCCCGCAATGATTTCTAAGCTTCGGGGACGAAGCTTCTCGTAAGGGGGGGAGAGTGTAACACCCCGTGTTACGGCCTTCAATCCCGGATTAATTATTTAATTAATCCCGTTAATAATAATCAAATATGATTTAATTCGGTTAGGTTTCCCTTTAATTAATTAATGAGGTCCACCATGAACCGTGGACCCTTGCCTAAATGAGAGTCTTAGGCCTATTAGGAATAAAGGAAGTAGGCCTTTTACTATTCAGATTATGATTAGGATTCTCTTTAATTAATTAATATGGTCCACTATGGACCATGGACCCTTATCCCGAAAACAAGTCCTTAGTCCTATAAGGAATAGAATTAGTAAACCCATACCATTCAGGCCCTAATTAGGAGTCTTAAATATATAAATAGGAATATAGAAGGCACCTAGATCTTTCACCACAATAATCTCTCACCACACAAGAAGTTCCAAGAATCCCCTTAGGAGAAATCAAGAAAGAAGAAAGCTTAAAGAAAGACCCTTCATAGCCAAGGAATTAATTAAGGCTAAGAGGTAACCCATGTCTCAACAAAACCTATTCTTATAGATATGATTCCCCTCTTAGGATTTCCCCATATTATTGTGTATTGATGATTTGTGATATTATTATTGATGATTGGTGTGATGATTCCATGGGTGATCTTGATGATGAGAGGTTCTTGATAATTATGGTGTTCTTGATGATTATGCGACGCTCTTGATGATTATATGATGTTCTTGATGATTGTAGGATGTTCTTGGTGTTTATGTGATATTTTTACCGAATCTTGATAATAGAAGATGAATTGTGTCCTTGATGATTTAAAAGTGATTAGAACCCTAGATTGTATCGTATGATATTATTCTTGGTGTATTGGGTGGGAAATCGCATGTTCGGGTGTTAATTATGTTTAGAAAAGCATGATAGGTTATGTGCCGTTGGTTACTTGATTTTGATCCGTTAATTGTCTACGTGTGTTATCAATTGCGTTTGAAAGGGTCTAAGCATGGTTTCGGGTTCCACAAAGGTTCCCGGGGCGTTTTTGATGAAAAAGAGTCAGTGGGGGGTAGGTGAGGGTAGGGGACCCGCCACCTACCCGCGGCCAAACTGGGCAACGCCGGCAGCGGGCAGCCAGCGGGCGGGCAGCTGCCCGCCAGGCACCCGCTGCCCGGATTAGTAGAACGCCGGCGGGTGACCCCCACCCACCGGCTACCCGCTGGTTTGTACCCCACTTCGGGATCCCGATTTCCCCGTTTGATGTTCCCCCGACCCCCGTGGTGTCCCAACGGACACCGTCTATCGTGCCTATGTCTAGTTTGATTTTCGGGTACCGTTCGTAGGCCGTATGAGTCTTATATATTGCATGCTAGTTGAATTGGTATCCCGTTGACCTAGGTGAAAGAAATATGAACCCCTTAGGAATATCCTTAGTATGTGAAAGATCAAGCATAGGTTTTGTTATACGTTTCTCTCCCTTCCCAATGTGTTAATGTGGGTTGCATGTGCTTGCTATGTGTTATGTGTGCATGTTACCCCGATTTGGTTGAGATCAATCGGGCTATACGGGCAGTCGGGTGGGCTGAGAACCATACCGGCTGTTAACCAGGCTGGTAGATACCGGTCAGGTATATAAATATTATATAGGACAAAGGTCCACTATACGGGCAGTTGAATGGGTTGAGAACCATCCCAACTGTTAACCAGGCTGGTAGAGACCGGTCAGGTATATAAATATTATATAGGACAAAGGTCCACTATACGGGCAGTTGAATGGGTTGAGAACCATCCCAACTGTTAACCAGGCTGGTAAAGACCGGTCAGGTATATAAATATTATATAGAGCTGCGGCTCATCAGTCGGTTGCGATCGACCCCTCCGTAGTGTGAGACGGGGCAGGGTGCTGCGGGGCCGTGTCAGAGCTATATGCGCTGACCCTCATGTATGGGCATGCGATTGGTCCTGTGGCGCCAACAAAGTGTGCTATGTGATGAGATGAGAAGAATTGATTATATGACTGTTATGGAAACGTGACCATAGGGCTCTTGCTAGTAATGCTTAATTGTGATTATTGGTTGTGCTTATCTATAACTATGCCCTATGTGAGAATTGTATATGCTTGATTATGACTGTTGATTGTGTGTACCCCTATTTGTCGAGTCGGTTCCCTGATTTGAAAGCTAGAGTCTCTTAGGATATATCTTCATGCTTCGAAATGACTTTTCGTATATCTATGTATATAACTATATGTATTGTATTTCAACGCGTTGGAGTGGGTTACCAGCATCTCTGCTGAACAGATATATTTGGCTTTCAGGCACAGAAGAATAAGTCACTGGAGCGCGCTAGAACTTGGAGCGTAGAAGTAGATAGTTTCCCTTTCGGCCTGCGTGACATGCTTATGCATTTACATTATTGGGGATATTAGTTAGTTAGCCTGTGCACCTGAGTTCTCTAGCTCAGGTGTGGCATAGCACCCCGTACTCTTGTATTATGTTTTGGGATTTAATGAGATTTCGCCTTTATTTTATAAGTTTTAAATGTCTTGAAAATCTGGGGTGTTACAAATCCCTAAACGCCGCGTCGATGCACATGGACTCGTGATGGGGAAAATATGTGATGCCAATCGTTCCAAAAAGCAACTCCAGCTGGCTGCGGTTTCAGCATCAACAATGGAATATGCCAGTGGAAAGATTTCATTGTTAGCGTTCGTCCCGAGCGCTAATAGGAGGTTGCCCTTGTATTTTCCATAGAGGTGTGTACCATCCACACCAATAACTGGGAAGCAATACTGGAAGCCGTCTATCGCTGGCTTAAAAGCCCAAAATGCATACTTGAAATGAACGTACGCGCTTTCGCCACTTGGAGATAGAGGGGATGGTGTGAAATCAAATTCAATTATGGTGTCGGGGTTTGTTGCCTTCAAAGACATGAGGAAACTTGGTAGCTCATTGTACGAGTCAGCAAATTTGCCGTACTCAGTCTCAATGCATTTTTGCCTAGCATACCACGCTTTCCTGTAACTCACATCTAATCCGTACTCATTTTTGACATCGGTTTGGATTTGTTTCACTTTGTAGTGTGGGTCATCACGGATCTTACGTGTGACCAGAGCAGCAATTAACTCACTACCGCACACCCTGTCCATTCCTCCTTCAGTGAAAACATTTTGGCAGGTATGTGTAGTCGGCACCTTTTTTATCTTCCATTGGTTTGTTGTACCCTTCAATTTAGCAGCTGAGAGTGGCCAATTACACGGCGTTTGTTGTGGTCCAGTGGTTGCACAAACAGCTCGCCAAGAACTACTTTTTTGTAATTGGAGCAGAAATTTTTTCGGTGTCAGATGTGGAAAATTGAGACAACATTCTTTAACTCTTCAAAGTTTGGAAATACCATTCCTTCCTGGATCATCTGCGTTTCATTGTCGTAGGACGGAGTTGGTTCGTCATCATCTTCCTCATAAGATACCGGGGCGTGGTAGAATGGAATCTGGGAATCGTCCACCCTGTTTCCTCGCCTGGTTCGTGGTTGGAGTAATTCAGGGGGAAAAATTAAGCACGTCCTTAGCATTGTTTGGATCTCATTCAGCTTCCGATGGGGCGGACACTATTTGTTCTGGTTCGCTTGTTTTGGGTGAACCGACTGTCTCCTCGTTTCCCGGTAAAACGCGACTACCGGAGGCTTCATCTGCATTAATCGTCAGGGAATGAAAATGATTTTCCTGGCGAGAGAATTCCACATATTGGTCGTAAGAACCCAAGTTTGTGGATGGTGGTTCAATGTCAGCCAAAAATTCTGTGCATGGCTGTTGCGACTGATATGCACCGCCTTGGTTTGTCACTTCTGCTGCAGCATACACGTGGACCTCACCTAGGCGATGTGTTTGCAAAACAAAGTAATCCTATTGATCTGGAGTGTATATATGATATTCCATATATAGTAGACCCATGGGACTCTCGTATAAGAATCTTCCAGTAAGTTGTAATGGTACTTCGGAAGAAATTCCCATTTGGTTGCGTATGAAATCGACAATAAAAGGTAATGATCCAACAAGACGCACGGCAATGATGGCCCGTGGAGGCAATGTGTAGTACATTTCCGGTGTTGTGGAAGTCTGATAAATTTGACCACCCCAAAAAATGGACAATTAGCAAACGTCTTCTGATGATCCAGCCATTTGTTTTGTGTTGGTTGTAATTTTTCTTGGAAAAGGAGTTGGTAATTCAGAGATATAACAAGAATGCAATTTTGTATTTGGAAGTTCGAATTGTTTGGAATGGGTGTGTCTTTCGATTGGTTGAAAATGTTCGTTTATATTGATGGTCGAAGAATAATCAATGCTCTGTCATATATCGCCTATATGTTAGGCGACATTCTAATCTCTGAAATTGATTTGACCAATCACTTATAATACTGTTTTCATTTTATTTTCTTTGATTTGACCTATCACCTATAATACTGTTTTAATTTTATTTTCTTTGCTTCCAACTCATCTTCATCTCGCCTATCTAATAGGCTAAAATAGAATCTCTGAGATTTTCAGCGATTAGACTTATCACTTGTTGTTCATTTTTTTTTTCAACTCATTAAATTAGAATATCTGAGTTTCATATCTTAAATAAAGCTGATGTTATAGATGAGATGTCTCTTCTCTTTATTAAAGCTGATGTTGTAGATGTAGTGGGGGAAAACCAAGCGGGTACTTTAACAATTTTTTTACTTCTTTTCCTGCATGTATTGGTCGTAAAGCCTATACCAAACACCCTAACCTGCATGCAGCTGCTTTCCTGCTTCGTCCAGTTCCATCCAACTAACATCAGAAGCTGAAATTTTCAGCGATAACTTGTATCAACTTTAAACGCATTTACATTATTTTAATGTGAATTTCGCCTATGTAATAGGCTACATTAGAATCTCTAAAAATTTTCAGGGATTGGACTTATCACTTGAGTGAATTTCGCCTATGTAATAGGCAACATTAGAATCTCTGCAAATTTCAGAGATTGGACTTATCACTTCTATGAACATTTTTAGAGATTGGACTTATCACGTCTATATCACTTCAGCCTTTGGAAGAATTTATATTGCAAGAGTGAATTTCGCCTATATAATAGGCAACATTAGAATCTCTGAAAATTTCAGAGATTGGACTTATCACTTCTATGAACATTTTTAGAAATTGGACTTATCACGTCTATATCACTTCAGCCTTTGGAAGAATTTATATTGCAAGAGTGAATTTCGCCTATGTAATAGACTACATTAGAGTCTCTGATATTTTCAGGGATTGGACTCATCACTTCTATATCACTAGAGTGAATTTCGCCTATGCAATAGGCAACATTAGAATCTCTGAAATACTTAGCGATTGGACTTATCATTTCACACCGTATTTATATTGCCAACTCATCAACTATATAATTATTGTTATATTATTTCTGGATTTGTGTTTAGATTAGGTGGGGGTATCAATTCAGCATTAATTAGAGAGTCAGGCACAACTTTTGATAAATTTTCAGCTTTCATTTATTATAAAGTTGATGTTGTAGATGAGATGTCTATTTAACACCCAACATTTCAAGTCCATTTATTGTTTGTTCACTATCCGTAAAACTTCTGTCGAGTGTATTCACAGTGCACAAGTACTTCACATTTTACTCAAATTTTTGTTTCATTTCCTTGATTTTCAGATATGAACATTTTTACTTCATCTTCAATTGTATGCCAAAGTCGAAAAGATTTTGGCAACATACTTGAGTTTTACGTAGTAACAGATAATGGCAAGAGGTTGCCTATTTGGAGTTTTATTGTAGCGAATGATAATACAGGGAGTATCTTTAAAATTGCTCCGAGGTGGAAGTTATTATGTAAAGTGCTAGCATTAAAATTTACCACACCAATATGTCGCACTATCGAACAAGCTTCCAATTTTCTCGACTACCTCGTCCAGCATCCGGATATGTATTGGGTGCCTTATGACCATACCTTGAACAGACGACTTGAGTCGGAGAGTACGTTGATCAATTTGTTTTTTTTTTATCAATCTCATGTATTTAATCATTTGTAATTTTATTTTTTTCTTTTATTTCGGTTTCCTAATATTTTTTTTATTAGGTTGCTTTCGGCGCCCGCGGCCACCAATAGATTATCGAGAGTTGAGTTTCGAAGATCCGGAGCCCCCATTCAAATATGTGCATTACCACAGTCCAATTACATCTACAACTACTTGGTTCTATGCGACAGTCGCACACTATGGTGGACTATCAATCCCGTCCTGCATGCGCGAACACTTTATTGAGCATATTCATTATTCTGCCCAACTCTTTCATGGAAACAATTCTCCATGGGAAGTTTTTGTTGAAGGAATGTGTTTCAAATGCGGATTCAGGGAATTTTGTGTCGCATATGATATTCAACTGTACGATATCATTTTGTTTCGACACATCGGTCTGTTTAAATTTGAATTTTATGTTTTTCGGAATAAAGAACAGGTTGTCCTAACTGAAGATGCAGAAGGTGATGCATCAGAAAGAATGCCAAGTGATGATAGTAAGTCAATGTTATATTTTGCTCATATAATCAGAATATACATTCCCTTAGCACATGTTACTAATCATTTATTCTTATATGTATTTCTTATAGTTCTACATCAGATAAACATCCACACTCAGTCTAGTATACCAGGAACTATTTCCATACATGATTCATCTGGGTGCAGGGCGCTACTACTGGATCACACAAAAATAATGCGCCCTGAGGATCTTGTAAACTTCATTTTTAACATTGAGTCGGAGAACCGAGTTGTGCAAGTTTTTCATAGAAATAGGCGAGTGTTGTTCCATATTGATCCACCGTATTTAAGAGAGGCAATGGAAGATCTCCAACTTATTCTTCTACACGACGTGAATGCATATTTACAAAAATATGTGTTCTTTAACTGTCAACGTGGATGTATTTACATAATTATATTTGATCTATGTGAAACCAAAGAAATCAGTGACCATTGTTTTAGCAATTATATAGTTGATTCGATATACTTTGAAGATGATGATGAATGAAAATGCAGCGTTCCCCATTTCATCAATATTGTTGTTCAATGACTTATCACTTATAAATTTTGTTGTTCAATTTTTTTTGAATTACTTATAAATTTAATTGTTCAATTTTTTTTATCATTTATAAATTTTATTGTTCAATTATTTTCTCAACTCATCTACTGGTGAACAACTCATCTACTGGTTTGAATTTTGTTACTGCGCAGTATGATATCACTTCTATCAACTTCATTATAATTTACGTAATATTATTTTGGAAGCTAAATTTCGCCTACCTAATAGGCTACATTAGAATAAAAATTCACCGATTTGACCTATCATGTCTTTCAACTTTATTATGACAATTTCTATTGATAAGAGATGTCTATTCAGGCACAAGTTTTGATAAAGTTATTTATCTCTATTGATAGTTAGGCACAACTTTTGATAAAGTTATTTATCTCTCTAAAGTTCTTGAGCTGTATAATTTTGCCTATTGCTTATGCGAAATATCTGTCTATTTAACTCCGCACAATTCAACGACATTTATTGTTTGTTCAGTTCAGTATCCACAAAACTATCTATCCAGTGTATTGAGAGTGTACAGAGCTCCCTGCAACGATTGCAGTCATGGTAATATTTTTTTATTTAAATTTATTTTTAAATATCAATCATTGAAAAAAAAAATAATCAATCTGTGTTTACAGGGAAAAAAGACATATGTTGTGTTCGTTGGACGTTGTCCGGGAATATATGACAATTGGGAAGACGCAAAAGCACAAGTTCATGGATTTAGTGACAATTCATACAAGTCGTTCGCATATAAAGCTGAAGCTATCGCCGCTTATACTGCATTCACACAACGGGAACAAAGTTCATCATCGTCCACAACTTCTACTTCCGGCCAATTTAATTCAACACCTTCAAGAACACAACAAATGTTTTTCCATATGCAAGACGAAATTTCAAGAGAAAATTATGAGCACGCAATGAAAGTCGATGCGATAATGCAAGAATTTAAACAAATGTTAGATAAATAATTGACACAACGGTTTGGTCTCATGCCAACAAAAGATAGGCTTATTGTCGGTCGTTGTTAATGTATGAGTTCTGTTATTGCATATTGTCAGCATTTGGATCATTCTATCATTATAAATTAAATAGTGTCATGATGATTATGAAACATGAGTGTGAATGTCAAACAAATTCAATGACATCAGGTAAAAAAAAAAAAAGATTCTCGCCTAAAGCTTAGGCGAATAGCACTCCCTATCTTCTCCACCGTTTCCTCTCCCCGATCCCCTTCAGATTCTCACCCTATTTGTAATCTCCTTTTGTACCCATTCCTATCCCATTATCTATCATTTTCACCACTCAAACTATCTCTCCTTTTCACCACTCAAACTTTCTCTCATTTTTCCTCCCCATTTCACCGTGCCATTTTTTCCTTCTCCAAAAAAACATATAAACATATTGTTGTTATTCTTGTTCTTCATCCACCAAGTCAAGCACAAGTGATTCCTTCTTCCAAGTGGAGTAAAGCAACGCATCACCCTACGTATAAGGTAAAATAATATGTTGTTCTTTTACATTATGTGGGGTAAAATAATATGTATGTGGTATTCATCTATTTTGTAACATATATGGGTTGTAGATGTAGATTTGTGGTTATTATCGTTTTTGCACTGTGTAAAGAATCTTTCTACCAAAAAATTTTAAAAAAAATAAATTCAGATTCTGTTGGTTTCACTATTGTTTTGTTAAAAATATATATTCCATATTAACGCCTTACCTTTACGCGAAATTATAAGTTATACTACTAAATTACTGTTATAGGATTTTTTTTCCTTGATGAACTTAGTATTTTTTGCGTAATTAGAATTTTTTTTCCCTTAATCAACTTAGTAAAACCTACTTAGTCTTATTTGTCTATTTAGAAAATCAAATGGCATAAATAACTAGCAAAGGATATTGAAATTTCCTATGTACAGGTATTAAGCCCATCATCCCATATGTATTCAAATGTTGAGTCCAAAGCATACCACTGATATTGTGTTTGTATTATTTTTATTGTTATGTTGAGTCCAAAGCTATAAACTCTATAGGTTTACCGTTATTATTATTTTATTATTTTTTATTTCGTTGTTTTGTTAAACTGCTTTAGGTTTACTGCTTATCTATGAAATTCTATTCATGACCAAAATTTAGGCAAAATTAGAATTTCTATGAAATTCTATTCACGCCTAAAATTTAGGCGAAATTAGAATTTCTATAGGTTTACTGCTTATCTATGAAATTCTATTCACGCTATGAAATTACTCTATTCACGCTATGAAATTATTTTATTATATAAACTGCTATAGGTTTACTGCTTATCTATGAAATTCTATTCACGCCTAAAATTTAGGCGAAAAAATATATTTTGTTTTTATTTTCTCACCTGAAAGTTAGGCGAAAATAGTTTATTTTTTCAGGATTTGATTTATAGTAATAACATTTGATTATTATTTCGCCGAACCAGTGGCCGATAATAGAATTCATTAATTCATTTCAATGGCCGAGTAAAGAATTGTATATGTTCATTGATGAATTATGTGATAACATTTATTTATTTTACCTTAACAGTTATGGCTCGGAGAATGGTCAATTCCGGTCCAATCGACACGTCTGTGCTGACAATACAACACAGTCATCGTTCAAGATCTATTTGGACAGATGCAAATGTTGCAAACAATCCACAGTTAAAGAGTTGTCGATACGAAGGGAATTTAGAACCACCGCGAGATCACAGAATGATCCAAAACTTGCGCATTAGCGGTTTTTATGGTGTGGCGCTCATTGACCGCGTTAGGTTAGATCATTCATTGATCTGTGCACTTGTTGAGCGTTGGCGTCCGGAGGTCCACACGTTTCACCTACCATTCGGTGAGGTCGGTATAACACTTCAAGATGTTGAAGTGTTATTTGGATTAAAGGTGGATGGTCTAGCTGTTACGGGAGTACAGCAACGGACTAAACAACAATGGCAGTTTATGTGCGATAAATTGTTGCGTTTCGCTCCTCCCGCTGCAGCTTTTCGAGGCCAAAAAATAAGTATGGTGTTGCTTCTTGACATTCCAGAGTTGACAGATGCGAGCACAGATTATGATGTCGCGTTTGCAACGCGCGCGTATTTAATACGTGTGTTAGGGGGCTTTCTATTTCCAGACACGTTGAACAGCTTGTTAAATCTTAACTTGCTGCCGTTTCTGGAAGATTTCGAGGAGAATGGTCAGTACAGCTGGGGATCAACGGTTTTGGCCTATCTGTATAGAGCTTTGTGCAGTGCCTCTGAGAATGACAGAACTCATGTGTGCGGGTGTCTACTCCTTTTGCAAATTTGGGCATGGGAGAGGCTACCAATGGTAAGACCGCAGGGCTTTTTACCCGCACATGACGGACAAGACTTGCCACTTGCATCACGGTTAGTAGAAATATTAATTCTACAAAAACAACTTCGTTTTAGCACAGTATACTCTTCTTGTCCTTATTTAATTTCTCTTACAATTGCAATTCTAGGTGGGGAGGACCACATGCTTGGGCAACTGTGCCGAACCAGGTGAAATTGCATATATTTGGAGTGTTCAGTGGCCTAATTGCACTTTTTTTTTTCGTTCAGTGATCTAATTGTATTTTCAGGTTACGTTTAGTGGCCAATTTAAACCTTATTCCATTTATTTGTGTGACAGTTATATATAATAAATCTCTCATATATTATTTTGCATTTATATACTTTAAATTACTGATTTAAATAAACAAATTCAACATTTATTTAATTATGCATGAACATCTTCTATATAATATTGCATTGATATACTTTGAAATACTTATTTAAAAAGAATTATTAGACATTATCCTATAGAAAAACTAGTAATTATATATAAATAGGAACTCCGCCGAGGAGACGAATCCCCTAACCAACACCTCAATTTGCTTAGAATCCCATAAAAAAGCTTCCAAAACTCGAATCAACCCTGGACGCTTCTTCCGATTTCCTCCATCCCCGTATTACCAAAACAGCAACAAACCCTCTCTTGTTCTTCTTTTTCTTCTTCTTGGGCATTTGATTTTCAGCTTTTTTTATTTTTCCCTGGGGGAGCAGAAAAAGAAAGAGGAAAAGTGGGCAATGGGTTTGATTCATGATGGAGAAGAAGATGAGAAACGGAGTATATCTCGCGACGGGGTTTTGATGGCTCCGCCGCCCAATTTTTCCGCTGTGGAAGCTAAATGCATTTACCGATCAGGATTTCCCCAGCCCTCCAATTTTCCCTTTCTTCACTTCCTCAATCTCCGCTCTGTAATGTATGTATCTTGTTTTCTTCAATTCGGTTGTTGTTTTTTTTTTCTTTAATTTATTCTTCTTATCCTTTCCCGTAAATTATTTAAATCCATTATATTTATTGTTCTCATTTGACCCTTTTCTCCATTTCTTGATTTCAATGGTGTTTTTGAGCGCAGATATTTGTGCCAAGAGCCGTACCCGGATGAGAATAAGGAGTTTCTTCGACTTAACAATATTCAGCTTTTCCAATTCGGAATAGATGGCACAAAGGTATTGTCTTTATGCTGCTAATGATGTTATTAGTACTGTATTAACTATTCACTTTCAAACAAATTTAAGAGAATTTGTTGTTATGAGACTGCAAGTTTTACATTAAGGAACTCACATTTTGAATTCTAGAAATGCATTTTTATTTGGGAGAGAGATTTGTATAGGTAAATAAGGTCATATGTATATATATATATATATATATATATATATATATATATATATAGGGAGAGAGAGAGAGAATCATAATCAGTTAAGAACCAACCTTAACCTGCTAATTACGAACTTTTGAAGGATTGTACAGCAACTACTACATGATTGCACCGTTACGGCTCCCAAACATCCCTAGACATCCTGGAGGACCTTGCGGTGCAATTGTATCCGGGTTCGGTGCAATCATATAGTAAGTTCAGTGCAATTGTATCGGGGTGCAGTGCAATAATATAGTAAGTGCGGTGCAATCCTTCGGAAGTTTGCAGGTTCGCACGTTAAGGTGAGTTTTCACCTGATTATGGACCTATATATAAATTTTTAAAAAGATCTGTTTTCTTTTCATCTTTGCTACTTGATATGTTTGAATTAGTGTCCATTTCAGAAGTAGCCTTTTTTGATCTGTTTTTGTTTTTCTAAGCTTTTCCATATCGTTAATGAGAATGCAGTGGTGTTTTAGAATTGAATTATGTTCTTTTATGTGGAAAGAACAAAAAAGAAAGAAACATAGGTTACCATTCCACAAGCCTTGGCTTTCTGATACCCTTTGCTGCTTGATAGAGATAAAATTATGTTACATGTTTCTATGTTGACTGTTGTGCTCCCATTTTCAGGTTTTGTAATATTGGTAGCGCCTTCGTTTTTTTTTTTTTTTTTTCCTTTCAGGAGCCATCCACTATTCCCATGACTACCATAACCGAGGCTTTGAAAGTTTTAATTGGTATTCAATCTTATCATTCTTCTCGTTCGTTGATTATCAATCTTTTCTGTTATTCTTCCCCGTGTAATGAATTTCTTTCTTTAATTGTGTAGATGTGAGAAATCATCCGGTCCTTATCCATTGCAAGCGCGGAAAGGTACTGCTCAAAATCATCCTTTCTTGTTCATTCACCTGTCTGAATATATGACTATATTGTGCTCTGACATTGGTGTCGTTAGGTAAAATCTCATGACAGCCATTTAATTCGTGGCTTGCGATTATAGATTATGAATAATACATAGTCTACCCTGGACTGATTATCGTCAACTTATATTCTTATAGAAGTGTATAATTGAATGTATAACCTCGAACTTGATAGTTTGATTAAGTGAAAATTGCCTAAGTTATAGGGAAATTGTAGGATTTGTCCCTATTTGCTGGTCGTGCTCACTTTTCATCCCTAAACTATAATTGACATTGCAAATTTTGTCTTTTCTCTAACAAAACAGTAGGGACGAAATTTGCAATTTTAGTTATAGCGTAGGGACGAGAAGTGAGAGCACGACCAACAAGTAGGGACGAGAAGTGAGCACGACCAATAAATAGGGACGAGAAGAGAACACGACCAGCAAGTAGGAACGAATACAGCAATTACCCATTACCTTATAACTTAGGACAAAAAGTGCAATTTCCCCTCTAATTAAATATCAAATGAGTCCAATATGACTTTAACCCAACACTATTTATGTTTTTTTTGTGTGTTGCAGCACCGAACCGGGTGTTTAGTTGGGTGCCTGAGGAAACTGCAGAATTGGTGTTTGTCGTCTGTGTTGGAAGAGTACAAGCATTTCTCGGGCACGAAGTGGAGGGAAACGGACCTAAGGTTTTTGGAGACGTACGATGTGTCGTGTGTAAGGCATTGCCTCCAGAGCGTTATCTATCGCTACTACACATCGAAGAATAGGCGCATACTCCACAGAGAAGATTGCGTAAAGAAGCCGGGGATAGCTTCTATTTAGCGGTCGGTCGGGCAGGCAGGCAGGGGTGGAGCCATCTTGGTTTTTAATATGGGATTGGATTCACCAAAAAGACATTGTGGTGTTAGAAGTTGCTGCAGCAGATTCTTCTTCTTCTTCTTCTTTTTATATGTTCATTTACTTGAAAATAGGAACTAGTTTAATTTGTTATATTCCCGGCGCAATATAAGCTTGTTGTGCCTGTGATTTCATTACTGTCAAGGATGATGGACATTTTACTTCCAAGGTGAAATCATTAATACAGTTTCTAAAGTATTTTATTATTGTTATTAGTAGTAGTAGTAGTTACGTCTGTAACATGGCCTTAGTAGAAAATACACATTTGTTTGAACTTAGTAGAAAAGTATGGTATATGGCCTATTTGGTAAAATAGTTAGCTTATCAATTAATGTTGGCTTATTTGACCAATATTAATTGTTTGATTTGGTTAAAAAATTAATACAAGTGTTTGGTTAATTAGTTTTTTATAATTCTAAAATGTTAAAATAAAAAAAGCTGTTCAAATCAACATTTTCAATTAGCTTTTTGAGAAAAGAAATTATATTAAACAGCTATCAGTTAATGTTATCAATTAGTTATATCTTCTAGTTAATGTTATAAACTAGTTATACCCTCTAGAGATGCATTATCTTTGTAAAAGAGAAGAAGAAATGCAGGAACTTAACCGATCTACCAAAAACTACAGATGTACGTTAATACAACACCAAATCGAAATTAAAAATTAAAGTGTATACATTTCCCATCTCCAAGGAAAGAAATATCCCCATCATCAAGTTTCATGACTTTTGAATAGCAGTCTCAAAATCCATCTCGTAAGTTGCATTACCAGCTTCCTTCTAATTCTGTGCCTACGGCTTCCTCTTCTCCTCCTCCTCCTCTAATACTTTCGTGGGCTTTGCCTCTGGCTTCAGCTATGGAGTAGGTTCTCTGATTTGACTGGCCGCTTCCTCTCCAGCGAGTCTTCTTCTGGAATCTCTACATCTAATTCAACCTGTAATATAACGACATATTTATATTATTGAATTAGATGTAGAGGTTGGAGTAAATACTCATTTTGAATTTTTAATTTCATCTCTAATCAATTAATGTTAATCTTTGAGATATTGTAAAAGTCATTGCTTGGGTTGATAAATACACTTGTTTATCTGTGCCAAAAAAATACACTTGTTTATCTAGAAGATTCCTTTTATTGAGCGGGAAAATTTTTCTTAATTTTATTTTCCAAAAATGTTTGGCTTTATTATAGTATGCATAATGCATAATAGAGTTTTAATGAGTTGCAACATCCTACTATCCTACTAATATAATAAAGCCATAAGATTTTGGCCAATCAAATGGCTCCATTTTCCCGCCCAATGGAAGTGACGTCTTTGGCCATTAACTAATTGTTTTTGTATTGGAATTAAATATTAAGTTATTATTATCAACCACATTTTTGGTTTCCCAAATTTGTGGGAAGTTGTTCCGCCATTTGCATTAAAAAATACATCACTGTAAATTCAAAATCAAAAAAATATAAATACATCATTGGAACTCTACAGCCTTCAAACCTCTTCTATAAATCTTTGTATACACAAACAATCCACACATTGCATTAACCCTCTGCGTGTTTATTATTCACTACTTAGACTTTGCCATCCATCTTATATAACCTGAAAATGGCTCCATTATTCATTTTAGGGAAGGACATCTGCAGAACTTGAAGGCCGAAACACTGAGGTAATGTTTTCTTTACAAACCTGCAAATAATGCATTCTTATTTAGAAAATAATATTTTCATTCTTGATAGGCACATATGTGCATGTAAACATTCCTAAAGAATATGTCCCACAATTTAGAAAACTATTAAAGGTAAAGTCTATGCTGTAAAAGATTTTGTGGTCATGTATCACTCATACATGCTCTACAGGTTCCAATGTTCCATTATCAAGAGGTCTGTTATCTTCTCTCTTTTTTTTTTTTTTCTTTTTTTTTTTTGTTGTGTGAGTGTAAATCAAGGGGTGATCTTACTAACTGTAAACCATCAACATGTCTATGCAGCAGATATCTGAATGTGACAAAAAGTACTGTGAAGCATTGGATGACATTCCTAAAGATTTACAGATATAGAAAGTTGAGGTAAGAAATCAATGAAAACAATAAATTACATCAAAAAACATTGTCAATGCTAGAGGTAAACAAGCAGATGAGTGTAATGTTCATTGTGTGCATGGATATGAAATCTGAAATAGAAGAGGTAGCGAAATAATAAAGTATAAAGTGTCTTTTCCTTGAACAAGATGTATGCATTTAAATACAGTAGATAAATTATTCAACCAGATGAGTACTACCGTTTTACTTTTTTTTTTCTTTAACACAGTATATGGTTTATTTCCTTTTAAATATTGCAGGGGAATTTTGTTCATGCGATGTTTCAAGGAGCATCTAGAGAACTATTAGACTGTTCTAGGCTTATTGATTTTGTTCATGCTTCTCTTAAGAAGATACATCTGGAAATGATTCACTAACTGTTGGAAGTTATTGCAATTTTGTTTTTTTGTTTGTTTTTTTTTTTTTTTTTTTTTTTTTTGCAGGGGTAGCATGTACCAGTGAACATGTGGAAGACTATTCTTATCTTTCAATAAAGAATAGTGTCAATTAAGGGTATTCAGAAACCAAGTTACATGAACAAAATGCAATGAACCAGTGGACATTTTCTCTTTTTATACATGTAAAGTTAGCTAATGTATTGATTTTTTAGTGTTTTTTTTTTCTTTACTTGCAGTCTGTTTTAAACATGCAGAGCAGACAAAAGGAAATGAATTAGTTTTTTGAAAAAAAATGAAATGAACACTTAACTTCACAGAGTATGTTATCTTACATACCCAGATTTCCTACTATATGAATGCATCTAACTATTTTGATCATCATCAGCCTATTCTGTGATGTGTGTGCCTTTTTTGAGAGTATGCACTTTTTAGAATTCCTTTATATGCTATGTTTTTTTAGTTTTATTTCTTATTTTGTTATCTCTATTGTTCTATATTCTAACTCCGTATTTTAGTTTACAACCACTATTCTATAGCTTTAACAACAAGAAGAGTAAAATTACTTATGCACATGTTGTTTGAATAGAATATTAAGGCTACTTAGTAAATATCATTCTTATCAACTACAACAAGAAGGCTAAAAACTAATTATGCAGATTTTGAAGAAAAAATATATCAAACTACGTTTTTGAAAATAAAAGAAAAAATATACCTTTGATAGCTATGTCTTCATACACATTTACAAACCAGTTTGATCAACTTCATACACCATGTAAATACAACATTAAGAAAACAATATCTCTTATCTGCTTTTCAAAACTATTCACCGAGCTAATCCTCACACAAAACAAAAGAAAAATGAATGTATTAGTAATAATTACGCAAAAATTATCAGAATGAAACAGGCAACCTTAAGTTAGAAATAGAAAATATTAGTGTTTTTAGCGGTAATCAAAATTTTGAGAGAATAAATCTGTATAATAGGTAGGCTTTTATGTTGATGTTGGTGTCAAGGTCGAAGAATGAAGAAAAGTAAAAAACCAATTAACCAAACCTGGTGGCTGGTGTCAAGGTGAGTGGCGAGGGCGCGGTGGGCGGTGGCGACGCGGTCGGAGGCGGTGGACTGGCAAGCGGCAGCCGACTGGGGCGGCATTGCGGTAATAGTGTATGGAGGCGGTGCCCTGGTTTCATTCGTAGTCTCGCAGAGGACGTGTTCGCAAATCGCAAAGGAAGAAATGCAGCTTAGTTTGTAAGAGAAGTGGAGAACAAATAATATATATATATATATATATATATATATATATATATATATATATATATATATATGTTGGGAGCATTTAAAGGGAAAGGCTTCTCTTAGCCTATCCATGTTGTCCCACATTGATAGAATAACCTCTCATTTCCTTCCTTATATACTCCAAGTCCTTTTAAATGGTTTGAAGTGTTATGAGAAGGGAAAGGAGGTAAACCACGCGCATGCTGCCGCCGCCTGTCCGACTCGGCACGGCACGCGCGCGGGGTGGTGGGGTCAACGTTTTGAATGAGTGTACAAGGCTGACCGAGGGATGGTCAGCCCTACAATTATGGGTGGTGAATGTGGGCTGTTACACATACATTACTATATAAAGGTGCTGTCCAATTGTTGTTAAATGGTTTGTTCCAGTTCGAAAACAACACTGCCACCTTTCATTATAATTGCCTGAGAGTTATGTTCTGTTTTGCCTGTCGAAAACATGCGATTTAATCCCTGGTCGTAAATGTTTTTAAGGTAGTGTTTACACAAATTCGTATATATATAGGGTCAAGTTCCTGTGAGAACAGGTCTTCCCGTGCGGTCAGTGCGGCATACACCATTAGGTATGCATAAACGTCCCATACAGTGTCCGAAAATACACCATTATGTATGGTGTATTTTTTTTTTTTTTGTGTGTGTGGTGCATTTTTTTGGCATTTCATTCTGGTGTGTGTGTGTGTATATATATATATATATATATATATATATATATATATATATATATATATATATATATATATATATATATATATATATATATATAAAAGCCCAAAATGATGTCGTTTAGGGCTGAGTAATTTTGGTCAGTGGGGGCAACTGCTCCCACTGCCCCCATGTTTCCTCTAACCCCGCCTCCAGTAAAAGTGAGGAGTGGGGACTGAAGTTAAAAAAAAAAAAGGTCACAATGAGAGGTGATGGGGTATGGACCCCAGCCCAAGAGGAAGGAAGAAGCCCAAGAAGAATGAAGAAGCCCAAGGGGTGAAAGCCCAGAAAATAACAAAGCTCGAAGGGGACTCGGACCGAGTCCGGGAGTCGGGCCGATCCCGAGGTCGGGACGAGGACTCGATCAGATTGACAAAGAGCCGTTGGAAGGCATTTATGACGGCATTGAAGAGCTCGGTCAAGGAGCCATTGGGAAACCCAGTAACGGCAGCCCCAACGGCCCTTCGACATAATTGATGCTTAAGACCCCTTAATGTATTTTAACTCGGATTAAAGGAGGCCCTACTATATAAAAGCCCCTCCACAGATGTAAAACAGGCGAGTCCATGCCCAGAGAATAGAGAAACACTTTTGCTAATTTTATTTATTCCTTTCTATTTTTCTAGCTTTATTGAAAGGTGAATCCACCAACCAAGGTTGTGTTGGACCTCACTAGGCCCAAAAACCCTAAAACCAACACTGGCGCCGTCTGTGGGGATCGAAACGAAGAGTCATGTCCGTTCTTGAGCAACAGAGTTCGCAGAGGAAGAGAGACGAACAAGTGGGAGAGAGAAGCTCTACAATATGTCTGGAGGACGAACCATGCCTCCAACCGTAACCTCGAGCCGGAAGCCGACTTGAGAGAACAGCTGAACCAGCGAAATTCGCAAAGCCAGGAAAATGATTCGGCACCCCGAAACCGACCCCCGCCGATGATACCTCTCACCCCCGAGCAGATCCGGGCCATTGGACGAGCAATCTCTGCTGAAAATCGAGAAAGATGAGAACCGTCGTCTTCACGACCACCACTGCACAATCAGCAACCACCCTAAAGGTCGGATGGAGACCGACTATGAGATCGACGAGCGGAAGATCCGCCGACGCGGTCAGTCCATTCGAGGCTAGGCCCGAATGCAACGCGCTAATTGGCGAGAGAACGATTGGGGGAAAGAGAGGCCAGCCGTGTACCGGCGAACCAACGAAATCGAGAGGCCACCCGAGAGAGAACCCGTACCATGAAAACTCGAACTCAGGCGCGACAGACCGAGCGACCTACCCGCAATGATGAGCGGCAGGCCGAGTCACAAGTCGGCGAGAGTACTGAGTCCATAGGGAATCACACTCGAAACGCTGGAGACGTGGCTCACTTGGCCCAAGAATTGTGGAATCTGAGAGAGCAAGTGGAAGGTAGGACCAAGTCCCCAGGTCTGACGTTGCTTACCGCCTTGCCTTTCTCGGCCAAGATCATGGCCTATAAGATACCCGGCGACTTCAAGTTCCCGAAGCAAGCTACTTTCGACGGATCCCGCGACCCGCGTGAGCATCTTTTGAGCTATCAAGCCAAAATGCAAGTCCTGGGGGTCCGAGACCACGTCATGTGTCGCGCTTTCCTGCCGACATTGAAGGGCTCGGCACAGAGATGGTTAGTGGCTTTACCCTCGGCGTCGATTCACAGCTTTGAAG
The DNA here is from genome assembly GCF_001879475.1 of Ipomoea nil. NCBI lineage: Eukaryota > Viridiplantae > Streptophyta > Magnoliopsida > Solanales > Convolvulaceae > Ipomoea > Ipomoea nil. The sequence continues at coordinate 2,351,131 of NW_017619207.1, read as the reverse complement.
AGTTGGCTGACCGCTTCATGAGCCATTACACGGCTAACATCAAGCCGCAGAAAGATCTAACACATCTGGGAGATATCCATCAAGAGGAGGGCGAATCTCTCAAAACCTACCTGGCTCGGTGGCAAAAAGAGATTCAGTCCATCGAAGAGGTCGAGGACCAGACCACTCTCACCTTCTTCATCGAGTCCTTGCGGTCCGGGTAACTATACCGTGACCTGCGGGACAACCGGCCGACCACCTACGCGGACGCCATACACATGGCCAACAAACGGGCCAATACGGAGCAAGCTATGAAACACAAGCGACAGCGGGAAGTAGGAGTATCCTCTTGTGGAAAGCGAACTCGCGCGGAAGTAAAGGAAAGGCGTCCAGAACCAGCCAGGTGACACGAAGCCCGGAGCACGTATGACAGGTCTAGCATCCAGCCCTATAGGCCTACCCCCCAGCACCCGGTGTACGAAGTACAAGCGGTCGCGCTGCCTCCGCCTCCTCCGACCGATGAGCGCAGTAAACGAGGACTCAGGTAAGACGTCTAAGTACTGTCGTTATCACAAGTCATACACCCACAACACGGAAGAGTGTTATTACTTGAAAAAGATCATGGAGGGGATCATCCAGCCAGGGACGCCGCCTCCCAACCAATGGCGAAGAAGATCGGCGACTAAGGAGGATGGCGACCCCTCGGAGGCGGTCGAAGGCAGTCGCGGCAAGCAGCCGGCGACCGATGAAGGTGAAACCCAGTGGAGGCAGAAACCGGTTATCAATATGATAGTCGGCGGACCTGAAGGAGGCGACTCTGCCAACACTAGAAAGGCCTGGGCTCGGCAATTGTATGTAGGGACGGTATATGGGCGAGAAGGTGGCTCAAAGAAAGCGTGCCGAGAGCCTATCGTCTTCATAGACAAAGATCTGCCTACCGGAGAGACACCGCATCGCAACGCCTTAGTCATTGCAATGGATGTAAACGGGGTGGTTGTCCGGCGAATCCTGGTAGACACCGGGAGCAGCGTCAACGTCTTATACCTCGAAACCTTCGTCAAAATGGGGTTATCACGAGAGCAACTGACCCCAGTCAAGACGCCATTAGCCGGCTTTACGGGCGACTCTGTGGAGGCTGAAGGATCCATCACCCTGCCGGTTGAGATTGGCAATTACCCCGACGTACAAAAGTTGGACATGAAGTTCGTTGTGGTCGATCTGACATGCTCTCACAATGCGATACTCGACCGGCCGGGTTTGGAGGATTTGGGAGAGCTAATCTCCATCGAACATCTCTGCTTGAAATTCCGTACACCGAGTGGGGTAGGCACGGTCCGCTGCGATAGGAGAGTGCCCGCGACTGCTACCTACAAGCATGCAGAGGAATGGGCAAACGAGAGATGCAGGTCCACAAGATCACGGAGCGACCCCTGAAGATATTATTATTATTATTAGACAAAATAACATTTTTTCCTCCTGAGTTATATACTTATTGTAATTTTTCCCTCTGAATTAAAGTGACTATGAAATAATAAATCGACATATTTACTCTTAAAATGAATATTTCATTTATTTTTTCTTCTCCAACAAATTATGACTACAATTTAGTTCAAACTAAATAGACACTATAGCAACTAAACCAAAATATTCCAATTACTATAGTACCACAAATATAATAATTGGGGTAATAAAACTAAACTTAAAAGTAGTTATAATATGTAATTTACCATGAAAGTGTTTAATAGTGTGTAATATTCTATTTTCTACGTAATATTGAATACAAAGTTTTGTTTTTTTAAAAAAGTTTTGTTTTTTTAAAATGTATTTGTAATTCATGTATATATTTAGTGTACTTCAAATTCCTTTACACTAATCAAGTGGAAATAATTTTTATAATTATTTATAATATTTAGCCGTGCATCGCACGGGACAATACTAGTATGTATATATATATATATATATATATATATATATATATATATATATATATATATATATATATATATATATATATATATATATATATATATATATATATATATATGGTAGGGAATATCCCGACCGACATAAGCTTCATCACGACCGACTTGCCTTTGTTTTTCTCTCTTTATTTTTGCAGGTAACAGGTCGGGCTTCATGCGAAGAACCCGGTCGGGATCTGACCGGGAGTTGCCCGAGTAGTAGTGTCGACCACCGAGCGGTAGCCCTTTGGCGAGAGAGCTAACGAAGGACACGTGGCAGCTCTTTATGACGACAGACAGGGCACCCGGGAGGATGACACGTGGTGGCTACGTGGAGAACATGCCGAACGACCAGATTCTTATCCCCGGCACAGCGGCTATAAATACCCACAGTAGCTACAGTGTAGAGGACTTTTGGACGATCGATAGGTTGTTACTAGAGAATCCCGACCGCAGTCAGTCGGCACTCAGAGCAACCAAGTAGATTGTACTTAGGGCCTTTACCGTGATCAATAAAGTCTTTTACTTGCTTTAATTGGTCTCGGGTTTATTTTATATTGCTTACGTAGAATTAGCAGTATCAATATATATATATATATATATATATATATATATATATATATATATATATATATATATATATATATATATATAGGGATGCACTCAGGTGCGAATAAGTATCCAGGAAGGAATATGCGAACGAATCAGCGCGCGACACTGTCCAGATATAATTACTTAAAAAAAATACGGTGGCATTTTCATAAATAATTAAACATCGAAGTGCAAGTAAAATCACTTACAAGTGCGCCTATTTTCACCTATAAGTGCATGTAATTTTACCTTGTTAGCATTCATTGGTCTGAGTTCAGCGGGTAGTAATACCCCTGAAAACCACTCGCAAACATTCATACACCTAGGTGCAACTACTTATAACTATGTGTGCAACTACTTAGAACTATAGGTGCAACTAAGTATTGATGCTCAGTGTAAATTTTTACTTGCACCTACAATATATTTTACATGCACTTGTAATACATTTTACTTGCACTTCGATATTCAATTATTTACGAAAATGCCACCGCGCTTTTAAAAAAAATCAGTATTTCTCATCCATTAGATCTGGACACGTGGACGAACAGAATCCATTCCTATTTCGCTCCTAGGCGAAGCATTCGTACCTGAGTGCGATTCTATATATATATATATATATATATATATATATATATATATATATATATATATATATATATATATATATATATATATATAAACAAAATCCTCCTACAGTCTTTTCCCGCCCAAACTTTTCTACTAAATTAATTAAATATTTTATATTTTTTTGGGTCAAATAATCTATAAATATTATTTGGAAACCAAATGTTTAATGGAAAGTAATTAAAATGTATTAATTGGTAATATTGTATAATTAGAATATTGCAAATGTATTAATTGGTAATTAATTTATAGTAAATGTGAATATTATGTAATAAGAGTGATGCACTCGAAAAAGGACAAATGCGCATTTTTTTTTATAATTAGAATTCAATTTGGGTTGTTGATTTGGATTGCATCTACGGTTGGAATCTATCCGTATTTTTTACATGGCTATATATATATATATATATATATATGTATATATATATATATATATATATATATATATATATATATATATATATATATATATATATATATATATATAATTATTTAAATGTAAACTTTTTAAATCTCATGTAATATCTAATAACACAATGCCTTATAATATATGGTAATAGTATGTTGTGATGATTATTATTTGATTTTATATTTTTTTTAACAATTTGTAGAATAAATTTATTTAAATTTTATGCCATGAAAATGAATATATTAATATTTCTCTGAAAATATAATCGGCAATTATGTTTCCATAAGTATATTACTTTTAAATTATATGAAAATGAATATTAATTCGTTTTATGAATGAAAAAAAATGAACATTACACACGAGAATCTATTATTAGTATTCTGTTAATAATTGATATGGGAATCAGGTCAAATGAAAAAGGAAATTAGTATTAAAAATACACTGGAAATATAATACAAGTTTTCCGTTCGAAAAAATTAGTAACTGCCAAATAAAATATTAAGAAAAAATTATGAAAGAAAAAAGAATGAAGAAAATATGAAATGAATATATTCATATTTCACTGGAAATACAATCAGCAAATTATATTATTATTATTATATTAATTATTTATGAAGGAAAAATGAAATGAATATATTAATATTTCACTGGAAGCATAATCAGCAATTATATTTTTATAATTATATTATTTTTTTTAGTTATATGAAAATAAATATTAATTCTTTTTTAAACGAAAAAATAAATAAATATTACACACGGGAATATGTTATTAGTAACCACCAAATGAAATATTAAGAAAAAATTATGAAGGAAAAAGGAATGAAAATCAATTTTAATTCTTTTTATGAAGGAAAAGGGAAATAAAATAGTAGGGAAAACGAAATGAATATATTAATATTTTACTGGAAATATAACACAGCTTTTCCTACCAAAAAATTAGTAACCAACAAATAAAATATTAAGAAAAAATTATGAAAGAGAAAAAATATGACAATCAATATTTATTCTTTGTATGAAGGAGAGAAGAAGTGAACATATTCAAAAGGAAATGAAATATTAAAAAACGAAATGAATATATATTAATATTTTACTGGAAATATAATCGGCAATTATATTATGATAATTATATGAATTAAATAATAATTAATTAATTAATTATATTAATAAATAGTAATAATTAATATTTAATAATTATAGTATAGACAAATTGATATTGATCTGTATTGGCTGAATATAAAAGGGTCACGAACTCATTTATTTTCTACCATTATAGGAAAAACTCTATAGGCCTTCAGTTGACGCGTTGTTATTTTTCCAGAGAATATCAACGCACAGCCGTCAAGACGTCAACCACCAAACTCTAGAGTGCTCATTTCATGACTCTAAGGTACAAATTGCATTTATATATTATTTAAACATCACTTTATTTTTGTGATATTACATTAAATATCAATTAATATTACTATTTATGTTGTATGTTGTATATTTTATACAAATAATTTATATAACTGAGTTGCAAGCTAGACAACAGCTAATTAGGGAGTAGTTATGCTGTGCATCCGTATGCACCATGCATAGTGCATACGGATGCAAAAACGACGTCGTTTTATTAAAAACACGCGTCTCTCCTTTAAAAAAAAATCCAGGTTCGATTCCCAGCAACAGCATTATGTTGTTCATTCATTCTGGAATTTTAGTTCATAGATTATGGAATTTTAGTTCATTGATTATGGAATTATAGTTCATCGATTCTGGAATTGTAGTTCATCGATTCTAAAATTTTAGTTCATATATTATGGAATTTTAGTTCATTCATTCTGGAATTTTTAGTTCATTCATTCTGGAATTTTTAGTTCATAGATTAGTTTCTGGAATTTTAGTTCATTATGGAATTATAGTTCATCGATTATGGAATTATAGTTCATCAATTCTGGAATTTTAGTTCATATGTTGTTGTTGGGAATCAAACCTAAATTTTCTTTTTTAAGGGGAGACGCGCGTTTTTAATAACATGACGTCGTTTTTGCATCCGCATGCACCATGCATGGTGCATATGGATGCACAGCATAATTTGCCCTAATTAGGCCAATTAATACAAATCATATTCATTGCTATATAAAATCTCTAAAGTTTCAGCACCGGATGCGTACATCTACACGTTGGCTATTAATTGAATAATAATTTGTTCGAATTCAAGCATTGATAACATCAGAAAACATAATCGATCCAACTCAATTATTCAATTGCACTATATAATATTTGGTGTTTTAATTTAAATAATTATATATCAATCCAAATATTTTTAATATATTACAACAAATCTATTCCATGCATCGCACTGGGGCAAATACTAGTTATATTAAATATAACACTTTACCAATAAATTTGAAGATAATAAACTTTTTTCCATACTTCATTATGTTTTAATATATATAGAGATAAAGATAGAGATAGAGCTATAATAATAAAATATATTTATAAAATATAAATACACATAATAACTTCAAAAAATATATATATATATAAATATATCTACCCACACAATTAATACATTGCTAATCTTGTTTCTATCAAAATGCATTCACACTTTAGAGGGAAAATTTTGTTACTAGATTCTGCTTTATTATATGTATATATATATATATATATATATATATATATATATATATATATATATATATATATATATATATATATATATATATATATATATATATATATATATAAAGATTTGATTAAAATCAATAAATAATTAATTTAATGATTGATTAGCTTTTAATTAAATTTCTAAATCATATATGTGCATATATTATTTGTGTCTATATAATATAATTCAAATTATAATTTTGAACTATTTGTTTTTATGAATGTTTTAACATTAAAATGGATTTAGCAAGTATCTCAAAAGGGCAGTATGTATTCTCATGATGCAAATTAGGATTTGCAGTGTGAGAGAATTTATGATGCAGATTTGAGTTCCACTATTTTTTGGTTTCAGGCGCTTGTTAATCTTTTCAGTTAATTGCTTATAATATCAATAATCACAGGTCAGCAATAATTAACATACTCGGCACCAAATCTCACACTGTTGTGGTTGTGGTTGCTAATAAATACTATAAATTGTGAGACTGTGTTTATTCTTTTTGCTCTGTTAAAATTAACGTCAGAATTGGAATTAGTACAACAGAGAAATGAAAGAACGAACGTTGAGTCTGAATTAGAAAATTTTATTAAGAGCAAGCCTCGAGTTTGGGAAGAAGGCCTCGCCAGGCTTCTGCAACACTGTTTGCTAGGTGCGCTTGTCCCTTTGCAAATTCGTGTAAAGCAACACCAATATCCAGTGTTTTTTGCTCTTGGAACTGGACAATCTCTTCATTCATCAAACGGGCTATTGTCTTGAATCTTTCACCTGCTTCTTCCCCCTCAACCTTCAACTGTTTCATACAAATCATATGATATGATATGATGTCAGGCAAAGCATCGGGTGGGTACAGATCAAAACAAAAAATTTGTAGGCAAGTACCACTTCATATTCACGCTCAGCCTCAGCTAACTTATCAGACCGCATTAGCCTGAGTTTGTTTCTGGAACACAACAGAAGTGCTCAATTACAAAACAACAATACCCAAGTAAGAATTAGCTGTCAATTCAAATCGCGATGAAAATAAATTTCAGTTGACCAAATCATACATATCTATCTCCTTGAACTTGATTGTTTCAGCCATTTCACACTGATGTTTGAAAGCATTTGCTCTTTCTGCCATTGTGGCCTGTAAAAAAATAAAATAAAACTCACTATAAGAAAATAAATCATTATTTGTCAACATTTGAGATAATATAAATGTCATTACCATCACTCTTATTTTATTAAACCATATACTTATTGTCAAGCACAATGAATGAAATATTGCCAATTATAAGTTAGTTGTTCAAGGAAACCTTCTCTAGAGAAGTTCCCAACTCACCTTAATCGACTGCACTGCTCGAACATAATCCTTCAATGGCTCTTCAAAATTCATTAGAAGGTTATGTGCCTGGGTGCATTTTCAATTTAAGTAAAAAGATTCAAGGAAAAAGATACAACTTAACAAATAGTCTTCCAATCCAGAGTGTACCTCTTTCTGCAGCTTAATTGATTGCAGCTCACATTTTGCACCAAGATCAGAAAATGCCTTCCCAAGGGAATTTCCTTCAGAAGTTCCCAGGAGTTTGACTGCCTTTCCAAAATCTGACAAAGACTGTCCTAACTCTGTGGTAAAATATGTTTCATATAAAGAGAACAAGCAACATAAATTTTCATCATTATACAATTAAGACTAATGCATTTAGAAGGAGCATGGTTGAAATAGGCGTTAGACGCTAATCGGACGGTAGAGTAGCGCCTAGCGCCTAAACGGCCTAGGCGGGGCCTAAGCGGCCTAGGCGGTCGCCTAGGCGTCTAACTAAAAAAAAAAAAGAAAAACAGTGCACATGTGTAGGTGCATATATGTAATATTACATACATACATACATGCATATATATATATATATATATATATATATATATATATATATATATATATATATATATATATATATGTCATATAAATGAAAAAAATTAGCAAGGTCGAATCGGCTGGGTTAACTCAGCTAACTTGACAGGAATTGACGAGTTAACTCGGCGTAATCGGCCGAGTTAGGCGCTAGGCGGGCGCCTAGACGGCCGGTTTCCTAGGCAGGAGCCTAGCGGGAAAATCGCCACGGTCTAGGGGCGCCTAGCACCTAGGCGCTGATTACTCGGTGCCTAGGCGGGATTTTTACAACCCTGAGAAGGAGAGTCTGAGATGCCACCTAGGTAGTTAATCCTAAGCAGAACATAGGGGCTATATAAGCCTTAGGGACACCCCCACCCAAATGGAAAGGGAAGAAATGTTCTGTCAAAGTTGTTTTACTTTCTATTTTGCTTCCAAGTTTCCAACTGCAACCAAGAGGAAGCTATTCTACCTTTTACGAAGACAATGTAAATTGTTCTCTCATTGATAATATAAGATCACCGAATGAGTATGTTGTATGCATAATAAGCGGCATCTCTAACACCAGTATTTAGTACCTCTATGTCTCTTAACAAGACGATATGAATGCTTTTGAGCTTCAGCTAGATGATCTTCAAGCTCAAATATATAGTGCTTCAACTTCTCATATTCAGGATTTGATTCTTCAACTGGCTTTTCCTTTCCAAGAACAACATCACTCACCTTCGATTGTACATCCTGCCAACCAATTAATAGTCTCATTAGTTAAATATCACGACAATCAGAATGCTCCAAAGAACTCGAGGCTTTGCGGACCAGCTAAATGCTTACAACAATTAAGAGCACAACAAAACTTGGCATGCATAGAATAATGATAACAACAACAACATAGTATATTAAACTACCAAGAAAATCTAACTAATATTCTATTGCATGCATCCACCAAGATGTTAAGGTTAATTTTAGCTAGTGGCATCACATTGTTCATGTGATCCTGAGCCCTGGTGTAATAGGAGGAGCAAAGTCAAATTGCCTCAAACCAAGTTAAGTGATGGAGAAGATCAAGCAAAGTTTGAGTAAGACAATATTTCTAGACATCCAACATGTTTTATTAGGTTGACTGCATCCTTTCTTATAACAATTTTTTACTGAGAAATAGTAAAATCTACTTTTACAAACTAATCTATTACCTTGAAAATTTGCATCAGATCAGATGGCTTTTTCTTGAAAATACTAGTCTCTTGGGCCCTGGCTCTTTCCATTGTCTGCAAATGAGGTAAAATCAGATCGCAGATAAATTCCCAAGGAAAATTATCATTAAAAACACCATAAAACAGACCTAGTAATGAAACAGTATCAGATCCATAGGCAGCATTATTGATATTTATTGACAATGAAAATTTTCAGAGCAAGAAAACCCATTTTATTATAAAATTCAAAGTGATTATCTATTTTCCTTGAGGACCCTAAAAGGCTTAAAGCACTAAGATATTAAGCTGCAAAGTGTTTGCTATGATCTCAAGAAAATATACTTCTACCTAGAAACTATCAGCTTTTCACTTTTTTTAATTCCTAGAAGGTTGAATTTGGTCTTTGGTCTACTGACCAAGTTATCATTCATCTATTATTAGGTAATGAGTTTGAGTCCTAGAAATAACCCTTCTGAAAGGATAGCTAAGGTTGAATACACCTTTAGTATTAAGTTCAAAGAAAATATACTTCAACTTCAATGTATGATACACAATGAAAACAACAATAAAGACACAACATGGCCAAATGCCCTGGATAAAATTTCATAATTGAAGAATAGAACCAAAATGTTTTCCTATTCAAGCTACCAAAAATTAAATATTTTACCTGTTCATCTGCCTCCAAAAATATTCTTAAATCCTCACTTTTTTGAAGTTCATGATGTGAAGCTATGCAGTTAATGAAAACATCCAGAGCTCGACATCGCATTTCAATGAATTCTGCACTAAATCTAAACTTCTCTGCAAACAGTACAACGTTAAGCACACCTTAATATTCAATGAGAGCACCTTGAGGCTAGTGGAAAGGAAGGTTTTGGGGATTATTACCTACAGTGCTCTTCTCTGGAAGAGGAGGAATAAATATTCCCTTATACTTCTCAAAAAGGTGATCGTGCAACCAAACAAAATCACTATAGCGTCGAATAACAATCTTTTCTTGCCCTTGGAAGTCAGGTAAATTAGTCTGACAACACAAATTTCTACTTATGAGTCACATTTTGTACATGCTACTTTTGTATGCATGCATATACAACAGGAAAATAAACAAAAGAACACAAAAATGCTTTATGTTAAAAATGAAGTGACAAATAAGTTTTTGAGTTTTTTTTTTCTCTCTTTTCTTTTTTTCAATATGAAGTAAATAATGTAGTCAAGATTGAAAAGAAACATCTTGAGAATCAATGACAAGGGAAGCTATGTGGCATATCCATATATCCATATATTAATAATATGATGAATTGATGATTAACAATACTTTTTGGGTGCTACGAAAATTTAATAAGGAACCTTTCTAATTTCTAATGATGTACTTAAACTAATCTTTTAATTTCCCTATCTCTAAGCAACCTCCCATTTGCTGCTCAGATTGGTTTGCTCTGTTGTTCGTGATGAAGATTGTTGATTGGCAAATCCTAGAGTGCTTATGTTGCCGTGAGGGTGTTCGTGTTAATCGCCCCTAGTGCCTTCTTTCCCAAGGATTGTGTATAGCATTGTCCCTCCGAAGCCATCTAGCACTGTTATTCTCTAGTTGCTTTTAATCTTCATTTGTAATGTAGAGTGTATGTTTTAATCCAAGCTTAGAACTTCTAGATGTTTCAGCTTGAGGGGGAGTGTTGAAAAATAAAGAGTTAGGTTTATCTATAGGGTTGTGTCTGTTTATGAATAGGTGTCAGTTATGGGTAGTTACTTACAATTATGTGTTTGTACTAGTCGAGGGCTCGCGCTTTGCGCGAAACGTCATGCCCAACAATCAATTATTATGTTCTAATTTTTTATTTTGTATTTTTAAAACAAGTATGTTCTAATTTTTAAATAATATATATATATATATATATATATATATATATATATATATATATATATATATATATAATTTTTAATAATTGTTATATGACAAAATAAATAAGAATACATAAATAAGTTATTCAGATACCAACATGATATACAAGAATTGAATTAGGAACATGCAGGACTGCTGGAGGCCATTAGATTTGGTTTTGAGGGAGAGAATGGAGATGTTAACTAGAATAATGTAGTAGTTTTCTAAAAAAAATGTAAAAAAAAGAAGAAAAAAAAAAGAATGGAGTGTTGGAATGATGGAGAAAAAAGAAGACAAAGATCACATCAAGGCAAAGAGGAAGAAGACAAAAAAGTAATGGTAAAGTTGTTATTTCTTTAAAAATTGAGGGCAATTAAAATAAAAAAAATAAATCAAAAATTAGATCAAAAAATTTCATCCATTAGATTTGAAATCAATGGTAAGCAAGGGGTGCCATTTTTGAGGGGCAAATGGCAACTCCCAAATATAAGTATAGGGGATATATATATATATATATATATATATATATATATATATATATATATATATATATATATATATATATATATATATATATATATATACATATATATACTATGTTTCTTTATTAGAAACAGAGAGAATACCAATATAATTTCAATTTTATACACTTTTCCTAGTCCTTGATTCTTCACATTGCTTCCGCCTAACTGGCGGGTGGTGTTATTCTCCACCCGCCAGGCCATTCCATATTCCAAATTCAACACTTTTAACATACCTATTGCACTAACAGGTCTACTATAATTAAATAAAGCATTTGTGTACTGTTCAAGGTTATCAAGGCGGACTTTCTAGGCGAGATGCCACCAACTGCCTAGTCGACGCCTAGGCGATGAGTATTAAATAAATAAAAAGTATATATATATTGAAAATATCTTGTCTTGGGCAGTCTTTTTGCTGGCATATTTACTTCAAGTAGATGAATAGTTTTTCCTAGAATAGTGAAAAGTCTAGTATTTATTGTATATTGAAAATATCTTGTCTTGGGCAGCCTTTTTACAACCCTATTTACTTCAAGTTGTCTTGAGAAGATGAATAGTTTTTCCTAGGGTGGTGAGAAGTCTAGTATATATTGATAACATGCTAGAGTGAGGGAGTGGGTTTTGCTCGGAACAGGAGGACGACGCCGGAGCTTGAACCGCGCCGCCATCAGAACCACCACGCGCCGCCGCTGTGCCGCTGCTCCGACACCACTCGCCGGCGAGTGAGGCAGATTCTGGCGACTTCTCCGGCTGAAAATTACACCGGTCAACTCGCCTTATTGTGTAAGTTCTGCCCATGTATGTTTTGTGGAGTTTTGGGTTGTATTCTACACTTAGGCGAGGCGAGCACATTAGGCGTTCGGTCTTGACCGACCGGACGCCTAGGCGACGCCTTGATAACCCTGGTACTGTTACATCAAAAATCAATTTTGTAGACCATTAGCACAAGTAATTCCACACTAAAAGAGGGAAGGGAACCAGTCGGTTTATAGACCATTTTCAAGGGAGTTACAAAAGTCATCATGAAATTTAGCAGAAGTAATTTCAACATAGTTTAACTCGCAAGATAATTGTGGATTTGTACTAAAGCTTTTAACATACCTATTGCACTAACAGGACTACTATAATTAAATAAAGTATTTGTGTACTGTTATATCAAAAATCAATTTTGTAGACCATTAGCACAGGTAATTCCAACACTAAAAAGAGGGAAGGAAACTAGACAACCAGTTGGGTTATAGACCATTTTGAAGTGAGTTACAAAAGTCATCATTAAATTTAGAACAAGTAATTTCAAAGTAGTTTAACTTGCACGACAACTGTGAATTTGTGGTTTAAAACTTAACATTTCTAATTATACATCATTTTTAAAAAATCATTTTAAGCTCAAAATGACATGTAGAAAATGTAAGAGCAACCTAACAATCCAAAAATCTAGAACCAAAAAAGGTTTCATTACCACAATTCGGGCACTCCAATTTTTACCAATCCGATCCTTATTATTGAGTGATTGAAAAGAATGACACAATTACACATGCAGGTAGAAAAATATCAAAGCATAATACAAATTACCGGAAAAAAAAAAAAAAAAAAAAAAAAAAAAAAAAAAAAAACATGTAAAGGATCAAAGGAAATGATGACCTTGGTGGTGACTTTGTAGGAGATATAAGCTTGGACCCCATTGCCCATTTTAGCTGGGTCGGTCACTGATATTGAAAGATAAGGCGCCATTTGTGATGCCTGTGGGGATCTAGGGCTTTGAAATGACCCGGATCCGCTTATCTCCTGATGTTCCACATTCAAACACCAACCATTTCAATAATAAAGAAAAAAAAAACTGTTAGCTTTACCAACTCAATCAGGATATATAACAAGTGAAAAGAAGATGATGATGGAGAAACCGTAATTACTGTGGAGATCATGGTAGCTTGGCGATTAAAGGTCGGAAAGAAGATTAACAGAGAGCTGATAGAACAGGGGCGATGGAGAGAGATACGTGCTTGCTAAATCTCACAAGTGGGGCGAAATCTAACTGATGTAGTAGCGCGCAGTTTCTTTTTTCCGGTGATGACCTGACCCGGAGACCCGTTACAAATAAAGCAATTATTATCCATGCAATATTTTTTTTTGCTTTTAAAAATAAATCTCACTACCACATAATAAAATTTAAAAATTTTAAATAAATTTTTACATGCAATGCTCTTTCATTTTACAAATAGTCTCACTTTCATATTATATTAGAAATATAATAATAAAACAACAGAAAAATAACAAATAACAAATAAAAAATAAAAAAATAAGGATAAAAGGCGATTGAATGTCTTGTAAGCTTTTGGGAGAGTCCGATCAACTCCTTGAGATGATCTAAGCAAGAGATCTAAGTTAGATCACTTGGGGCACACTTCCATGGCATTTCCTAATTCAATATCCGGGACGATGCAACTAGAATGAAGTGTAGGCAAGATGTTCGAACAAATGACTATTAGGTACTTAGTCACCTAAAAGTGTTCTAAGCTTAGAGGAATCCTAGTATACCGGGAGGTGAATGGACTTAGCATTACACAATTCTAGTCTTGCGATGTCCTAACCTATGTTAATGATCCTACATGCATTATGAAGTAGATGAACAATCCAAATCCCTGTTTTACATATTTGCTTGTTTCCTTGGTTTCCTTGCTTTGTATTACCACTTAAAGTCTCAACAGATCAGTGCTTCCAAATTTGTATAAATATGTGAATTCATTGTAGAACCCTGCATTCAACCAGCTAGACGAAGTACAAATTGCTTCCAACAAATCACAGAATACATATCTCTCAAACAACCTACTTGGAAGTGAGATCTCTCCCTTCAATATCTGGAGTGCTATTAAGGTCCAAGTGGTTCGTTCATACAATGTACCAGAACACAAAGGAAGCTATCAAGAGGAAGGAGATTGTCTTTCATAATTCTAAGGTAAATTTAGGAAAAAAAAAAATTACCATACTGTAAGCACCATCTCATACAGAATCATCAGTACTGATTTAAATTACATGTATATACAGAGAACATTAGTCTATGCCCACATCCCAAAAGATTATGCTCCTAAGTTCCTTAATAAGTTTAAGGAAGGGTCAGTTTACGGTAGTAAGCGTTTTTTGGTTTGGTCTGTTGATGGATTTTTGAAACAATTTTGCCCGGTGGCACAGAAATCTCGAAAGTGCTGATCTTATAAAACAATTGTGTCTGGTGGCACAAGAATCATTTTTTTTGTTTATATATTAGTCTGTTTTTACTTTTGATATAGATTGTTGTTCACTGTTTTTAAAACAAAGGTTTGAAAACCTTATCATGTACACAAGGGTTTGAAAACCTGCTGCAATCAGTTTTCTTTTTCAGAGTGTTCAGTCACCTACACTTCCAAGTAGATGATTGCAGTGGTGACCAATCTTTTTGTATGATTCAATCATTCATTTGCAGGTAGTTCAACTTGAGGACACATTATAACTGATGGGGTTGTAAATCTATAACTACTTTCAAAATACATTTATAGGAACAATAGTACATATTACGTATGAAGCAAGACACTAGATATTTCATATTTCATTTTACTTCTGTTTAGAGGGAAAAAAATAGTGCATCAGACTGTAACATCATCATTTGCAAGTGTTTATTAGTTAGTAAAGTTTAGGTAAAAAATAACATAATTTTTGGAAAGTCTATTTAGTAAATACCAAATGGTCAATGAAAAACACAGATATAGAACTACAGATACTGTGAAAAGTATCAAGTACCTGGTGTCTATCTTTATTATTTTCCCTTTTGCATACTAATACAGTACATACCTTGACAAATACACTGTTGAATTTCATCCTAAGGTATGTTTTAAATCCTGCAAGGAACAAATTGATTGATTATTAAACTTTACAAATGCACAGTGCACTAATTACAGTATTAGGAAATTCACAAATCTGCAATAAAAACTATTATACTAAGACATGAGCTAAATAAAATAAATTGACTAATTTATAATACATTTAATAAAAAAAGAATTAAACAGATTCTTAAATTCATGTTTTCATGTTCTGTATTCAATACTAAAGCACAATACTAACACAGTATTTGGAACTTTGATTCTTCCCAAATCGTTTAAATACATCTTTAACAATATATATGTGCTTCTAAAATTCGGAAATCAACAGAAAGACAGAATACACTCTGAGTTTTGCAAATACTAAATTTAAGGTCTTACTACATAAGTATACACACCTGTTTTAAATAATCTGACAGTAAGCTGAACATGTGAAACTAAAATTCCTAGAGCAGTAGAATATTACGGAGTAATAAAAAATTAATTTTTGGGTGAAAATTTGTAAAAAAATCAAAAATAAAAATAAAAAATCTGATATCTAATTCAAGCATGCATAGGTTTCATACTGAAATAAAATCTATAAATCAATAGAATTTTTTTTTAAAAAAAAAAACCTAGGTTTTGTGGTGTAAATCGTATATCAATGGTCGGAGACTCAACCGTATCTGTTTCGTAGGCTTAACCGGATTTGGTAATCTGACGGAGACTATTCCCTGTACATTACCCGTCGACATCTGCCTCTGCAAGATCACGGTTCGAAAAAAAAAATCCCAGCACGTTAGCCGTCGAACACCGGTGTGCTCTGAAACTATCGAATTATTAAAAAAACTGTAAAATCTCCACAATTTCCAGATTTGGAGTTATAGATATGTCGGAAAACAAAATCGACAGGAAAGTTCTAGAGTGAGATACAGAGCACCACCGTGGTCTTCATCTAATCGGCGAATCATTGGCTTTTTAATAATAACTAGTAGTTGCACATCTGGGATGCACGACTATATATACTGTATATAATATAATATAATTAGATGAAAAGATATACATTTTCAGCACTTAATAAATTTGAAATAATGAATTTATAAATTTTATTGGACATTATTGAATTCTTGAATGTTAGTAATAATATAGTATATGGTTTATTTATCTGTGGCTAGTATTTTATTGGACATTATTAAATTCTTGAATATTCTGTTTGTTGAACCCATAGCGATGCACAGCTATGTATATAGTACATAGAAAAAGCCGTATAATATAATAAGAAGAAAAATTCAATTTCTAACCAAAGGAAATTATGAATAAAACATTGTGGATGTTATTATACATTGTTGAATACTTCATTGTACACAACATTTTTAGTCGTACTAAAACATGATACATTTTCACTACAAATTAAAATTTTCAAACCTCTTGGGCTACTAACTCTTGAAACAGCTACGTACAATTGTCCATGGTTAAAGACATGTTTTTTCAACAGTAATCCCACTCTAGAAAGTGTTTGTCCTTGACTTTTGTTGATTGTCATGGCATAGGATAGCATCAACGGGAATTGCTTCCGTTGAAATTTGAAAGGCAATCTTGGACCTGACGGTGTCAGTGACATTCTAGGAATTAATACTCTTGTTCCTACATTTGTACCGCACATGATCTTGCCTTCCAACATGTGATCAGCTAACCTAGTAACAATCAACCTTGTACCGTTGCATAATCCGAGTGTGTGATCAATATTTCTCAAGAGCATAACAGGTGACCCAACTTTCAATGTCAAAGCATGATTTGGTACTCCAGAACATCTAAGGCTATTCAAGAATTCGGGAGTGTGCAAATCTGCTAACATGTTAACATTTGAATCTGACTTACAAACTGAATCACAACTCAAGTATGTCTTACCCTCAACCGGATTATGGTCATTCATGTATTGGTTAATGCTATCTATGACATCCAATGTTGGAGCCAAAATTGCACTATCATTAAGATATGACAAATCACCAATCCCTTGTCTAAAATTCGGGAAGGTGCTATCAACAATTGTGGCAATAGGGTCATCCTCGCACTTCAGCAATAAATGTTCAGGAACTGTAATATCTGACCCACCATCACATTGAATACCAACAATTCTGTCACCTATATTAGCTATCCATTTTGCAAACTCCTCGATCTCTCTACACTCGATTTGTGATTGTACACTTCTTAGGCGTAGATTCTTAGTTAGCCTAAATACTTTGCAGAATTTCCATAGGTATGAGGAGCTAATGCTTGCACGGACAATATCCTGTCTTGTACCCTTCGGAATAACTGGTAAAATCTGCCTGAAATCCCCACCGAACACAACTGTTTTACCACCAAATGTCATATCATAACTCCTTGGATTTTTTAAACGCAACAAATCCCTCATCGTTCGATCTAGGGCCTCAAAGCAAAATTTGTGCATCATTGGAGCTTCATCCCATATTATCAACTTGCTTTGCACAATAAGCTCTGCTAGTTGACTGCCGTGACTTATGTTGCAAGTGGAATCTTCATTAATAGATATCGGTATGGCAAACCGAGAATGTGCAGTTCTCCCACCTGGTAACAAAAGCGAAGCTATACCGCTGGATGCAACATTTAACACTATTTCACTCTTAGACCTTAATGCGGAGAACAATGCACGCCACAAAAACGTCTTTCCAGTCCCTCCATAAC
Source organism: Ipomoea nil (assembly GCF_001879475.1). NCBI lineage: Eukaryota > Viridiplantae > Streptophyta > Magnoliopsida > Solanales > Convolvulaceae > Ipomoea > Ipomoea nil. Next base: position 2,332,936 of record NW_017619207.1, on the reverse strand, counting down.
CGTAAACGAAGAATAACCCTCCAGCTTGGCGATCAATATCGGTTAACACCTCATTGTATATGACCTTTTGCTCTTCAGTTAGTTGCCTTACCAAATCCTGGTTCTCTTTCTCTTGTTCCACACTGTCATATGCTAATTCCTCTTGTATAAACCTGTTCAATATAACATTTAAGGCAGCAAAATTCGCCGTGGGCATTTCAGGATAGTCCTTCAAACTCTTCCCATAAATAGATAATAGTTTTTCAATCTCCACTAAAGCAAAGTTCATCTTGTGAGATTCGGTCAACACAAAATCTGCATAATGTTATATAACATATAATAATTAACATCCCTACATTTAAGTTAACTTTATATGGTGTTAGCAATATAACAAAAATAATTTCTAGAATGTATGAGTACCTCTATTGTGCAATTGTTTGCGGACATGGAATTGTGCATCATCTGACAAATGTGGCCACACAACATACCAAACTATTTCTGGTTTACCCATGCAACTGCTCATTAGCAATGTAACAAATAATCTCCTAAGTTGATCTGCTGACGCCCAATGACTGGCTTCATCTATTGCATCAACATATTCGTTATCATCATCAACTAAACCTCTTGCATAACACGCGTCTCGAAAGGAGTCATAGTGGACACCATTTACAGTCCTGATATCTTCATAACTTGTAGGCCCACGTATTTTATTCAACAAACACCTCAAATAAAATATTTCGCTAGTAGCTGGCAGAACATAAAAGATCCGTCCGATTGAGAATCCTTTTTTCCGTGGCTGCCATTTTCGGACATCTTTCTCCAAACGAATCTTGTGGGCATCTCAACATAAGTAAGCTCTCTTGCATCAGGGAAAGTTTTATTCGCCTCAAACCATTCTAAGAACATGCTCTGTGCTATTGTTGGTTTATTAACAATGTTCTCAACAGGATCATCATCTGCAAATATCACACTCTGTTGATTGGGAAGGTGAAAGCTTAACCTTTCCACTGAAGGAGCCCTAAGCTGTATATCAAAACCAAACAAACGCCAGACTGCTTCGCATGGGGATATGTACCTACAGTCATAGTACATATTAATCTCATCTATGGCTTTCCCATTTTCTTCATCACTGGTTGTCTTGTAGAATTCGGCTGTTACCCGATCATGACCCTTGTTAACATACTTGAACAGATACTTGATTGAGCGTGACTAGTTGCACCACTCAACATTTATATGAGCCTTATACTTAAGCAATAAATGTCTATTGTGTGGTACCACATACCTGTTGTCCAACGCGATCCCGTTCTTTGTAACTATATTGCCGTTGTCTCTCCTTCTATATACCGGGTAACCATCGTCATCAAATATAGAACTCTCAACAAATCTCTTAGGAAAATGTTTTGAGCATCGTGCATTTACCATACATGGAGAATTGGTCCTTGCTTTTCCACATGGCCCATGCATCATAAATTCCTCTACCGCTTTGTAATATTGTGCATCTGTCTTTTCATCTGGTATCTATGCTGAAATTATCTTATCTAGAGTAACTAACGGCTTTATTTTTCTCCAAAAAAAAGCAATATATGAGCATGCGGAAGACCTCACTTTTGGAACTCAATTGTATATATAACTGCAACATAATAGCAATAACCAAATCAATGGATGGTAATTTATGCTAATTGTAAAGACATTAATGTAAAATTAAACTAAAAGATTACCTCCCGCCACAGAGCCAAAAATTTTATTCTTTCGACAATCAGCTAGCAAGGAATCCAACTTCATCTTGAATAAACGGCAGATGATGTCAGGTCGGTCTTCTGCTTTCAACCTTCGATCTTTTAAAAAATGTTGTACCTCAGGCCACTTTGGGTTGCATGTAACACTACAAAAAAACACCGAAATAACTACGGATTTAGTGACGGACGCGTTCTGTTGCTAATTTAGCGACGGAATAGTGAGAGATTATAATTTTTTTTTGTTACATGGATATTTAGCGACCGAATAGAGACGGACTAACGACGGATATTGCGACGGAATATTTCCGTTGTTAAATACGTAGCTAATTTTGGCGCAAAAATTAGAGACAGATTTGTGACGAATTTGTGACGGAATTTTTGCGGATTTATTTCTTTACTTTAATTACTACGAATTAGCGACGGAATTTTTGCGAATTTATTTCTTTACTTTAATTACTACGAATTAGCGACGGATATATGAATCCGTCGCTACATATTGAAGAAAAAATTTGTTTGCGTTAACATTTTAGCGACGGACTAAAAGATCTCTCGCTATGTTGCGACGGACCTTCAAATCCGTCGCTAGAATTTTAAGCGGCATTTCTTTAAAGTGTTGTAGTGACGAAAATTTGGTTCCGTCGCTAGACTTCAGATTTTTTAACAATGTAGTCCAGTGACGGATTTTAAAATCTGTCGCTATTTAGGGCGGGGTTTTTAACAATGTTTGAGCGGGATTTTTTTACAACATATTAGCGACGGACATTTTGTTCCGTCGCTAGATTTTTTGATTTTTCAATATTGTAGTTAAAAAAAAAATAAAAAAAATTGTAGTTTAATATTTTTTTTTTTAAACAGTTTAGCAACGGAATTTAACATCCATTGCTAAATTAAGAAGCGGGAAATTAATGTAATGCGAAATTTTTTAACACTCTAGCGATGGATGTTGGATACGTCAGTAACAGCCTGAATTAACAAAAAAATTTACGCCAAAAGCCTCAAATTAAACCCTCGCTACCTAACCCTACCACTCGCTAACAAAGTCAAACACGGTGCCCACTGCCCATCGATCATCGGCCAACGCCCACCGTCGACTGCCCACCGCCGACGGCGCCAACGCCCACCGCCAACTGCCCATCGCCGACTGCCCATCAGCGACTCCCCATCGCCGACTCCCCTGCTGTCTACTCCGCAGGTATGTATATTTGAAGTTTTTGGCTTCTGCCGACTGCCCACTTCTTCTCACTATTTGACTTTATGTATATGTATGCTTATGTGTTTGTATATGATTGTATGACTCAATTTTTGTATATGGCTTCTCAATTTTTTGGCTTCTCAATTTTTCAATATTTGAAATATATATACCAGCGGATGTATGTTTGACTGTCAAAATCCCTTTTCGTTCACTGTATGTATATGTATGCTTTGTTGTATGTGTTAATTTTTGTTAAGCCGAAGGAGGTTAGACTGGCAGGGGATTGGAGTTTGCACTAACATCCTTGAGAAATGCTTCATCATTGGATGCGATTGGGCAAAGGATTAGTTAAACAATTCTTTTTGAATTATTAGTTGTACCTTTATATTGTTGATTAGATTTGAGAACTGGCCTTATGGTGGAAAAGTGGAATGCACTTGAGAGGACTGATACATGCAAACAATTAATATTAGAAAAGATCAATTTTGGTCTCATATTCTACACTGTACTCAGTAGTTTCTTTCAAAATTAGTTTTTTACTTTTAAAATATTTCAATTATATATAAACTTATATGTTCTAATTTTATTTTATTTTTTGGTTCACTGATTTTGATTATTCACATGTTTGTATTGCTTAGGATGCCACATTTTAATGTAAAAGATCATTACATTTATTTTGTCAAAATTCCTTTTCGTTCATTCATGTTTTTATTCTCAGAAGTTTTAGGATTGTACTAGTTAGCTGCCAATGGTTTCTTTTAGATCAAAAATTCCCCATCCATATATCATACAGAACAATGACAAGTTAGGAAGATTATCATTATAAAAATTATTTATATGCAAATTATTTGTTAATAAAAATTCTCAAATAATTTATTTTTTATATTGAGGTTTTTATTCATTCAATTATGTTGTAGAAAGAACCTTTGATTGACTGCATGTAAAATAAATAGAATCCCTATCAAAATAAATTTTGATTTGCACCCTTCAAAAAAAAATTCTAATTTGCATTTCCTTTGTAAATATGTAAAAATCATATTGTTATACTTATGGTTTTACATATAAATATTATGCAAAATTTACAGATTACAGATTTATAAGATTTTTATGTTGTAGTAGTAATTATGTTGTAGTGCTTGTCTAGCTATTGTGTTCTATTTGTTGTCTTTGTGAGCTCAAAATGGATGTCTAAGCGGCAAATACTATCGTGGTATAATTGCAGTTTCAAGTCGAGAATCAAAACTATTGTCCGGGAATCACATTATTACAATCAAGATTCTTCAAGCTCTTCTTCGATTGATAAGGTTTGAACAATTACAAATTTTTCATTTGTTCTTTATTTGCCGGCTAAACCGCCTGTGGGTACCGGCACTTGTATTTTCTCCGGCTAAACCGCCTGTGGGTACCGGAGGTTTATGAAAATTTGTGTGATTGTTTATTTGTATCTCTTTATTTGCCGGCTAAACCGCCTGTGGGTACCGGCACTTGTGTTTTCTCCGGCTAAACCGCCTGTGGGTACCGGAGGTTTATGAAAATATGCATGATTGAGCATACCGGGGGATCTAGATCAGCTATTGAGCATTATCACAAGTTGGTAATACATTTAACTTATAAATTTATTATTTGTATATATTTTACAAGTTAAGTATCATTTTATTGTTATTTGTGCTTGTTTAATAGCGAGATGAGCTTCAAAAGGAGCCTAATATGTTTGAGTGCTTCGAGCAAATCCACAAAAAGAAGAATGGAATGTTCGTTGATTCAAGGTCAAAGAGAATCGCTGTAAGTATAACGTAACAATCATATATATTGTTAAATAGATAAATTTTTTATATGCCTTTGTATATATGCCTTTGTATACTTCTTTTGTTTTGTAAATATTTTTAATTGTAGGACGAAATACAAGCACGACATGCAGCTGCAACGCAAGAAGCTGAAGGGTCAACTGAGCCACCAAGTATAAACATGTCACAGCTTTATGTGGATGTTGTTGGCGGGGTAAAAAAACAGCGTATTTATGGCTTAGGGACTAAGGCATCCTCATTTATCAGCGAGAATAATTGTGGTTCGTCTGCTACTTCACAACTTCGTCAAGATGCAATGAAGGAGATGGTAAATCAACAGATAGAGACTATGCGAGCTGAGATGGAGGCTAAAATGCAGGCTCAGATTGCAAGTTTGATGGATGAGTTGCGTCCCAATGGAATGTTATCCACGTCTATGCCATCACCTCCAACTACTCAAGTTGAACATTCTGCTAATTCAAATGATGAAAACTTAGGAGATGATTATCTTTATGTTTATTAATATATTTGGTACTGTTGTTATTCTTAATGATTAGATTAACATTATACCGCTTTTTACTTTTGTTATTGTTATTTTGTATGAATGTTTTCATATAATATTTTACAATTATATTATTGGTGTAGTATATTATATGTATATTTTGCAGGTATGCGATATCAATTAGTGGCTAATTTTTTTTTTAATTTTAAAAATTTAGTGACGGACATTTATTATCATAATTTCGTAGCTAAGTATTTAATATAAAATATAAAATCGTAGCGGAATAGTGACAGAGCAATTTCGTAGTTAAACGTAGCGATGGATAGTTTCGTCACTAAACCGTAGCTACATGGAATTAAATTTAAATAATAAAAACAAGCTAGCGACGACATATATCCGTCACTACATTGTAGCGACGGAATAATCCGTCGCTAGTCTGTTGTAAAGGTTGGCACCATTTCGTCGTGCTACGAATTTAGCAACAGATATTTTGTTTGTTTAGCGACGGATATTCCGTCGCTACATTTAGCGACGGAAGCTGCCGTCATTATTCCCTCGCAAATTTTGACGACAAAACCGTCGCGGGAGACAAATTTAGCGACGGATTAGTTTTTTCTAGCGACGGAGATTTTCGTCGCTAAGGGTAGCGACAGAATTAATTCACGTCGTTAAAATCTAGCGACGCTCATTATAGCGACGGACGAAATCCGTCGCTATATGGTTTAGCGACAGATTTGGCCTGTTTAGCGACGGAAATTGTCCGTCGCTATTTTCGTGTTTTTTTTTGTAGTGGTAAACGTTATAAATAAATCAGGGTAACCAATCCATCTACATATTGCCATGACATCTTGGTAGTTTTGTATCATGTACCGAGCCCCGCCTGTGAAACTTGAAGGTAGTATTTTTCTTCGACCTTGTGCTGCGGGGTTGACTTCACCCCTGGTTAAAGCGTCAGTCAACCCACTGTATGTTTCACACCTTAGGCTTTTTTGATGTCCTGATATAAATGAGTCTTCCGGACTCCACCATTGTGTATCCATCTACAATAAACTGTTGGAACAGACGCTTTGCAAATAGAATTGTACTCGGAGCAGAATCTCTAGTCTGAATTCGATAGCAAAAATACTCCCTGAGGCTAATCCTCTGTCGACCACCAGCTGAACGGTTGCCCTGTACATTCGAGAATGCAATGTCTTCCCGATATCCATCTTCACCATATGGAAACAACAGGGGGTATTGAACTGGGAGGTATGAAGGATTTAATTCACTAAAATTCTCTGCAATTGGCCACCTTTAGCTTGAACAACAATATCACGCTCACCAATACTGGTATCCAGATCTCCAACTATTAAAGCTGCTACTTCGGACACTTGCGGCAGATTGTATGTTCTTGCATCTTTAGTGCGTTTTCCCAATAACTTTATTTTGACTTCAGCGCATGGGTTACTATCAAGCTCAGACCTAGCCATCCGAAATGACTTAACCAAAACATTATTTTGATCGAGCTCCTTCTGAAGCACATTCACTATTTCTACATGAATGTCATCTTGATCACCTCTACCCCTACACGAACGAAAGAATTGCATTGATAAGTATGTAAATTAAAATTCGTAGCTTAAGTGTAGTAACAGCAACTTGTATACCTCACAACATTTATACGGTTGTTCTTTTCATTTGCCGTATCGTATATGTACAACTGGGCAAAATGTGGTTCTCTGCCGTCTTTTGGAAGGAGACTGCCCATTAAGTGATAGTTTTGTCCACTTAATATGAAAACGGGTGGTGCGCCTCCCTTGTTCAAGCTCTTGTCTATTTTTCCGCCCATTGATGTGAAGCAGAACATGTTGTTGTATGTTCTGATGTTCTGGAGGAATATTTTTGATAATTCATCAGTGCCGAAAAATAGATCAAATATACCTTTTGGTGGCAACGTATTGTCCGGTAACTTAATCTTCCCATTGTTGCAGCACAACGAAAACATAGGTGAACCTTTAGTGGAATAATTTTTCTTCTTTTCTTCGAACCAAAACAACGCCCCACAATGGACGCAAATATTGGTGGCATCACCCAAATCACAATACTCGTCTGCAAACAAATTGTTATTTTAATAGGCGTCCATAAAATGTCTACAACAATATTAGGTATGAAACGTGGCCCTACATACCATGTGCATCAACCGAGGATGTTCCAATATCGGAGTTCTGCGTTACATCGTCACTCGCAGTGTTTATATCTTAATAGACAAAAAATAATATAAATGACTATTAATATGGGCAAGTGTTCAATTTTACTTTGCTAGAATTGTTTACTAAAAGATGCAGTTCGTAATATTACCTATTATGCCATGGTTGGGAATTTGGATACGTAAAGGGATAGATTCCTCTTCAAAGGCTGATAGCAAGTCTCTTTGAATTACATGTTCTTCTTGAATTGGTACTTTATTTGGTGATCTACAACCTATATTGAACACAATAATAAAATTAACAAATATATTTGACTTTAAAATTTTTTAAGATTATATAACATATGAGTATAGGACGTTACCAGTTAAGCAAGATGTTGGTATGGTTGATAATGTTTTTTGGAACTCTCCAAAAACAAATTCCTGGCAATTGCTTGACCGTATGTGTGTTTTGAAAGAACCTACTGTAAACATACATAATATTTAACCGTAAAGATATATAATATAGGCATAATACAACTAATTCATTTGAAAAAAAATTTCTACAAATAAAATTTGTGTACAGGATATTTATATTCACAATGAATGTATATCACTAAATTGTAGGTCATTTACCGTTAGTGATGTTACTCAATGGTGTGATATTCTGAGTCAAACACCCTCCAATTGAAAACTGGGTACGAATACTCGGCGTAGGTTGCTCTGTATGTTGGGAATCATTATTTGTTGCTGATGAACTGAAGCAAGCATTTTCTGTGAAATACAATATAACATTAAAGTTTAAACAAAAATACATAAATAACATTCTTATAAATTCAGAACACATAACATAATAAATTTAACTATTGTACCACATAAATTTGTAATTGCTATAAATACGGGTAAAATTATTAGACAAATTATTTGGTGTACCATGGACCTAGGCAATGTGTTGACTATGAAAAACATTAAAATTACTAATAAAATAACATAAGTAATGTTGGTTTTATGACTTTTGGGCAGTCAACGGTAGGCCAACACTACCGTTAGAATAACGAGAATATAGGAAAAATATATGGAGATAATATAGGAACGTTGTATTGATGAATATTGATTGTGAATGCTGAGAGCGTTGTCCCCTTCTCATCTATGTGAGAGATCTATTTATACATATTTTGGGCCTAGAGCCCTACAAGGAATAAGAATTCTAAACTGCCTCAGATTGGGAGTCTTAGTTACATAATAAGACCTAATTCTATTATAATAGAAATAATGAGTCCAATTCTGATTATATTGGGAATAATAGGCCCAATCCTTGACAAACTCTTCGGTTGCTCTGTGTCTTGTATCTTTATTGGGCTTCCTTAATCCGGTTGCTTTCCTTGGGCCGGTCCACATGGCCCAGGCCTAGTACGCTATCCATCATCTAGTCCCCCACTTTCTTGAGATTTCGTGGAGTCGATTTCTCAGGAAAGTATCTCATTTTACGGTTCGTTAATAATAATAATAATAATAATAATAATAATAATAATAATAATAATAATAATAATACAAGACAGATATGCGTGCGGGTTTGTATTTTAGGGAAGTGCATTAATAATTATAATAATGATAATAATAATAAGATAACGCCATTGTGAACAGGAAGCCATGAGAAGGTTCGTGACTTCGCGTGCCTGTAGCTATATATATATATATATATATATATATATATATATATATATATATATATATATATATATATATATATATATATATATATATAAGTCAAATTAGGGGGTAGTGCGTGCTTTCATGTGGCTGACAAGTAAGATACCTAAGACTAGTAATGGCAGAGGGAACATATAAGACTGCAGAAGGTGTTAGATGCATTCACGACACCGGCGAAATAACCCCTGGTCCTCGCATGTGTGCTCTGTATATCCAAAGTGTAAAGACTAACTAGAAGGCTATGTGTGCTTCTTAATGTGCATAGCAGCTGTGAAGTAACCCCTGATCTTTGCCTATGTACTCTATGTGTCCGGACACCCTCTCACAAAGAGCCGTTTCTGGAAGAAGGAATAGCTGCAAGAAAGTAGATGCTCACCATCCCCTCCAAGTTGCTGTTGAGGCAAGAAAAACCATTTTCAAATTTCATACCTCTTCTCTGTAGCTCTCACCCGTCCCTCCTCCTTTCTTGACAGTGAAGAGCGACCTTAGCAGCAACGACGGGATTTCCGGTTTCGCGCGACTGGTTTCCTCTAGGCTAGCCGGTGCGTTCTCTTCTTCTCCGGATTGTAGGTGGTCACGTCGGTCGGTCGTTGCGACTTGCGACCGACCAGGCTGTGTTCGCGGCTGGCTAGTTTCTGGCCAGCCGTAACAATGCTGGTCGGTCGCTGTGACCGGCCAGCTTTGTTTGCGGCTGGCTATTTTATGGCCAGCCGTAAATCTGGCCGGCCAGCTCCCCCTTTTTTTTTTAATATAATTATTATTATTGTTATTTATTATATATATTATGTATATGCATATGTACGTGCATGTTTGGGAGAAAATTCCCTTTTTTTTTTTTTTTGCAGTAATATGCATAGTAATATACTAATATGCATTGTGTATATATTATGTATATGTATATGTACATGCATGTTTTAGAAAGAAATCTCCTTCTTTTTTTTTTTTTTTTTAAATGGAGAGAATATACCGGTACGATTTGACGTTGTTTTGCTATTTCTTTCAAGCTTGCTTGTGGCTCCTCGGTTCTTGCGTTGGTCATTTTGCGGTTAGTTCCCCACTCGTTCGTCTTTTGTTGTTTTCTTCGGGGTAGTCTCATGTCTAGGGTAATTTACTCTTCTTCTGAATCACAGTCCACATTTGAACCTTCTTCTGAGGACTCTTCTTCCTCGGATGCTAGCTCACTTGCTTTTGCAGGTGGCTCCTCGGGGCCATTTGTGGCACCTAATACATTGTCTGACCGGCTCGAGTCTAGTCCCGTATTGCTGTCTTCCCGCTTCCCTTCCCCTTTGAAGATAGGTCGATCCTCAGGCATTTGTTTGCCTGCTTCTCCCTCATTTTCTCCCTTGGTGAGAGGGCCGGGTAACTTTGAGGATATCGGTCATCTCACCTCTCGTACGTCTGTACTGGATTCTGCACAGTGCGAGTATATCCGTGTGCTGCTGGGTCCTTCAGTTGATGTAGTTTTAGATAGGTCGCGGTTCATTCATGATCCTCCCGAGGGTGGTTATGTGGGCCTATCTTTTACGGCAGTTGTATATGGATTTCGCATTCCCCCTCACCCACTGTTTAACGAGATCTGCAGATACTTCCGTTTGGCTCCCGGTCAGTTGACTCCTAGGTCTTTTAGATTCTTAGTGGGTTTTCTTGGGCGGTGTCGTCATCTCGATGTTCCTCCTACTCTTGCTCTTTTCACGCAGCTCTTTCATGTCGCTGCGGTGGGGTCCCGATCGCCGGGTTCTATCCAGTTCTCCCAGCGTGACGGCCTGCGTTTTTTCAATGGTTCTACGCAGTCCGTCAAACACTGGAAGGAGAGTTTTGTTTTTGTTCGCCTTGCTGAAGGTACCTTTGACTTCTCCACTTCTTGGCCTTCCTCTTATTTCAAGTTAGACCGTCCGCCTGCGCCGACTGGGGTGTTAGCCCGGCACATTCAGGCTTTCCGTAACTTTGGTTTGTGTTCAAACTCTGTTTATTATTATTATTATTTTTTTTTATCATCCGCCTTGCTGACTATTTCTCTATTTTTTAGCTAGCCCTGGCGCGGGATCGGATTCAGAGGCGGATACTCTTCCTATCCCATTGACTCACCGACTGGATACGGTGATGGCCACCCGTGGGGAACTTCTTCATGCGCAGTTTCGTCGCCAGACTCGGTCACAAACCGTTCAGCCTCCTATTCTCCCGTACCCCTCGGCAGCAAATTCTCAGGACAAGGGTAAAAGACCCGAGGGGGGGTCTTCAGGTTTATTCCCTCCTTCCTCAGTTAATGATGTTGGCGCGGGGCTCGGTTTAGGTTCCTCCGAGGCCGCGGTGGCCCCGTCAGATGGGGACCAAGTTCGTCGACGGGTTTTGCGGAAGAGGGCTCGAGAGGAGTCCGACCAGGGTGGGCAGGCGCCACCGGAGTCGGAGTCGCAACCTCTGACCCTGACTGTGGATGGTTGGGAGGATTCCACCATGAGTGGCAAGCGGCTTAACTTTAATCCCGTAGAGTGGGGAAATGGTGTTATCTTCCCTCTCGATCGACAGGCTCTGAAGTCTCTGGGGATTGATGATCTTCATAAGCGGTTGATTACTCAGCTTTATCGGCTGCATTCATAATTGTCATAGCATTCCTTTGGTTGTTAGGCTTTCTTTTATTATGCTCTTCTTTGTAACTCACTGGGTATTTTTCCTGTGACTAGGCTGCTTCGGTTGGCATGGAGACCTTCGAGCGTTATCGAGCGTATTCTTCGGAGGCAGGGGATCTCCGCGCCCGAGTAGATGAGTTGTCTGCCCAGTTGACTAATCTTTCTTCCCGTTACCAGGGTCAGGTGTGCGAGGTGGAACTTGGCTTGGCGGCCAGAGTTGCTGCTCTATGGGCGCAGCGGGCTGCCGAGGAGGGTCGTCAAAGGGCGGAGGAGTTGCTTTGTTCTGCCGTAGAGGATTATCGTGGTTCGGAGCTTTTTAGGCAGGATGCTTTGGAGGCGATTCGTCAGACTCCTGAGGATTTGGCGATAATCAGTAAGGAGTGGCTGTCTACTCCCGCGGGTGTTCAGTATGCTAGTGTCATGACGTTGGAGGACTATTATGAGGGGATGCGACATATGCAAGAGGATATCTATGGTGTTATGAAGTCCGCTAATCCCTATTTTAAGCCGGTAGACTTGGGTTTCCCACCTCCTTACCATCCCTGGGCTGATCGTCATTTGAACGAGAAGCCTTGTAACACCCCGAAATTTTAAAGCTTTTGAAACTTATATAATAAAGGTAAATTCTCATTAAATTCCAAAACATAATGTAGTAGAGTACGGGGTGCTATGCCACACCTGAGCTAGAGAACTCATGTGCACAGGCTAACTAACTAATATCCTCAATAATGTGAATACATAAGCATGACACGCAGGCCGAAAGGGAAACTATCTACTCTACGCTCCAAACCTCTAGCGCGCTCCAGTGTCTACTCCTCTGTGCCTGAAAGCAAAATATATCTGTTCAGCGAGAGATGCTGGTAACCCACTCCAACTCGTTGAAATACATTATATATATATATATATATATATATATATATATATACGAAAACCATTTTGAAGTAGGAAGATATATACTTAGGAGACACTAGTTTTAAAACCAAGAATAGACTCGACAGATAGGGATAAGCACATTCAACAGTTATAATCAAGCATATAAAGATACTAGCATATATCCTATGGTCACAGATTCACTTCATCTCATTCATATCATCATCCCAATTCGTATCTCATCACACACAAGCACACTTTGGTGGCGCTACAGGACCAATCGCATACCCATACATGAGGGTCAGCGCATATAGCTCTGACACGGCCCCGCATCACCCTGCCTTGTATCGCAATACGAAGGGGTCGATCGCAACCGACCGATGAACCGCAGCTCATCATAATGTTTGATTGCAACCAAACAGTGGACCGCAGCCCAGGAGTAGTCTTCTGACCGCAGTCAGGAATATGAACCGCAGCTCATGTAAAACGTTTTATCGCAACCAAACGGTGGACCGCAGCCCAAAAGTGATCATCTGACCGCAACCAGGAATATGAACCGCAGCTCATGTAAAACGTTTGATCGCAACCAAACGGTGGACCGCAGCCCAAGGGTAAAATTCTGACCGCAGCCAGCTTCGGAACCGCAGCTCAGGAATAACCAATTTGATCGCAACCAAATTGGGGAATCATGCACACATAACACATGGCAAGTACATGCAACCCATATTAACACATTGGGAAAGGGGAGAAAACGTATAATGAAATCTATGCGTGGTCATCCACATACTAGGAATAATCCTAAGGGGTTCATACTTCTTTCACCTAGGCCAACGGGATACCAATTCAACTAGCATGCGATATATAAGACTCATTTATCCTACGAATGGTACCCAAAACATCAAACTAGACTTAGGCACGATAAATGGAGTCCGTTGGGACACCACGAGGGTCGGGGGAACATCAAACGGGGGAGCCGGAGTCCCGAAGTGGACAATTTCCAGCGGGTAGCCGGTGGGTGGTGGACCACCCGCCGACGACCAGTCTCCGGGCAGCGGGTGCCCGGTGGGCAGTCACCTGCCCGTCGGCTGCCCGCTGCCGGCGACGCCCTTTTCGGGCAGCGGGTAGGTGGCGGGTCCCCCTACCCCCACCTACCCCCCACTGACTTTTTACCAAAATAAACGTCCCGGGATCCGTTGTGGAACCCGAAACCATGCTTAGACACTTTTAAACGCAATTGATGACACCACGTAGACAATTAACGGATCAAAAGCAAGAATCATATAGCACATATCCTATCATGACTTCTAAACATAATCAACACCCGAACATGCAAAATTCCCACCCAATTATATCAAGAATAACACAATACGAAATTTCCAATTTTAACCTAGGGCTCTAATCATATTCAAATCAATAAATCATAGTTCATCTTTTAATCATCAAAACATCAGGATTCATCAAGAACATCATGTAATCATCAAGAACCTCTTATCATCATCAAGATCATCAAGAACACACATAAAATCATCATCTCACAATCATCAAGATCATATCATCAATATCATAAACGATCCATCAAGACACAAGTATAGAGAGGAGGTCAAAGAAGATAATTATAGCAAGGAAAATAGGTTTTGTTGAGACATGGGTTACCTCTTAGCCTTAATTAATTTCCTTGGCTATGAAGGGTCTTTCTTTAAGATTCCTTCTTTCTTGATTTCTCCTAGGTGGATTCTTGGAACTTCTTGTGTGGTGAGGGATTATTGTGGTGTGGGTTCTAGGTGCCTCCTATGCCCCCTATTTATATACCTAAGAGTCCCTAATTAGGGTTAGTTCTATTCCTTCTAGAACTAGGGGATTGGGTTTAGGGATAAGGGCCCATGGACTATGGTGGGCCTTTTCTTAATTAATTATTGGAATTTAGTCCTTTCTTTTGGGTAATTGATTAAATGATTAATTGGTTTTAGGGGCCGTAACACGGGGTGTTACACTCTCCCCCCTTACAAGAGGCTTCGTCCCCGAAGCCGGTGCGTTAACCCATTTTTTCGCCCCTGGACATTCCGTATTTTGGCCTCCTGGTTAGGAACGTGGCCCCACGTGTTGTCCTCGCTGGGGTAGACTAGATTTCAAGTGACGTGGTGATTTGGGAAGTTCGGGTCTACCTTGGTTTCCTGCTCCCGAGCTGGATGCCCCGCGAGTGCCCAGGATGGTCTCGATTGTTGCCACCCTCTGATCTAAAGCGCGTGTCGCGTGGATTAGGGACGAGAACCCTTCGTCCATGATTTGGTTTTGCCGGGTGAGCTATGCGAGGATGCGCTCGTTGACAGACTCTTCGTTTTGTCCCCTTGAGTTTCCTCCTGCTCGTGCGGGTGCCGGTGGATTAGGCTCGTCATCCTCTTCTTGTTCCTCGTTTCCCTCTAGTCCCCCACAATCTTGCATTGCCCGTTTAAGCTTTTTGTTGGAGATGTCCAATCGGTCAACCAACTCTCTTCGCTCCTCATCGGGTTTAAGGAAAATCTCCTCGAGGGTGATATACTGTCCTCCCTCGGTGTAGTAGATATCATTGCGATGGAGGTTCTGGGCATTGAAAACCATTCCGCTTGCGGGCTTGACTTCTGTGTGGCTCAGGTCCACTCCCTTCTTCTCCATGATCCAACTCAGGATCATTCCGTAAGGTAGACTAAGCCGGTTACTAGTCTTGCAAAACTCCATGTGTTTTAACATGAGGGCCGGTAGGTTGAACTTGATTTTGTGTTTTAGGAGGTAAGCAAAAGTACACTCCAAACTTCCCACATCTTTGCTCTTGTTATTTGTGGGCAACAGGCTATCAGTTACAATCATGACTAGTATCTTTTGCTCTGCAGTTAGCCATTTCCTGTTTGGCCAAGTGGCCGAGGTGAAGCCTTCTTCCTCTCCAAGTAGGTACCCGAGGTAGTCCTTGTACCCCAGGTTTTGGGTGTCGATCCACCCCTTTCGGTCGTAGTCTGACACACCCGTGGTGGTCAGTTTTAAGAGCTTGGCCAAGCGGCCTTCGAAAAGTATGATTTCCTTGCCTCGGACCTTGGCGGTGATTTCCAATTTATCACCTCGCTTGACGGCCACCAAGTGACGATAGAACTCTTTCACCAATTCGGGGTATGTATCCCCTTTTTATGGTGAGATACGTATCCAAGAGCCCTTGGAAGTTAAGCATGTCGACCAACTCCGGAGAGAATTGGTCGGGTTCGAGAGCTTTACCTCCAATCACGGTGTAGTCGGCGCTGCTCCATTCCGGGGTGCGGGTTCTGAGGGGCTTTTTCAGCATTTTTGGGTGGGTAGTGTTTTCCGATGATCTTCCGGCGAGGGTTCCCGAGGCTCTGGCGTGACTCCGGCGAGCTCCCGGTGGCGTTGCTTTCTCGACGGCGAGCGGGCGGCGGCGCGGCCTGGTTCTGGCGATGGCTCGGCGTGGTGGCGGTGGCCTTGGGCGGAGCCGGGCAGTGGTGAGGCGTGTGGCAGCAGGGTGTGTCCGGGTGGGTGACGGACGATGGTGGCGTCGCAGGTTGCTTCCGGGTGGCGATGGTGGCGTGCGGTGGTGCGTCGCCTGGGTGGCCGGCAGCGACTCGGCTGGTGGCGGCGACGGGCAGTGGTGGTTGCTAGGGTGGCGTTGGGTCGGCGGGGAGGTGAGAGGGTGAGGAAGGGAGAGAGAGAGAGGGTGAGGGAATGTGGAAGAAGAAGAAGGGTTTTTGATTTGGGGATTTTTGTGGGTTTTAGGGATTTGTAGGGGTTTAAGAAGGGAGTGTTCCCTTGTGGTTTTAAGAAACACTCATGGCTTAATGGTTAAGGATTTGGGTTTTTGAGTGGGTGGTCTAGGGTTCAATTCCCATTGGTGACATTAGTCTTCTCCATTGTGTGACCCTTGTTTTTTTCCTTCTTTCGTCTTCTAGTGGTAGAAGACTTGGTTTTTTTTTTTTTGGTCCCCTTTTTGTCGTGTGATGTGCATAAGCTAGTCTTTTTACCTTACGCTAAAATTAATTTTGATTTAGCTCTTTATTTATAATAATTCCGAAGTAGCTAATCTAAGTAAGTAATTTACTACGAGGGTGGTTACAAGAGATTTGCCAGTCATCCTAAACAGAATTCATCTTCTTGGTTTTCTTCTGGTGGGTTTGCGTGGCCCTCGTCTCCTGAGGCCATGTTTCCTTCCTCGTGATTGATTTCGTTCTCGAGTTCGGCCTGGGTGCGGCTTATGACGAACACCTTTCCGGGGGCACCGTAGTTTCCTTGATGATTCGTGCCCCCGTGGGGCGTGATTTCTGGGGTTGAGTGCATTGAAAGGCCTTGTGCCCTTCTTCCCCGCAGTTGAAGCATCGCCAGGGGTTGCCTATGCAATCTCTACCCCTATGGCTTCTGTTGCACTTTGGGCAAGGGAAGCCCCTTGTGTTAGTTTCGTGGTTTCCTAGGGGTGGCCTCTGGCCGACTGGATTGCTTGGTCTTGTGTTGGCGTCGTTCCTCGTTCTTTTCATCGGTGGTGCTCCACCTCCTGTGTTCCTTTTTCGAATCTGTTCCTGAACCCCACGTTGCAGCAATTGGATCCGATAGAGATTTGCGGCACTGGAGTAAGCCTCGTTGAGACCCGCCACAAACCTTTCTATTTTGGTTGCCTCCGTGGGGACCAGTTCTGGTGCGAAGCGTGCTAGCTCGAGGAACCGTTTATGGTATTCCATGACGGTACTCGTTCCTTGTTTCAAGTGGAGGAACTCTTCGTGCATGGATGCCTTGACGTGTGTCGGATAGAATCGTTCTCGTAGTCGTATTTTGAGGTTTTCCCAGTTGAATCCTGGTTCCTGTCTGTAAGTGGGCCCTTCGTGGATCCACCAAAGGTCGGCCTCGTGTCTGAAATAGAATGAGGCTATCTCTACACGACGTTCCTCTGGGCATTCTACCAACCCTAGAATCTTGTCTAAGGTCTGGATCCATTCCTCGAGGATTACGGGATCTTCTTCTCCTGAGAACGTGGGTGGTCGATGATTTGAAACTTGTCGGGCGACTTCCAAGTTCGTGTTTGTTGGAGGTAGTGGGGGTCTGTTGTTGCGGAGAGCTACGTCGCTTAGTGTCTGGGCGACTTGTGTTAGTTGCTGTAGGGTTTGAGTCAGGGGTCGTGTGTGGTGGGTTCCGGGGTCCTTGATTGTCTTCGGTTTGGTGCCATGCTGCTGTTTACTGGGCCAATGTTTATAGTAACGTCGAGTTAGAGTTTTGTACCCTTACCTTGGTGTGATAAGCGCAGGGGAAGTTCTTTTAATTTAAACAAGAGTGAGGGGGAATATGTGATGGTGGTTATGCTCACAATCTCACCACGCGTCTTAAGTCTCCTGAGTCCTATGCACTTAAATACTTCGAGTTTAAGCCTATTGTCCTAAGGTCCTGGTCTAAAGAGTCTTATCCTAGGGTCAAACTTAGGCTCTGATACCAACTGTAACACCCCGAAATTTTAAAGCTTTTGAAACTTATATAATAAAGGTAAATTCTCATTAAATCCCAAAACATAATGTAGTAGAGTACGGGGTGCTATGCCACACCTGAGCTAGAGAACTCAGGTACACAGGCTAACTAACTAATATCCTCAATAATGTGAATACATAAGCATGGCACGCAGGCCGAAAGGGAAACTATCTACTCTACGCTCCAAACCTCTAGCGCGCTCCAGTGTCTACTCCTCTGTGCCTGAAAGCCAAATATATCTGTTCAGCGAGAGATGCTGGTAACCCACTCCAACGCGTTGAAATACATTATATATATATATATATATATATATATATATATATATATATATATATATATATATATATATATATATATATATATATATAGATATACGAAAACCATTTTGAAGCAAGAAGATATATACTTAGGAGACACTAGTTTTAAAACCAAGAATAGACTCGACAGATAGGGATAAACACATTCAACAGTTATAATCAAGCATATAAAGATACTAGCATATATCCTATGGTCACAGATTCACTTCATCTCATTCATATCATCATCCCAATTCGTATCTCATCACACACAAGCACACTTTGGTGGCGCCACAGGACCAATCGCATGCCCATACATGAGGGTCAGCGCATATAGCTCTGAAACGGCCCCGTAGCACCCTGCCTCGTATCGCAATACGAAAGGTTTGATCGCAACCGACCGATGAACCGCAGCTCATCATAATGTTTGATCGCAACCAAACAGTGGACCGCAGCCCAAGAGTAGTCATCTGATCGCAGCCAGGAATATGAATCGCAGCTCATGTAAAACGTTTGATCGCAACCAAACGGTGGACCGCAGCCCAAAAAGTGATCATCTGACCACAGCTAGGAATATGAACCACAACTCATGTAAAACGTTTGATCGCAACCAAACGGTGGATGTAACACCCCGAAATTTTAAAACTTTTGAAACTTATATAATAAAGGTAGAATCTCATTAAATCCCAAAACATGATATAAAAAGTACGGGGTGCTATGTCACACCTGAGCTAGAGAGCTCAGGTGCACAGGCTAACTAACTAATATCCTTAATAATGTAAATTCATAAGTGTGGCACGCAGGCTGAAGAGGAAACTATCTACTTCTACGCTCCAAGATTCTAGCGCGCTCCAGTGTCTACTCCTCCGTGCCTGAAAGCCAAATATATCTGTTCAGTGAGAGATGCTGGTAACCCACTCCAACGCGTTGAAATACAATACATATAGGCATATATATAGATATAAGAAAAACCATTTCGAAGCGTGAAGATATATCCTAAGAGACTCTAGCTTTTAAAACGGGGAATAGACTCGACAGATAGGGATAAGCACAGTCAACAGTCACATAATTCACAAGCACAGGGAACGGACTCGACAGATAGAGATAAGCACAACCAATAGTCATAACCAAGCATATACGGTTTTCTAGCATGTATCCTATGATCACACTTTCACAACATTCGTAATCGTCAAACCATCCATATCTCGTCACATAGCACACTTTGTTGGCGCCACATGACCAATCGCATGCCCATACATGAGGGTCAGCGCATATAGCTCTGACACGGCCCCGCAGCAACCTGCCCCGTATCACAACACGGAGGGGTCGATCGCAACCGACCGATGAACCGAAGCTCATCATAATGTTTGATTGCAACCAAACAGTGGACCGCAGCCCAAGAGTAGTCATCTGACCGCAGCCAGGAATATGAACCGCAACTCATGTAAAACATTTGATCGCAACCAAACAGTGGGCCGCAGCCCGAGAGTGTAAATCTGACCGCAGCCAGCTTCTGAACCGCAGCTCAGGAATAACCAATTTGATCGCAACCAAATTGGGGTATCATGCACACGTAACACATAGCAAACACATGCAACCTACATTAACACATTGGGAAAGGGGAGAAAATGTATAACGAAACCAACGCGTGGTCATCCACATACTAGGAATAATCCTAAGGGGTTCATACTTCTTCCACCTAGGCCAACGGGATACCAATTCAACTAGCATGCGATATATAAGACTCATTTATCCTATGAACGGTACCCGAAACATCAAACTAGACTTAGGCACGATAAACAGAGTCCGTTGGGACACCACGGGGGTCGGGGGAACATCAAACGGGGAAGCCGGGATCCCAAAGTGGGATAATTTCCAGCGGGTAGCCGGTGGGTGGTGGACCACCCGCCGGCGACGAATTTTCGGGCAGCGGGTGCCCGGCGGGCAGTCGCCTGCCCGCCGGCTGCCCGCTGCCGGCGACGTCCCTCCTGGCCGTGGGTAGGTGGCGGGTCCCCTATCCCCACCTAACCCCCCACTGACTCTTTTTCACAAAATAACGCCCCGGGAACCTTTGTGGAACCCGAAACCATGCTTAGACACTTTAAAATGCAATTGATGGCAACACGTAGATAATTAACGGATCAAAAGCGAGAAACATACGGCACATATCCTATCATGCTTTCTAAACATAATTAACACCCCAACATGCGAATTCCCACCCAATACATTAAGAATAACATCATACGAGTTTCACGTTACATCCTAGGGCTCTAATCACAATTAAATCATCAAGGACGTAATTCATCTTTTAACACTAAGAAACAATACGATTTATCAAGAATCTCACACAATCATTAGGAATCTAGGTTTATCAAGAATATCACCCAATCATCAAGAATCTCTTTCCATCATCAAGATTATCAAGATTACCCAAGAAAGCATAACATCAATTATTAAGATCACACCATCAATATCATAAACGAATTATCAATACACAAGAATGTAGAGGGATGCCTAGAGGGAGATCATAGCTAAGAAAATAGGTTTTGTTGAGACATGGGTTACCTCTTAGCCTTAATTAATTTCCTTGGCTATGAAGGATCTTTCTCTAAGTCTTTCTTCTTTCTTGATTTCTCCTAGGGGAATTCTTGGAGCTCCTTGTGTGGTGAGAGATTATTGTGGTGGGGGTTCTAGGTGCCTCTTATGTCCCCTATTTATATACCTAGGAGTCCTAATTAGGATCTAAATCCTATAGGCTTGCTAATTCTATTCCTTTTAGGGCTAGGGGTTAGGTTTTAGAGGTGCGGGCCCACGGACTATGGTGGGCCATTTCCAAATTAATTATTGTAATTTAATTCTTTCTTTGGATAATTGGTTAAATGATTAATTGGTTTTAGGGGTCGTAACACGGGGTGTTACAGTGGACCGTAGCCCAAGGGTGTAATTCTGACCGCAGCCAGCTTCTGAACCGCAGCTCAGGAATAACCAATTTGATCGCAACCAAATTGGGGAATCATGCACACATAACACATGGCAAGTACATGCAACCCATATTAACACATTGGGAAAGGGGAGAAAACGTATAATGAAACCTATGCGTGGTCATCCACATACTAGGAATAATCCTAAGGGGTTCATACTTCTTTCACCTAGGCCAACGGGATACCAATTCAACTAGCATGCGATATATAAAACTCATTTTACGAACGGTACCCGAAACATCAAACTAGACTTAGGCACTATAAACGGAGTCCGTTGGGACACCACGAGGGTCGGGGGAACATCAAACGGGGGAGCTGGAGTCCCGAAGTGGACAATTTCCAGCGGGTAGTCGGTGGGTGGTGGACCACCCGCCGGCGACTAGTCTCCGTGCAGCGGGTGCCCGGCGGGCAGTCGCCTGCCCGCTGCCGGCGACGCCCTTTTCGGGCAGCGGGTAGGTGGCGGGTCCCCCTCGCTCCACTGACTTTTTACCAAAATAAACGTCCCGGGATCCGTTGTGGAACCCGAAACCATGCTTAGACACTTTTTAACGCAATTGATGACACCACGTAGACAATTAACGGATCAAAAGCAAGAATCATATAACACATATCCTATCATGACTTCTAAACATAATCAACACCCGAACATGCGAAATTCCCACCCAATTATATCAAGAATAACACAATACGAAATTTCCAATTTTAACCTAGGGCTCTAATCATATTCAAATCAATAAATCATAGTTCATCTTTTAATCATCAAAACATCAGGATTCATCAAGAACATCATGTAATCATCAAGAACCTCTTATCATCATCAAGATCATCAAGAACACACATAAAATCATCTCACAATCATCAAGATCATATCATCAATATCATAAACGATCCATCAAGACACAAGTATAGAGAGGATGTCAATGAAGATAATTATAGCAAGGAAAATAGGGTTTGTTGAGACATGGGTTACCTCTTAGCCTTAATTAATTTCCTTGGCTATGAAGGGTCTTTCTATAAGATTCATTCTTTCTTGATTTCTCTTAGGGGGATTCTTGGAACTTCTTGTGTGGTGAGGGATTATTGTGGTGTGGGTTCTAGGTGCCTCCTATGCCCCCTATTTATATACCTAAGAGTCCCTAATTAGGGTTAGTTCTATTCCTTCTAGAACTAGGGGATTGGGCTTAGGGATTAGGGCCCATGGACTATGGTGGGCCTTTTCTTAATTAATTATTAGAATTTAGTCCTTTCTTTTGGGTAATTGATTAAATGATTAATTGGTTTTAGGGGCTGTAACACGGGGTGTTACAAGCCTTCTGCGCCGATGGGTGTTGCCCCTGTTGTGCCTCCTCCTGGATTCGAGCCATTGCTGAGTGCGGGCGGAGGAGGAGAGAACCCTTTGGATCCTGGTTTCCTTACTTCATGTGCCGACCTTCAGGAACTCGTTGGCGTTTCCTTTGGGGAGTTGGATGGTGTAGACCCAGGCGAAGCTGAGCAGGGGGATGCCTCAGCTTATGCTTCCGTTCCTTAGGGTACATGTGACCTGCTTCTGGTGGTTGTGGTGACTTCGACATTCTTGCTTTGTTACTTTTGCTCATACGCCGGGTAGTTGATGATTTGGTCCTTTTATTTTGTGTTTTTGTCTGTACACCGGATGGTTGGTGCCTTAGTCGCTCTATTTTGTCTGTATACCGGATAGTTGGTGCCTTAGTCGCTCTATTTTGTCTGTACACTGGATAGTTGGTGCCTTGGTCGCTCTATTTTGTTTATTTTGCATGTACACCAGATAGTTGGTGCCTTGGTCGCTCTGTTCTGTATATGTTGATTTTAGTTTTAACTCATCAACTTTTTGGCCACCCTGCTCAACTTCCGAGAGCATCTCCCGTTCTTTATCAGTATGTTGTTCCACCAATGGCTATTGAGAACGTCTCTCGTTCTCTGTCAGTATGTCCATCCACCAGTGGCTATTGAGAACGTCTCCCGTTCTCTGCCAGTATGCCCATCCACCAGTGGCTATTGAGAACGTCTCCCGTTCTCTGCCAGTATGCCAATTCATCAAAAAACTTTTGAGAACGTCTCCCGTTCTCTGTTATTATGCCATTCCACTAATGGCTTTGGAGAACGTCTCCCGTTCTCTGTTATTATGCCATTCCACCAATGGCTTTTGAGAACGACTCCCGTTCTCTGCCAGTATACCGTTCCACCAATAGCTATTGAGAATGTCTCCCGTTCTCTGTCAGTGTGCCCATTCACCAGTGGCTATTGAGAACGTCTCCCGTTCTCTGCCAGTATGCCTATCCACCGGTGGCTATTGAGAACGTCTCCCGTTCTCTGTCAGTATGTACTCTATTTGATTGCTTTCTACTGACGCTGTTTAATACTCTAATGACTTCTAGACTCGGCCCTATGTCCTATGACGCCCTGATTATTCTCCTAGAGCCTCTAGATACTACATTAAACCCTTCACCCTTAACTCCCCATTATTAGATTCTCCACCACCTGATATTGTAGGGCTCTTTATCACGGTAGCCCCATTCATTTTGTTTCACTGTGATCTGATTATTGCTTCATGCGTGACCTTGTTGTATATTTGTCCACCGAGCATTGGGTGGACCGCCGATTTGTGGTAAGATGAATTGGCTATTGATTTGTCAAAATGACCAGTTGGGGTGACTAGCCGGAGTGATCGACCGTAAGAATTCTGGGGAGGTTCAGGTTGGTTTGAATAGGGTGTGAGTTTGTTAGCCCCTTGTGGGGCTAACTACGACCTAGCGTCTTTGAGATGTTGTAATGTGTTATGTTTTGCGAATCATGAGATGTGTAATCCAAAATAAAGATATTTTATTACGAAACTGATAAAGGTAAGTAGTACATAAAGATATTTGTTATGAAATTTTCATGCGGGCTACTGGTAAAACCTCTTGAGGCGATTTGAATTCCAAATACGCTCGATCAGCTTGCCTTCCATAGTTTCCAACTTGTAGGTGCCTGGTCTGATGATTGCCGAGACTCTGTAGGGGCCCTCCCAGTTCTTGGCTATTTTCCCGCCTTGATTTGGTAGGGCGGCTTGTCTATCTCTGAGTACTAGGTCCCCTATGTCAAAATACCTAGGCTTTACGCGCGCATCGTGGTATCTTTTCACAGCTCGTTGATATTCTGTCATTCGGTGCTGAGCTGCGTCTCTCCGCTCTTCGAGGAAATTCTTTTCTAGTTGCAGTAGCTGCTCATTGGCCTGATCCTCATATTGTTGCACCCTATTCGTGGGGCATAGGACCTCGATAGGGACCTTGGTCTCGAACCCATACGTGAGGCTGAACGGGGTTTCCCCGGTTGCCCGTCGCGGTGTGGTTCGATGAGCCCACAGGATGTGGTTGAGTTGGTCCACCCATGCACCACCTTCTTCTTCTATTCGTTTCTTTAGTCCATCCATGATTGTTCTGTTCGCGTTTTCTACTTGCCCGTTTGCCTGGGGGTAAGCCACCGATACCTTGGTGTGCTTGATAGAATAATTTTCACAGAATTCTACGAAGTCCTTGCAATCGAACTGTCAGCCATTATTAGTGATGAGATGCTCAGGGAGGCCAAAACGGCAGATCGCTTTCCTCCACAGGAATTTGCGACACTGGTATTCGGTGATGGTTACCAATGGTTCGGCTTCGATCCACTTAGTGAAGTAGTCAATGGCGACTATGCAGAACTTGTGGCGCCCTGGCGCTTGGGGTAGCGGTCCCAGGAGGTCTACACCTCACTTAGCGAAGGGTATGGTTGTGGTGACCGGTGTGTAGAAGGTGGCAGGTCGGTTTTGCTTTTCTGCAAACTTTTGACAAGTATGGCAACTTTGAATCATTTGGATGCAATCTTGTATCATGCTGGGCCAGTAATATCCTTGGACCAGTAATTTTCTGGCCAGGGTGTTCGCTCCCTGGTGAGCTGCACATATCCCGCTGTGGGCTTCCTCGATTACTTGCTTGGCTTCGCTTGGTGGGAGGCATTTTAGTAGGGGTCCTCCGAAGGATCTTATGTACAGCTGGTTGTCCACCAATTGGTAGGCTGGGGCCCTTCGCTTGACTTTTGCGGCCTGTACAGGATCAGACGGAAGTTCTGCTTTCGTGATGTATCTGGTTAGGTCTCCTATCCAACTATCCAGGGATTGGATGCCTACTGGGGCTACCATTGCGATCAAGAGGGATTCTGTACTGGGCGCGTGGATGACCTCTCTCTTGCATATGTGTGCTAAGTGTCCTGGGGTACCTCCCAGGGAGATCTTCGAGAGTAGGTCAGCTTCCATGTTTTCCGTGCGGGGCACGTGTTATATTTCATAAGCGTCTAATTTTCCCAGCAATCCTTCAGTAACATCCTTATACATCCTCAAGTTTTCCCCTCTGGTCTCGAAGGTGCCTTTGATTTGTCCTACAACGAGTCGTGAGTCTGTTCGAATGCGAAGGTTACGTGCTCCAAGGGCGGTCGAAAGCCGTATGCCTCCGATCACTGCTTCATATTCTGCCTCATTGTTCGATGCTTGGAACTGGTATTCTAGGGCATAGTATACTTTGAACCCTTCTGGTGAGGTTAGCATGATTCCCCCTCCACAGTGTTTGGTGTTGGCTGCTCCGTCTGCACTCATTTCCCACCATGTATTCTGGCTGAAATCACTTGTTCTCCCCCTTTGGTCTCTTGCTGTACATTCCACGATGAAATCGGCCAGGGCCTGTGCCTTGATGGAGGGTTGGGGTTTGTACTCAATCCCATATTGGGTCAACTCCATAGCCCATTTCACCATTCGGCCGGAGGAAGTGGGGCTCCTCAGGATGTCGACGAGTGGTTGGTCTGTGAGTACCTCTACGGGGTGGGCTTGGAAGTATGGGACTAACTTCTGTACTGTGGTGATCAGGGAGTAGACCATCTTCTCTAGGGCGTATATCGGGTTTCTGCCCCTCTTAGTAATTTGCTGATATAATATATTGGATGCTGTAGCTTCTCTTCTTCCCGCACTAAAACGGAGTTCACTGCCTGCTCTGATACCGCCACGTAAAGGTATAAGGATTCACCTTCTTTGGGTTTGGCTAGTAGGGGTGGGGATAATAGATATTTCTTTAACTCCTCGAACGATGCTTGACATTCAGGGGTCCATTCGAACCCCTCTCTTCTTTTGATCACTTCGAAGAACGATAGAGAGCGCTCTGCTGATTTGGAGAGGAAACGGCTAAGGGCTGCCAGTCGTCCCGTTAGTTTTTGGATTTCCAGTAGGTTGGTGGGCGGTTGCATATCCAGTATGACTTTTATTTTCTCAGGGTTTGGTTTTATCCCTCTCTGTGTGACCATGTATCCTAGGAATTTTCCCCCACGGACAGCAAATGCGCATTTCTTTGGATTCAATCTCAGTTTGTATCTTTCCATGAGTTGGAAGCATGCTCTAAGGTCTCGAGAGTGTTCGGGGGCTTCTTTGCTTTTTACCAACAGGTCGTCGACATAGGCCTCCATGCTTTTCCCAAGCAAGCTGTGAAATATTTTGGAGACCATCCTTGTAAATGTTGCTCTGGCATTTTTCAGGCCTAACGGCATCACCTTATAGCAATAGACTCCATCAGGTGTTAGGAATGCCGTTTTTTCTTCGTCATGTTCTTCCATAAATATTTGGTGGTAGCCCCGAAAGGCGTCCATGAAGCTAAGTAGTGCGCAGCCGGCAGTTTGGTCTACCAGTTGGTCTATTCGTGGTAAGGGGAAGGGGTCCTTAGGACACGCCTTGTTGAGGTCAGTATAATCAACACACATTCTCCATGCTGGGGGCTTGGGTACTAGCACAACGTTAGCCTCCCAAGCGGAATAGGTGACTTCCCTGAGGTGACCGATATCTAGTAGGGTGGAAACTTCTTTTTTTTTTTTTTTTTACGAATTCTCTTCGGTCTGCCGCTAGGTGCCTCTTTCGTTGCATGACTGGTCGGGTGGCCGGATTGACGAATAAGCGGTGGGTGATGACCAACCGGTCAATTCCGGGCATGTCCTCGAGTCCCCAAGCGAATAGGATTTTGTATTCTTTCAGTGTCTGTAAGATGCTCAGGCGGACCTCTTCTGTTAACCCTTTGCCTATCTTGATCGTTCTATCTGGTCTGGAGTCCTCCAAAGCTACTTCTTCTAAATCGGCTACGGGTTCCAGCCTTTCCTTAGTCTCATCTCCTTTGGTTTTCTCGGTGATAGTTTGGACCTGTAGGTCGCGTCTCCCAATCTGCCGGCAAGAGAGGAGGTAGCATGAACGGGCCACATGGCGATCGCATTTAGCGATCCCCACTCCTTCGGGTGTTCGGAATTTTAAGCACAGATGCTCGAGTGACACCACAGCCCCTGGGTCCTCTAAACCCGGACGTCCTAGAATTACGTTGTGCACGGAATTGATGTTAACAACCACGAACTCCATGTCTAGGGAACGAACCCTTGGGTATTCTCCTATTTCCACGGGTAAGGTGAGACACCCCTCAGCCTCTACACTATCTCCGGTGAACCCAGTAAGTGGTGTCCACACCAAGTGTAGTTGTTCTCTAGACAGCCCTAGTTTGTTAAATGTCTCGAGGTACATGACATTGATACTACTGCCAGTGTCTACAAATACTCGACGGTGGTCCCGTTGATGTCCACGGTGACGACGAGGGCGTCGCGGTGTGGTGTTGGGCCGTTCGGGAGGTCTTCATCAGAGAAGGTGATGATGTCCCTCCAGCCTTCCTTGATGGGAGGTCTATGTTGCACTGCGCCTACATATAATTGTCTAGCCAGACGTTTCCTTTCGCGAGAGCTGTCTCCAACTGCAAGCCTGCTACAAATCATGTGGATCACACGCTTGTGTTTCCAGTTTCGATCGTCTTGCTCTTCTGGATTCCCCTCTTCTTGGTTGGGTGCTTTCTGTTGGGGCCTATCCCTAAGTTCGCCGGGAGGATCCAGGGCTGGTGCCCATGGAAGTTTTCGCCATTGGTTGGGGCGAGCAGTCGATTGTCTTTTCTGGATAAGCTCATCGATTTCTTTTTGTAGAGTAGTACATTCTTTGGTAGAATGTCCTGTGGACCTGTGATATCGGCAGTATCTGGCTCTTCCCGCGGCCGGCCGTTCCTCCGCCTTTGTGGGTGGTGGCGGTAGGTTCTCTGTAGGTCGGGGTGGTTGGACCTCGTGTACGTGCCTCGCCCTGAGGGCGGGGATTGCTCTGTGTCGAGGGGGAGGTGGCCCCCGAATGACGTTAGATCTCTCTTCCCGTTTAGACGGTCGGTCCAACTGACGCGTTCTCGTCTCGTCACGGGGTCGTTTCGCCTCTCGCTTTATTTTTTGTCGTAAAGCCTCTTCTGTTTCCGCGTATTTGTTGGCCCTCTGGATGGCCTGTGCATACGTGTCGGGGGTCTCCCTTCGTAGACTAGTGAACAGATCCCTTGACCGAAGGGCTTTCATGAATAAAGTGAGGGCCGTTCGGTCGTCTAGATCTTCCACAGCCTGGACTTCCTTCTGCCATCTTTTTAAGAACTCTTTTAGTGTCTCTGTTTCTCCTTGTTGTATGGCAGTCAAGGTCATGAAGTGCTTCTTTGTTTTCATGCTTCCTGCAAAGTAGGTTAGGAATTGTTCTGCTAGGGCTTCGAAGCGGTCGATGGACCCTGGTGATAGAGATAGGAAGCAATGCTGCGCTGCCCCGCCCAGGGTCGAGAAAAAGGCGCGACAGTACATGGGGTCCTCCGCCCCTATTACCATCATCTTTGCCTGGAAGCCGACTAAGTGATCGCTGGGGTCCCCCGTTCCATCGTAAGTATGCATTGTCGGACACTTGAAGTCTCTTGGCGCGCGATATTCTTGGATTTTCATAGAGAATGGACTAGCAGACAATAGAGATCGAGCGGTTGGTCGATCTCCCCTACCATCGACCTTCCTTTGGAGGTCTCTCACTTCCCTGGCGAGTTCTGCCATCTCTCGATCTCGATTCCCCTGACCAAGTTCTGGAGTTTCTCCACTACCCTCCACCATGTCTTGCAGAATTCTTCTTCGATCGAGATCTCCTTCCCTTGCTCTTCCCGTGTGAGAACCGGTTGCCTGGATGACCTCCACCCGTCGCTGGGGTTTGGGCCTAACTCTTTGTTGTGGGCTTTCTAACGGGAGGTTTCTGAGTTCAGGCTGTGGAACGGTTGTCTGTTGATTCAGGGGCCCTATGCGGTCAAGGACGGAGATTGCACGACGGGGTCCCTGGGGTGGAGCCGATCTCTGTGTTCTTTCAGGCGGTAAGTTCACGTTAGGCATCGGTCGTCAGCGATCTGAGTGGTGTTGTTTACCCGGGAGGGTTCTGGGGATCCTACCCTTGCGGTCTGGCCATGATGTAGGGCCCCTAAGTAGCGTGCAGCAGCCTCTACTATCTCGGGGGTGAGTTCTACTGGCTAGGTCCGTGGGACACCAATAGCCGGTGGGCGTGCGTTCAAGCGGACCTCCTCCTCTTCTCGGAGACCTCCCCGTTCGGCCTCCCTCTCCAAGGGAATATGCTGATCGTTCGGTACCTGCGAGGGGGGGCGACTGAGGGTTTCTCTCAAATCTCTGACTGGTCTAGCGACTAGTTGGTCAGTTCTAGTGTTTCGTCGTGTAGTTACCATGCTTTCAGGGTTTGAGGAACGAACGATAACTTTTCGTATCGGTCCCCATAGACGGCGCCAATGTTGGTTTTATGACTTTTGGGCAGTCAACGGCAGGCCAACACTACCGTTAGAATAACGAGAATATAGGAAAACTATATGGAGATAATATAGGAACGTTGTATTGATGAATATTGATTGTGAATGCTGAGAGCGTTGTCCCCTTCTCATCTATGTGAGAGATCTATTTATACATATTTTGGGCCTAGATCCCTACAAGGAATAAGAATTCTAAACTGCCTCATATTGGGAGTCTTAGTTACATAATAAGACCTAATTCTATTATACTAGAAATAATGAGTCCAATTCTGATTATATTGGGAATAATATGCCCAATCCTTGACAAACTCTTCGGTTGCTCTGTGTCTTGTATCTTTATTGGGCTTCCTTAATCCAGTTGCTTTCCTTGGGCCGGTCCACATGGCCCAGGCCTAGTACGCTATCCATCAAGTAACAATCTTATAAATTAAGTACACATAAAATCATTAGTTATGTTAGCCTATTACAACAAATTGTAATTGCTATAAAGAAGGATAACATTTTAGTGGACAAATTATTTGTTGGACCATGGACAACTAAATTTTATGGACCCTGAATCACATTTTAATTAACAATTACATAACAAAAATTAAAATCTTATCAATTAATTACACATAACATAATTAATTTGAATATTTGAGAACATAAATTTGTAATTGGTAATCATAAGGCTAACATTATAAGACAATTTTTTTGGTGGACCATTGAAGACAAAGTTGTGTGGACCATGAATAACATTATAAAAAAATAAAATATCATAATTATAAATTTTTTCAATTAAGTACACATAACGCCGTTATAATTTTACTAATGTACAACCTAATTTTG
Source organism: Ipomoea nil (assembly GCF_001879475.1). Classification (NCBI taxonomy): domain Eukaryota; kingdom Viridiplantae; phylum Streptophyta; class Magnoliopsida; order Solanales; family Convolvulaceae; genus Ipomoea; species Ipomoea nil. Next base: position 2,302,117 of record NW_017619207.1, on the reverse strand, counting down.
TAATTAGTATCACTAAGGCCAACATTATAAGACAAACTACTTGGTGGACCATGGACCAAAAAGTGGTGTGTACCATGGACCACAATGTGGTGTGAACCATGGATAACATTATAATTAAATATGATATATCATAAATATAAATCTTATCAATTAAGTACACATAACATAATTCATTTTACTATTATACAACATAAATTTGTAATTGCTATAAATAAGCCTAACATTATAAAATAAATTGTTGAACGTTACAATATATATTAATATATATATATATATATATATATATATATATATATATATATATATATATATATAGATTTTGAATCCGGTGCACACCCCCTTGGCAGATGAGCTCGTGAGCACATTTTCTGACCCTTAATTAGTTTAGATGAATGGTCTAGATGATTTGGGCTTTTTTGCCACGTGCATAAGCTTTGTGAGGACATTAGGGCTTGTTTTGTAATTTCGCAATGGCTTTTATTATAGCATGTATTTAATTTCGCTTGGGAATCTGCGTGAGGAAACAGACAGTTGATTGGTGAGGAAGTTGGATTAAATTTGTGATAATATAATAATAATAAGAGTTAATTCCATTTTTGGTTTGTGCATAGATGTAAGTCACCATGTGCAACTTAGGCTAAATAGATTTTCCTTTGGGGTGTTAAAAGTTGTGCAATGTTTCATACATGTGGGTCTCTGGGTTGTGCGTAGATGTGTGGCACCGTGTGCAAGTTAGGCTAAATGGACTTGGCATTGTGGGGTTTTCTTCTGTATGCCTGTGCGAGTTTGGGTTGTGGTCTGTGCGTTGGGTGGTTAACGGAATTGCTTGGCTTCATATGTGTGGGTTATTGGTTTGTGCATAGATGTAAGCCACCATGTGTAACTTAGGCTAAATGGAATGGGCTTTCGGGGGGTTATCTTTAATGTGTGTGTGCTGGTTAGGAATGGGTGGGTTTGGTCGTGGCGAGGTGGTTGGTACATACGTTCTGCACGTATTTTTGCTTTAGTTTCCCTTCGCTGTTGATGTGGAAAATTGTAATTATTTATGATGCTAAATGTTTTTGCAAACCCCTATTAATGTTTGCTCTTGCAATCTTCTCATTGACAATGGAATATTGTTAACTTATTTTGATGCATGTTGGTCTTTGCTAATGTCTATAATCATATTTATTTCTTTTGTAGCCTTTGCCTTATATTCCCACGATCATAAATTATACTCAACTATGGACGTGGGTTCCTAATGTTGTTGATGCTCACGAAAAGGAAGGGATTGAAGCTGTTCATCTGGCATCTAGAAGTTTAAAGAGCCTTATTTGCTGCTAATCTACATTAAATGTGTTATTCCCTATATCCTATATAATTGATATTGCTATTTTTATTCCATGAGCCTTAGATGATTGTATCTTGATTTGTTTCATTTTGTTTTCATTTCCTAAAGTTTTTATTAGTAAATGGCTATGCCGGGTCAATGATCAATTTATGTTTTTTTTGGGACTACATTTTCTCTTTTTCGTTTTGTATTTTAGGTGTGTGTAAATCACATTGTAGTTTGTGCGCATCACATTTCTGGTATGTGGGAATCTGCTGCGCAATATACACTGTCACATTTTGCTATGTGCATGATAATAATGACGTCTGTGCAATAATAGAATTTCAGCATAACGCATGCGCCTTATATCTCGAATGCACATTGTCACCGGCATTACGCACACACTGTCACCCGTGTGCGCACAGGCCATAGAATGTGAAATAAAACCTAATTAGCAAATATCTACGTTCTCATTCCAACGCATCCACCTACTTCATTAAGCATAAACCGGTTAATGCGGACGCCTTTATTACCGTTTTATTTTAAAATGCAATCTTACAGCGGTGTGTGCATTGTTATAGTATGGTGTGTGCATTATTTCTTGTTGGTTTTTTGTTTTTTTTAATGTATATAAACAATGATATTTTTTTAATGTTATTGCATGTAGAATATAAAAGCGCATGACCTTTGCATTTCTTTATATGCTTTTATTTTTTGTATTTGGTGTGTGCATTGGAGTGTTATGACGTGTACAATAGACCACATGATGCAAAGTTTCATTGCCAAAAATTTGTACACACCATACCATAAAAATGCACACACCAGTGTAAAAACAAAACTAAAAAAACGACATGATGCTACTTTCATTTTCCAAAAATTTGCGAACGCCAAATCATACAAATGCACACACCACCGTAAAAAAAAAAAAAGAAAAAAAACCTATTAATTTTTACAATATATTCCTTGTAAAACAAGCCAACCACAAGAAATCACGCACAAGAAAAGGCCTGTGCATATAGTGGTTGCATATTATAAGGATTATGGTTGTGATTTTTTTTTTTTTCACAATCTTTCACAGGCGAAATACACTCATTGTTGTCTATGCATCCTCCCGTCAACCTATCGGTTTCACAAACAGACATGTATGCAACCACCTCAACACGCACACGCTACGCACATAACAGATATTCTAGTTCGTCCACCAACCCCCACCCCCCTCCCACCATCCCAGCGGAAAAAACCCCAATATTCAGAGTATGCACAGACAATGGCACGTAAATGCACTTACCCGTTCGTTTTCTCCTCAAACCTTGTTCACGCCAAGTTCACCTCATCAGCCTTTATAGTAATTCAAAGTATTAATTTCCATCCATAAAATCCCTAATTTAATGCTACAGATTCCAATAATATTATGTCCATAAATAAATTAGAATTACAATTACTAATATATCCTTTACATTGGAAAATGTCATTAATTACTACCCTAATCTCTTATAATCTCAACCATTGATGGAAATTGAATCAATGGATAGAGTTAAAGACATTTTTAGTCCTAAATTTATAGTGGCTTGGACAAATTTAGTCCTTTATAAAAAAAAATTTGCCATTTTATGGACAGAGTTATTGTGGCGAGGACATTTTTGGTCTTCCGTCTATATTTCTGTTAGATAACTGTCTGAGAGAGGGGTAATTACGTCAATTTAGGCTATCTCCTTCTATCTATTATATCTATGTGTGTTTTGTTTTCTTCTCGGTCATAATTCGAAGGAGTCGGAGAGTCCAAGTTGCAGTTGTACGAAGAAATTGCCGGAGAATCGAAGCCGCCAAACAAGTTACTAATCAAATAGATAGAAGGAGAATCGAAGCCGCCAAACACACATAGATATAATAGATAGAAGGAGATAGCCTAAATTGACGTAATTGCCCCTCTCTCATACGGTTATCTAACAGAAATATAGACGGAGGACCAAAAATGTCCTCGCCACAATAACTCTGTCCATAAAATGGCAAATTTTTTTTATAAAGGATTAAAATTGTCCAAGCCACTATAAGTCTAGGACCAAAAATGTCTTTTACTCCAATAGATATTAGGAGGCCTTATGGTCTCATCTATTAGAGGGGGTGCACCGGATTCGAAGCCTATATATATATATATATATATATATATATATATATATATATATATATATATATATATATATAATGTTTAATTTCTTCGGTCTGAAACGCAAGAGATGAGGACGAAGGGTCTATACCCTTCTCCTTTCTCTGTCTGAACAGATCTGAGAGCTTGAAGCTCTCTTCAATACTCTACCGATCTCTCTCTCAAGCCTATACCTACATCATTTTCCTATCATTCTTTTGCCTTCATCACTTGCTATTAAACCAATTTAGAGATTTTTTCTATAATCGGGTCTAGATTCCGATGATCCGTCTATCACTACATCGTCTCAAATTTTTCATTTCTGGACCAGATCTGTGCTTTCAACCTCTTTTTGAGCTTGAAATCTGGATGTATTGAAGCTAGTGTTCTCATTCAAGGTTAGGATCAAACTCTTAATTTCTAAATTTAATTTAGGATTTTTTAGGATTCACTGTTTTCATTTCTAAATTGTAAGAATTTAGTCGATTTGATGTTGTTATTTTCTGAAGAATATGCATGCACATCGATCTTGTTTCGATTTTGTTTGTATGTTCATAGATCTAATATGTTCAAATAAACTTCTAAGATTTCTACATATTTCATTTTAGAATTTTATGATTTTCAGAAAGCTATGGTTCGAAGTTGATTTTGTTTTACTGTTAATCTAGAGACCCCTTACTATTTTATCTGTATAATGTCAAAATTTCCTTTTCTAAAAGCTCTAATTGTACTATTATTCACAGAATTGCTAACTTTTAAAATTTGTTTTTCATGTAATTTGAGAGGACAATAATTGAATTCTTAGAGGCAATGGCTAGCAGATATTGCATAGCAAGACTGGCGAATTCATTGAAGCTTGATTTCAAAGTGTAAAAAATATAAGTTTCGAAATTACCTTTGTTTTCTTCATTTGGTTTCCTTTTGATACCTATAATAGTTGACTTTGTAATTTTCCTCATTGGACTGTATAATTTTTCTAGCTGAAACAGAGTCGTTGAATTATTTGTTTGTCTGAGCTCTCAAATTGACTGACTGTTTTTCGGATTACTGAATTGAATAGAATAGTTGTAAGTACAAGGGGTCATTTCAGAGTATTTAACTGTTTTTGTGTTTTGAGATCCGCACTGGAATTGAAGGGTTTTTTTAGCTGTAATGATAGCTGCCATCACTTGTATTTAATATCCAAATCATTGTTTATTTCACTAACAATGAGTAACTGTTACTTCCAAACACTGTTATTTGTTGTATTCATTAGATGTATGTTACTGGCTAGCAAAAAAGGTTGTTATGCAACTTAATATGAATTTCCAGATTCAGTTTGTTCATATTATTAACAGAGGCTGTAATGTGTTATTTCCATTTGTTTATATAGGGCAAAAATTGATGATTTTGAGGAATTGGAGAGCAGACCATAATCCCAAAGCGAGCATGTAGAAGACAAATAATGCATTTCTAACATCTAAGAGATTAGGTTACTATTTGAACTTTATTCTGTTTATTTTGAATCCTTTTTATGTATAATGGTATAGTTTGTAATTTTGTTCATTGCACTATACAAACCAATACTTAGAAAAAGTATCATTTAATTTTACCTTTGTATGGGCTTTAGATTATACAAAATATGTCTTGTTTTAGCCTTTTTGAATTGAATACATCATTGGTTTCAGTTACTGTGCTCATTTGCAGTGGAATTTTTTTGTTATTAAATTTGAAAAACTGTGCTAAGCAATTTTAAGTAATTGCTTTGGAAAGCAAGGTTTTTTACTTAATACATTATAACATTAGTGGACTACTTGGTATATGTATTTCATCAATATAAACAATTTTATTGCTTTGGTAGATAAATTAAAGTTTTATGCTTAATCTGTTTTTTTGCAAGATTAATCTATCTTTAATAACTAATGTTATCATGTTAATGTTCCACATTTTCCAAAACTTGAGAATTTTGTACTGACCTATTGTTTTAATATACTTTCAATTACTTGAAGTTAAGAAATTATTTTTATACTTAATTATTTGTACTTAATTAGAGTTTGTTTTGATTTCTCGGTTGAGAACTTTACATTTTTGTGCAACATAAGATGACTTTATAAAATTAGCAATTAGCAATGTAAATGGATTGGTACGTGATGCAAATTTTTATTTACTTCAATGGAATTAAATGTGTTACAGTTAATTGTATATGGCAACATTTATTTGATGCAAACTTTTTGTGTAAACTGGGTCGAAAAAATGTATTTATAATAGTCAATTTGTGCTTGGTAATCTTCAGAAGCAAGTGCTTTTATGAAGTAAGGCTGAATAGAGTTATTTAGATAGATATATTTCCAAATACTTAACTTCCACATATTTTTTTTTAAACTTATATTGATGGTTTTGTTGCTCTGGGTTTTTATATTGGCTCAGGAAAACCAGCAGGGCAATAAGAAGCAGTGGAGAGGCACAATTAGAGTTGTAACAGTTTTGCAAGGTATGTATACTAACTTTATAAATAACAATTCTAAGTTATATAGTTGAAATTCTAGTCCAGTTATCTTGCATGAAGTTAGATATATTGTTTTCATGCTTCAGTAAAATTAGTCGTAAACAGTTTCTCAGGGGATGTGTCATTTTGCCAAGTCTTTTTTTTTTTTCTGAAATGTTTGTATTAGTTTCATTTTACAGAATAGGAGAAGTATATTATTTATCCAATTAAACTTTACAAAACTACATTTACATAGTGTTCAGTGATTGACAATACTTGTCCCAGATCTCTTCATTCTACTACCTTGTTACTTGATCATTCTTGTTTGAAACCCCCCTAAAAAAAAAAAAAGAAATAAAACTGGAAGATTAGGGGATATGTTTTTTTCCAAACTCCTATTGTTCTTTCATGCTGTTAGTAGTTTCATGTTACAAAAACCCAGAAGTACTTTATGTTTTAGGGAATTACCCTTTGTTCCAATACTTGTCCCAGATTTGTTCCTTTTAATACCTTGTTCCCTGAGCATCCTTGTTTGAAAATCACCTGAAATAAAAATGAAGAAAACTGCAAGACATGTTCTAATACCATTGGTTAATTTAACATTGTGAGAATACAGTTATACAATATTAAAAAAAAAAAAAAGCATTTCAACCTTAGAAAACAATATAACAAAATCAATTTAATAAGTAGGGCAACCCATGATAAATCCAATAAGACAGAAATCACAAAAAGATTTTTAAGAATTGTCTAGATCACAATAACAATATTTTTCAAGAACAGATCATTCTACATCTTCTCCTTCTTGATGTTGGATGTCGTTGACTTCTTGCGACTTTTGGATGAGGAAAACTCATCCAAAAGTGACCTTTTAGTAGTTAATAAGTTAACCACAGTGTCATCCAGTTCCTTTTGAGAGGGCTGCACAGATACAGGACTATTAACCTCTTCTCTTATAGATTCTTCCTGTGTATAACAAAATGGATGAGTCAGTTATAGCAATAAGTAATAAAAAATAGATAACCTATTAACAGGCTTAGTAAGAAATTCTTACTTTAGAATTTGCATGACTGTTTGTTTCCTCCTCAAGCATCTTTGAGATTAAATCCTGCTCTTGATGCTCGACAAACCTGTCACTATAGGTTTGGAGCAAATGTTCTTCCCTTAACAGCCTCAACACATTGAAACGAGAATTAATACCCCGCTTTAGAGCCTGTTTTAACCCTACTTTAAACAACATTTTCATTCCCACAATAGCATCCAACTCAGGGGGTACTTCAACATCAACCTGCCATTTGAGTTTGCCTTAGTCCATTTATAACAACATCTACCTCTAAACCATAAGTTAATTTTAGGGAACATAAATTTACCTCCTTGTATTTCTGATACAAAAGACAAGCAGGGATACCAACCAGCTCTGCCACTTCTCTGTCCCAAAGCAATAGTGGAGCATCTCCACTCTTGTCTAAAGCCATAATAACCACCTTATACCTGACTGTACCCTGAGTATATGGCTTATGACACTTAGTACACACAAGTGATCCTCCGTCTTCTTTAAGTTTCTTATTACAGCCGGGTGACATGCATGATACATAGTACCACCCATCATCAAGATCTAAACCCAAGATCTCAGCAGCAACAAATACAAAAATTAATGTATAAAACAAATAGAGGAACTCAGATATAATCTAAGTATGAAATGCGAGTACTTTTTTTTTTTCTTACCACTTGTGTCTTCTTAAGGTCGTAGCAGGTAGTCACAATGAGTCCAGCATTTTTAAAGTCACTAATGCCTGCTGACTGTGAGTGCAGAGTGCCCGTACTCAGACTTTTCATGGGAGTATTTTCAGATTTCAAGATTCAGGATAATTGTTGAACAAAAACAGTTGTTAGCAATCTTTATACTAACATTTTTTTTCCAGAAAATTGGCATGTGATGAAAATTTAATCTGATGCCCATACTTTACTGAAAGCATAAACTATCTGTGAGTAAATTGCCTATTTGCCTTATTTGTTTTGCAGTCTAGAAGCTTTTAAAATGTTGTTTAACTGACTAATATCTTATAGGAATTACAGTATTACCATTTTAGAGTATACAGCATGTTAGTAACAATTTTTCTATTCAACAAATGGCATGTGATGAAAATAGACTATGATGCCAATACTTGACTAAATTTATAGAATTTTTCTTCTAAAGTGCCTATTTGCCTAAAAAGCATAAAATGTTTGTGAGTAAATTGCCTATTTGCCTTTTATACTAACATTTTCTTTTCCAGAAAATTAGCATGTGATGAAATTTTAATCTGATGCCCATACTTTACTGAAATCATAAACTTTTTGTGAGTTAATTGCCTATTTGTCTTATTTGTTTTGCAGTCTAGAAGCTTTTAAAGTGTTGTTTAACTGACTAATATCTTATAGGAATTACAGTATTACCATTTAGGAGTATACAGCATGTTAGTAACAATTTTTCTATTCAACAAATGGCATGTGATTAAAATAGAGTATGATGCCAATACTTGACTAAATTCATTGAATTTTTGCTTCTACATTGCCTATTTGCCTAAAAAGCATAAAATGTTTGTGAGTAAATTGCCTATTTGCCTTTTATGTTTTGCAGTCTAGAAGCTTTTAAAATGATGTTTAACTGTCTAATTTCTTAAATGAATTACACTATTACAGTATACAGCATTGATGAAAATACACCCTGATGTCAATACTTGACTAAATTCAGGAATTATTTGTGACTAAAGTGCCTATTTGCCTTATTTATTTTGCAGCTTAGAAGCTTCTAAATTATTTTTATCTGAGTTAGTGGTTCTAGGAATTACAGTATTACAGTATACCTAATTTATTAGTAACCTTTCTTTTTTAAACAATTGGCATGTGATGCAATACTTGACTTGAACTCTAGTAATTGTTTATTTCAAACTCTAGGAATTCTAGGAATACTTACTTTGGTGTACTTAAATTCAACAAATAGGACTTAAATTAGGTGTACTTACTTGGACTTGAACTCTAGGAATTCCTCAAAATCCTCATTGAACCATAGCTTGGTAGGTCGTATGAGCTGGTGATTCTAACCTCACCTAAAAACAAAACATACATATTAGGTCACTGGAATGAGTAATAGACATTAGACTGAACAGGGAGAGAGAAACTCACCACTAACCAACTTAGCACGACAGCACTGAATCACTACAATAAGTGGTTCCTTCGAATCACTATTGTAATACGGCATCAGTGAAGAAACATGTTCATTCCAGAGGGTACATGTCAGGGTGTTCTCACTGTTGTCACATTAGTACAAACCCAAAAAAAATTACTATCAGTATAGGCTAAATACAGTAATTGAGATATAAAAAACCAAAAAAAAATTACTGTGAGTAGTACAAACAGAAAAAAAAAATAGTAATTACGCATTGTCTTCAATTTGAAAGTCAATCAGTCTTGTTGTCTTTCCACCTATAATCTTAATAAGATATTAAAAATTGGAGAAATGAAGAGATAGTACCAATAAATTCCTTGTCGTTAACATCGACATGGTCTTTTAAAGAAATGAAACTCTTTAAGCGAAACATTTTAAAAGGAAATCCTAAAGAGTTTATCTCCTTCACTTCTGTTCTGTAGTTTAGTTTGATCATATAGGCATGTTGTGTAATCTTGTACACATAGTAATTTGTCGCAGCCATGAAATTTTTGATTTCGAACAGTTTTCCCTCTTTGAATATTTATCTATATTTCACCACATCTTTTTTTTTGAATGGTGGCATGAATGTAGTCTCCCTGACAATAACATAAACAGAAATTACTAAGAATTGAAATAGGATCAGATTAGTAGATAAGAGTAACATGATGCATTAAAAATAGATACCAGTACCTCTTCATCATGCAGTAACACTTCCATACTCTTACTGCTATGACCCTCTCCCCTTTTCTCTAGAACTTCGAATACCCTTAGGGGGCGTTTGGTTCAGGTTATATAACATAACCAAGGGAATGTGACATTCCAAAGCTCACATTCCTGTGTTTGGTTCACATTATCTCAGGGAATCTAACATTCCCTAGGAATGTCACATTCCCTCCACATAGGATTTTGAAGGGAATGTGATTCCCTTCCATTTCTAAGGTTATGTAAGATAACCTTGGTTATGTTAGTTTATCACACACACACACACATATAATTATTTTTGTAATTATATATTTTTTTATTTTTATTATGCTAGGTTAGCCTATAAAATAATTTTGTTTCTCAAGTTCAATATTTTAGTTAATATTTTAAAATCATGTAATTATATATGATACCGTTATCTTATTTACTTATTTTAATTTTAAAATTTATTAAAATATATGAAAATATGTTAAGGATATTGTAATGTGTGAATAAAAGATAACCCTAAACCAAACATGATTATATTACATACCCCAATTTTAACCAAACACAGGAGTCTAACATTCCCAGTAATCTAACATTCCCAGCAATCTAACATTCCCTAAGGTAATCTGACATTCCGTGAACCAAACGACCCCTTACTGCTCTAACGCGAATTGCCCTGAGCTGGTGTTGAGGTTTGATGTCTTTCACAAGTATGAACATTGAAGGCATTGTGTTCAACAAAATGTGATTTCAAATGCTCTGTTAGTAAACAAATCTTCGGAAGGAATAATTTGCACCAAGAAGACGTTTATTTATAGAGTTTGAAGCGTTGCAAATTTCAAATGAATGAACAGCAGCCTGTGTATGGGAAATACACAATTTCTTTTTATGTATTAAATGCAGAGTCAAACTCTGCGTATTCTATGTATAATTTGTAATTTTTTTTTTATCATGTGAGCATCTCTCTATTCAATCTTTGGTTATCCGATGATGCTAATGATGTGGTTTAAAGTACCAAGACTTCTACATTAAATGTATTGCTTGAGAAGAAAGGACTGTAGGCTTTACAAATTAGAATTGCTTTAGAATACGAACAGTTTTCTTTATCAAAACGGCTACGAATATTCCCAATTTGTAATGCCATTAGACACGCGTAAAAAAAGAAATAACCGGCTATTCTCTCTATTATGTGTTTGCAAAATGGCATAGTATCAAATGGGCGGAAAAAATTATTGCCAAAAACTTCTTGCTTTATTATAGACTTAGATTAGATAATAATAATAATTATTATTATTATTAGACAAAATAACTTTTTTTTCCTCCTGAGTTATATACTTATTGTACTTTTTCCCTCTGAATTAAAGTGACTATACTTTTCCATGAAATATTAAATCGACATATTTACTCTTAAAATGAATATTTCATTTATTTTTTCTTCTCCAACAAATTATGACTACAATTTAGTTCAAACTAAACTGACACTATAGCAACTAAACTAAAATATTCCAATCTATCTAAATAAATAAATATATATATATATATATATATATATATATATATATATATAAAAGTAAAATCCTCCTAGCCAAGTTTTCCCCCCAAAACTTATGGACATTTCTGTAATCTAATAATAATAATAATAATAATAATAATAATAATAATAATAATAATCTTTATCTTTATTATATATATATATATATATATATATATATATATATATATATATATATATATATATAATAAAGCAGAATCTTTTGGCCACAAGATTTTGGCTCCAATTCCCGCCAACAAAATACGGTGTCGTTCGGAGCCTGACTTTTGGGATGCATGTAATACGGCGTCGTTTAGAGCCTGACTTTTGGGATGCATATGTTAATTATGAGATAGATTTATTGTAAATGACTGAATTTAAAAGGAGTCTCTTCAACCTCCATGTAATCCTTGGAAGACAAAATGTTGTTATTAATCATGTCCCTTTGGGACTCTTTGGTATCCACAAGATTTGCATTAATTACATATTCTATAAATACATCTTCTAATTGTAAACAAACCTAACAGTTCATTTGTATTACAAACACTGTGCCGATATTTATTATTTACACTATAGCTCCAAAGCTTCATCATCATTGTCCCTCTATACATTCTGGGCAGTGAAATATATCCTATAAAAACCCGAAGCGCTATAAGAGTCCGCACATGAAATACCAGAAAGGAGAGACAGCGAGACAATCAAATGTAAAGAATGCCTATTCCATGATTCAATAGGTAATCGTGAACATTGTTCTTTTTTTTTTTTTCATGAAAATATATTCCTTTATAATATTGTTGTTCTAATATTTCATAGTGTGCAAATATATACATGTCTCAAAACCTTTTATTTGAAGTACAGCAAAATGAGAGAAATATTCACATGTGTGTTCATATTTGCATATAGATGCAAATAAAGGTAGAGTTCTGAGCACACCTTATTCAAGAGCTTCAAATCTACAACTACTTTTGACATACTTCCTGCAGGAGAATCAAATTGTGAGTAAATGACCATCAACATATTCTTGGAAAGAGAAAATGCCCATATAACAATATAGCATCTCTTCAGATACTAAGACCTTCAGAGTTTTCACTTTTCAATGAGCATGGACACTGTAGTTGATTTGAAGGCTTTTTCAATGACCACATCTAAGAACTTTTTATATTTCAATTACAATCAAAGTATTAAAATATATTTAGTTTGTGATATGGGTCTTTTGTAGGGTTTTGTAGGGTGGGGTTTTGCTGTTAAAATGGAAAAGTGCATCCTTCACTGCTTCACTAATACATCTTTTGAAGCCTTCAAATATAAAATAAAAATGACAGCAAAATGAGAGAAATATTCACAGGTGTGTTCATATATGAACATGCATATAGATCGTTCTGAGCACACCTTATTCAAGAGCTTCAAATCTACAACTACTTTTGACATATTCAAGAGCATCAAATCTACAACTACTTTTGGCATACTTCCTGTAGAATAATTAAATTGTGAGTAAATGAAGATCAGCATACTCTTGGAAAGAGAAAATGCCTAGACAAAAATATAGCATCTCTTCAGATTCTAAGACCTTCACGGCCCGTTTGGTTCACGGAATAGGTCGGGAATGGCATAGCATTCCCAGTAACAGGCCTATTCCTTTGTTTGGTAACCATGTGTATAACCAGGCTTAGTATTCCTAATAATAGCCTATTACCTCATTTGAGGTAATAGCTATTACTAGGGCCCCCCTGGTATTAACTTATTCCTGAGCCCTCAGGAATAGAATTGTTTTATTTTTTTAATTTTAACCTTTATCGTTCTCTGCGTTCTCTCCCTCATCTACGATTCCTTCCCCGAATCTTTTCATCATCAGCACCAATCAAACAATTCATCCACCATTCTGCATCAATCAAACAATTTCATCCGTTATTCTGCATCAATCAAACAATTTCATCCGTCATTCTACATCAATATGCAATTCTTCATATCATCTATATCAACATCAACATCAAATTAAAGCTTCAAACAAGGTAAATTTCTGAAATTTAATTTTTAAAAATTAATATTTAATTATATAAATGTATACATATATATACTGCATATATATATATATATATATATATATATATATATATATATATATATATTACTGCTGCGGCTGCGACACCGCCGCAGCTGCAACATGTATATATATATATATATATATATATATATATATATATATATATATATATATATATATATTACTGCTGCGGCGCGGAGGGTTCTACAGCCGCAGTAGTATTGGTTTTTTTTTTTTTTTTTTAATTTATTGTTTATTGTTTTTATATTTTATTTTATTTTTGCTGCAAAGGTGTTATTGTTTATTTTGTTTTTTTTTTTTTGTTTTTTTATCACAGTAGTGTTATTGTTTGTTTTTTTTTACAGTAGTGTTATTGTAATGTGTATAAGTTATTGTAAGTTTTAAATTTAATTTGCAGCTATGGCTCGATTGTGTTTAATAAATCGTACTGAAAGAAGGAAAAAATATGTAGCTGTGTTATATATATATATATATATATATATATATATATATATATATATATATATATTACTGTTGCGGCGCAGAGGGTTCTGCAGCCGAGTAGTATTGGTTTTTTTTTTTTTTTTAATTTATTGTTTTTATATTTTATTTTATTTTTGCTGCAAAAGTGTTATTGTTTATTTTGTTTTTTTTTTTTTTTGTTTTTTTTATCACAGTAGTGTTATTGTTTGTTTTTTTTACAGTAGTGTTATTGTAATGTGTATAAGTTATTGTAAGTTTTAAATTTAATGTGCAGCTATGGCTCGATTGCGTTTAATAAATCGTACTGAAAGAAGGAAAAGATGTGTAGCTGTGTTGCGTGTATGGTTGGATATGTGTGCTTCTGTGAGTTTATTGTTTATAATGATGATGTCAACCTTGACAATTTTGTGTTCTAATAAAAAACGAGTGAATTCTTATATAATTAACGCTTTAGGGTCTCGAGAATATATGTTACGAACTGTGTATTCGTGTGATGAAAAATGCATATCTCAACTTAGGATGAATCGACATACTTTTGTGAAGTTGTGTGCAATGTTACAAACTATAGGAGGGTTAAGGCCAACAAGAAATATGCTTGTTGATGAGCAGGTAGTAATATTTTTATATATTATTGCTCATCATGTAAAAAATAGGATCATTCAAAATAATTTTCAAAGGTCGGGGGAAACTATTAGTCGATACTTTAATATAGTATTAAATGCTGTTTTGAAACTCTGAAATCATTTATTCAAAGATCCTGAACCAGTCCCAACTACCTCTACAGATCATAGATGGAAATGGTTTAAGGTAGTTAAACATATCCCCTACACTTGAGTTATAAGTTTAATTACAATGTGAATATATATTTAATAATATTTGATATTGTTTCTAGAATTGTCTAGGCGCTTTAGATGGAACTTTCATTAGAATACAAGTGTCATCAGAAGATAAGCCTAGATATCGATCTCGCAAGGGTGAAATTGCAACAAATGTATTAGGTGTATGTACACCTAATATGCAATTTGTGTATGTTCTTCCGGGATGGGAAGGATCTGTAGCAGACAGTAGAGTTCTTCGGGATGCATTATCTAGAAGGCATCCACTTAAGGTCCCTAATGGTAAGCATTATAATATTAAATTCCAAATATCATGTAATATAATATGCATTCTTATTAAACTATAAACTGATGTTTCTAGGTTGTTACTACTTAGTTGACGGAGGATATGCTAATAGTGAGGGATTTTTGGCACCATTTAGAGGTCAAAGGTACCACTTAAATGAATGGCGGCAAGGTCATCAACCCGCAACTCCTCAAGAGTTCTTTAATATGAAACATGCAGCTGCTCGCAATGTCATAGAACGTTGTTTTGGGTTATTGAAAATGAGATGGGCTATACTTAGAAGTCAATAATTTTATCCTGTTAGAATACATAACAGAATTATACTTGCATGTTGTTTGCTGCATAATTTTATTAGAAATGAGATGATTGTTGATCCTTTGGAAAATGAATTCGTACAAGGTAACGGCATACATGAAGATGATGATGTTACACAAATAGAGCCTTCAGAAGTTTGGAATAATTGGAGGATAGAATTAGCAAATGACATGTTCAATGAATGGACAGCATCTAGAAATTAAGGACATATTCATTGATGTTTGATTTTGTGATTTGGTGTTTTTTGTAATGTGGTTTATGAACAATGTGTTTGAGTTTGATTAATAATTTATTATTTCAATTTATTTTTAGTTAAGAATGGCTTCCCCCTACATCTGCAACTATCGGCTCTCAAAGTGTTAAGCAAACAAAAAGAAAGTGGACACCCGAATACCTAGCTAATACACGTATAAATAAACAATAATAATAATATTTTAAAAAATTACCAGATCTGTATGATAACTAAGGAGGAGATTTCCAACCATCAGGCTCCAGATCTCGAATTTCATCTACATCTATTGTCATATTCTGGACAATATTCCTTTAAAAAAAAAACTAGATCTGGGGTATATAAACATAAATAGTTAGAATATATATATATATATATATATATATATATATATATATATATATATATATATATATATATATATATAGGCTTCGAATCCGGTGCAACCCCTATGATATATGAGATCATGAGATCTCATGATATCCATTGATTCATTTTCCATGGATGGTTGAGAGTGAAAGATTCTTTTAAACTAATTATGGACATTTTTAAAACATAAGGATTAAAAAGTAATTCTAGTATTGAGTTTATTTTTGGTTAGTATTAAATTGTAATTTTGAGCATAATATTAGGTAGAATATTAAAGGTAATAACTAGTAATAATTTGTATTAAGAGCTGATATTTTTAGTTGAACAATGGTGTATGCGTGTATGTAGTATAGCGTGTGCAAATCGTATGGATGTGTTTTTTTTTTTAAAAAAATTTTACGAAAATAGTTTATATGTGTATGCGTGAATTTATGTATATGAGTTGGTTTTAAAGAAGAAGATTGTAAGAGTAGTATGTGTAGTTTTTTTTTTTTTTTTTTTTTTTTTTTTTTTTTTTGACACCAGAGATGAAATTACGGAGGTGTCCGAATATGTATTCCGGTGTGTGCAAAGCTTAGGGATGGGAGCATTGTTTCTTTTAAAAAAAATAAAAAATAAACATTAATAATAGGCGTGTGCATGAATGATCCACATTTTTTGTTATGCTAAAACTTAATTTATGAATGCAAAAGCAATGTAAAAATTTATTTTAAGATGGTGTGTGCGTGCATGTGATCTGGCGTCTGCATTGGTGTGCAACAACGTGTGCAAGTTAGTATACACACGCACATTATAAAACTGGGGTCAATGCAATTTTTTTTTTATTGTGTTTGATTATTACAAAAATTCTAATTAGATGTGTGCGTGTATTCACGATGTTGTTTTTATTTTTAAAAAAAATTGTAAAAGTATTTGTCGTTGATTTTTTATTACCGAAATTGTTATTTACAATGATGTGTGCATGTGTGTTGTATGGCATGTGCTAGTTAATGAGCCATGGACTTTAGCATGCCGTTGTTATTTTTTTTATTTGTTTTTAATGAACTAAAAAAATTTTAGTATGTGAGCTTTACAATGTTATTTCTAGTGTTTGATAAAAAAAAGAAAAGAAAAAAAAATATTACGAATATGAGTGGATGCATGTTGTTTGTCTGGTTTTGAAATAAATGAATGTATGTGTAGGATTTGTCTGTTTGTGTTGTGCATCAATGATTTTTTACGCGTTTGTGTCTGCATTTGTGTGGTATAGCGTGTGCGAATTGTTGGCAATGGAACTTCGTATCATGTGGTCTATTGTTAAGTTTTTATTTCATGGTGGTGTGTGCATTTGTGGTATGGTGTGTGCAAATTACTGTAATGCGGACTTTGTATGACATTACGAATGGAGACTAACAACACTGGTATGGCGACTAACAACACGGGTATGTGCATCTGTAATATTTATTTAGGTGATTTTACGATGGTGTGTGAGGTGCATCCCAACTAGTGAATTTCTATGTGACACCCATGTATAGAGACATGCTTGCATGGTACAGAAAACTTGAAGAACACAACACTACGTAAATTACAGGAAATAGTGACAAGCTCACAAAGATCAAGATCGACAATGATGATAAAATATAGTTTCCTTGTCAGATCCTCAAAATAACAATAAAAAAGAAAAAGAATTTGATTTATTTTCTTTAATGCCCACAGATGATGCAAAATAAACTGGAATTCACCTAGCAATAATGAAAAAAATTCAACACTATAAAGACATTCACTTAAAGACTCCTTACTGTTGGTACCGTTGGTAGAAAACAAATAATAATCAAATAAAAATTGATTATTATTTTTCTGGAAAGAAGGGAAGAAAAGATGAAGAGAAGTGACTAGTGTTTGGTGTTGGGTTTTTGCAAGAGTCGAGTGAGCACTCTTTCCTTAAAACCTTATTTGCCACCTCCCGTAGATGCTAGGAGCGTTGTGGCCTAGGCTTCCCAAGATAAAACTTGCTATGATTCAGTGTTTGAGCATTCAAACAAAGAATCCGGCGAGCAAGACGTGGTTATGAACACAGTATGGCTAAGAAGAGGAGTAGAAGCAGAATTTTGAGGCTGGAAAACAAACTTTTGTGCAGTGTTCTTGCTGTTCTCACTGTGTGTAAAAACTCTACTGCCTCTACCCTGTCTTATATAGGGTTGAAGGAGCCAATAGCCTTTATTATGGCAATTAAAAATGACATTAAAGCTGCCTCCAACAGCTATAACAGCAGGCCACTACCTGGGAATTGAATTCAGAATTCAAAATTGGAATTAATAGACAATTAATTCCGTAACAGATGAATTCAATCCCCTCAACAATCAGAACTTTCGGGTTCCAGACCGTTAGCGTACAGGGTTCGGTCTCAACTTTCGACCTCATCCAGTTTCGGCCCTTGCACCTCTCGTGGACTCTGTTGCAGGTTGTTGCACGAGAGTTGTGCTCTCGGTGCACCACAACCTCTCGTGCTCTCTTGTAGGTGCCGGCGCACACGAGCTCGGGCTTGAATCAAGCCTTCTTTCAATCTCTGCAAGTTGGAATTTGATTTACACCCCCCTCCCCCCCCCCCCCCCCCCGCGCGAGACAGCCTCTATACTATACAATTCTACAAGCTTCAAAAGAGCTCTTGTATATAAGGGGGGAAAATCTTCATTCCAAAACAATGTGGGACAAAAGCACACTTTTTCCCTTCATTTTCCAACTCAAATGGGTCTACTTTGAGAATCAATATCTCATTCACCCATTATCCGTTTTGAGCGTACAATATATCGATCTCTTCGTCTCACTACGAAGAATCCGAATCCACTTTAACCCGACCCAAATCGGGAGTGGACCCCACTGATAACTGTACCACAAAATAGCCACTTAACATGCCATTCTATGCCAATTTTTAGCTATTTTTTCCAACAATCCCCCACATGAATGAAAAATTGATTTTCGGGGTATTTTGAAATTGGAAAAAAATGTGTTCAAACGGTCGATCCCTGCATAGGATAGGTAGGGAGTCACTATACCCTTGGAACCTTCCCTCGTAAAGACATGTTTACTCTACTGGCTGTACGGTAGAACGCGATGTCTTTGAACCGACTGCCGTTTGTGTAGACGATGACATATCTCACATAGGAATCTCCCAACCATGCTCTTGCTCTCATGAGTGTGCCTGATTTGGTCGTGGGTCACCGTTCCTGGTTCTTCGAGAGTTTCTAAAGAATTGTGCCCAACAATTCTCCTTGAAGCGACCCTCACTTCTCTCTAACATAGGTGATTCTTTCTCGAGTATCCCGCATACTCAAGAATCATTAAAGCATTAACATGCTAGCCTCTTACGGGAGTCACTGTTTTAACGAGGAGTGGTAGGGAGTCCGAGACCCCCACAGTGACGCGCTCCGTTCCATAAGTTAGTTGTCCCATTGAACCTAGGTGCCAGCTAGGTTGGGTATCCACTATAGAACTTTTTAGTCCAAGGGCATTAGACCCATTCCTCGTGTCAACTTCTCCACAACTTCTCTTCCTAACCCTTTGGTCAGCGGATCCGCTATATTGTCTTTTGACTTAACGTAGTCAATCGAGACAACACCAGTTGTGAGTAGTTGTCTAATGGTATTATGTCTACGACGCACATGTCTAGACTTGCCATTATACATATGACTCTGTACTCTCCCGATTGTGGCTTGACTATCGCAATGCACACATATTGGAGGTACCGGTCTTTCCCAATTAGGAATATCCTCTATAAAATGGCGTAGCCATTCAGCCTCTTCACAACCTTTGTCCAAGGCTATCAGCTCAGATTCCATCGTGGATCTAGCTATCACAGTTTGCTTAGAGGATTTCCATGCAACGGCTGCACCGGCTAGTGTAAAGACATAGCCACTCGTGGACTTAGAGTCCTTAATATCAGATATCCAATTCGCATCGCTATACCCTTCAAGTACAGCGGGATATCTCCCGTAGTGCAGTCCAAGATCACGAGTATACCTCAAGTATCTCATAACCTTTACTATTGCCTTCCAGTGCATAGCACCGGGGTTACTCGTATATCTACTGAGTTTACTAACCGCATAGGCAATATCCGGCCTAGTACAGCTCATAAGATACATCAAACTACCAATAACCCGAGCATATTCCACTTGTGAAATACCTTCTCCGTGGTTTTTGGTTAGATGAATATTTGTATCAAATGGTGTCCTAGCCACTTGACTATCATCCTTGTTAAATTTCTCAAGGATTTTGTCAATATAATGTGATTGACTCAACACGAGACCATCAGGTCTTCTAATGATTCTAATCCCGAGGATCAAATCAGCCAACCCCATATCCTTCATGTCAAATCTCGCATTTAACATGTTCTTGGTAGACTTGATCATCCGATCATTACTACCAACGATGAGAATATCATCCACATATAAACAAAGAATGACGTAGCCATCTATCGTTTCCTTAACGTAGACACATTTGTCACTTTCGTTTATTTTAAACCCGTTAGTTAACATCGCATGGTTAAACTTCTCGTGCCACTGCTTAGGCGCTTGTTTTAAACCATAGAGCGATTTAACCAACTTACACACTTTCCTTTCTTGGCCCGGAACCACGAACCCTTCGGGTTGTTCCATATAGATTTCCTCATCTAATTCGCCATTTAGGAAAGCTGTTTTCACATCCATTTGATGAACTTCCAAGTTCCGTAACGTGGCTATGGCAAGTATCATCCTAATGGAGTTTATTCTCGTCATGGGAGAATACGTGTCGAAGTAATCGAGGCCCTCGCGTTGCCTGTAACCCTTGATTACAAGCGTAGCCTTATACTTCTCGATGGAACCGTCCGGTTTCATCTTCCTTTTAAAAACCCACTTGGATCCTAAGGGTTTACTACCCGGAGGAAGATCAACAAGTTCCCAAGTGTGATTCTGTAGAACAGAATCCACTTCACTTTTTATAGCCTCTTTCCACATTGGTCCTTCTGTAGAAGTCACGGCTTCTACATACGTTCGAGGCTCGTTCTCTATCAAACAAGATAGAAAATCGGGTTCATTTTCTAATAAACAAGTTAGAGTACCCGAATCGTACTCTAACAAGTAAGTTAGAAAATCAGGACCGAATGATTTTCCAACTCTCGCCCGCTTACTGCGTCTCGGCTTGAGCTCGGGTTCTCTCTCGGATTCCCCACTTTCATTATCCATAGTTTCGTCAAACGTTCGTTTTGACGTACTTGGTCCCTCGTTGGACCTACAAGGAAATATATTTTCAAAGAAATATGCATTCTTGGTAACGCCACCTTTCGGACCTAGCTTTCGCTTGTCCTTCTTGTTCCTCTTGGAGCTCTTACCGTGCTCCACAACGTTGGCCTTAGCGCCAACAACGATAGGAACTTTTCTATCATTCGTCTTGTTCCCTTCCTCAATCCTGAGTCGCTGGATCAGGTCCTCCAGATTCATCTCCTTTCGCTTATGCTTAAGGTAGTTCTTGAAGTCCTTCCAACCTGGAGGCAACAAGTGGATCACGGATCCCACTTGGAAGGCTTCACTTAGCACCATGCCCTCGTCACGGATCTCATCGAAGATTAACTGCAAATCTTCTACCTGACTTAGCACGGTCTTTGAATCAACCATTTTGAAGTCGAGGAATCGGCCAACTACAAATTTCTTTGAGCCGGCACCCTCACTTCGGTATTTATGATCCAAAGCTTCCCACAACGCCTTTGATGTGCTTATCTTTCGATATACATCATATAGCGTGTCACACAATCCGTTCAGGATGTAGTTTCGGCAAAGGAAGTCCGAATCCTTCCAATAGCCAACTGCCATCACGGATTGTGCATCTTGTTCCTTCAACTCGGAAACACTCTCGGACAAGAACCTTGCCAGGCCGAGAGTTGCTAGGTAGAACAACATTTTCTGTTGCCACCTCTTGAAGTTCGAACCAACACCGGTGAACTTCTCCGGCTTTTCAGCCGAACCACTCGGTATCGTAGGTACCCGAGACATGGGAATATATCCCTCAGTGCTCCCACCATCTTGTGAACCAACGTTCACTGGTGTAGCTTGGGAATTAGCAACATTGTTGCCATTCCCTCCACTGTTATCCCCAACAACTTTATTGTTGTCGTTTCTTCCATTGTTGTCTGCAACAACATTATCCTCCCCATCAATTGGCAGTACGGGATGCTCCATTTTCTTCAAGGAAATTCGGAGAAGACCACCAACGGGAAAACAAAGAAATAAGGTTTTAAGACTGTTGGTACCGTTGGTAGAAAACAAATAATAATCAAATAAAAATTGATTATTATTTTTCTGGAAAGAAGGGAAGAAAAGATGAAGAGAAGTGGCTAGTGTTCGGTGTTGGGTTTTTGCAAGAGTCGAGTGAGCACTCTTTCCTTAAAACCTTATTTGCTACCTCCCGTAGATGCTAGGAGCGTTGTGGCCTAGGCTTCCCAGGATAAAACTTGCTATGATTCAGTGTTTGAGCATTCAAACAAAGAATCCGGCGAGCAAGACGTGGTTATGAACACAGTATGGCTAAGAAGAGGAGTAGAAGCAGAATTTTGAGGCTGGAAAACAAACTTTCGTGCAGTGTTCTTGCTGTTCTCACTGTGTGTAAAAACTCTACTGCCTCTACCCTGTCTTATATAGGGTTGAAGGAGCCAATAGCCTTTATTATGGCAATTAAAAATGACATTAAAGCTGCCTTCCAACAGCTATAACAGCAGGCCACTACCTGGGAATTGAATTCAGAATTCAAAATTGGAATTAATAGACAATTAATTCCGTAACAGATGAATTCAATCCCCTCAACAGTCAGAACTTTCGGGTTCCAGACCGTTAGCGTACAGGGTTCGGTCTCAACTTTCGACCTCATCCAGTTTCGGCCCTTGCACCTCTCGTGGACTCTGTTGCACGAGAGTTGTGCTCTCGGTGCACCATAACCTCTCGTGCTCTCTTGTAGCACGAGAGTAGGTGGCTGTTGCACGAGAGTTGTGCTCTCGGTGCACCACAACCTCTCGTGCTCTCTTGTAGCACGAGAGTAGGTGCTCTCGGTTCGGTTCTAGCCAAACCAAGTGGCTATACCAGTTGGAAAATGATACCGAAGTTTGGCATAACTTAGCCCGCAAGGCCAGCCAATTTCCAGACGACATTCGTGCCCCCAGGTGCCGGCGCACACGAGCTCGGGCTTGAATCAAGCCTTTTTTCAATCTCTGCTAGTTGGAATTTGATTTGCACCCCCCCCCCCCCACGCAAGAGAGCCTCTATGCTATACAATTCTACAAGTTTCAAAAGAGCTCTTGTATATAAGGGGGGAAAATCTTCATTCCAAAGCAATGTGGGACAAAAGCACACTTTTTCCCTTCATTTTCCAACTCAAATGGGTCTACTTTGAGAATCAATATCTCATTCACCCATTATCCATTTTGAGCGTACAATATATCGATCTCTTCGTCTCACTACGAAGAATCCGAATCCACTTTAACCCGACCCAAATCGGAAGTGGACCCCACTGATAATTGTACCACAAAATAGCCACTTAACATGCCATTTTATGTCATTTTTAGCTATTTTTTCCAACACTTACAACTCCAAGTGTTTCTTATTAACATCCCCACCATAAATTACCAACTTTTATCAAACATTTCTCACATAAAGAATTATTTTTGCATGGACAATTTCTCTATATGATATATAAATTAAGGCCAGATCCAATGCGCAAGGCTCCTTCACGTAGCAGCATCTCTTTTTAAGAGAAGTTGTTTTCATGCCAGAACATGTGGCTTAATATTCAAGAATTAATACAAGTGCAACCTTCTATAAAAATGCAGAAATATTACAGGAGCTGGAATTTCGAAGCCAATTCTGCGCAGAAGGTGAAGCCATCGGAGCGGGGTTAACTGTGGGGCTTTTCGAAGCCATCCTTGGGTTTTGATCGTTGATTTCATGATCGACGGCAACCTGATACCTTCAAACCACCAGACTCGCCGTTAGCTTCCATTGAGGCGATGGAGGAGAAGAAATGGAGGCGATGAAGGAGAAGAAATGGAGGAGAAATGAGCGGAAGAGATTCGAGACGGACAGCGGATTCCAGTATTATAACTATCACAAGCCCATATAAACGGCGAAAGAATTAAATCAATTCATTAATGAGACCGATAAATGACAACAATACCCCTAATTCCATAGAAACTAAGCGCACGCGGAATTAAAATGAACCAAATCTGAGGCGTTAAAAATAAAAAATAAACGCACAGGATGTGGCCTCACGAACTCACCTGCCAAAGGGGGTTGCACCGGATTCAAAAATCTATATATATATATATATATATATATATATATAGCGGAGATCCCATGCGGCTATAGCAGTAGGTGCGACAGTGCGATCATATAAGGCCCATTGGATTAAAGTAGATCAACGGACCATAATAATTCTTCATTTGCACGCTCGACTTCGACATAACCGCGACAGAGGGGGTAAAGTTGTCCAATAATTCTAATTCAAAACTGAGATTTTCCTCCTTCTACAAGCTACACAGGTCCATTCGCTTATTCACAATCCCAAAGCACGAGAACAGTTTCACTACTCCCAACGACGACGAAGCCTACACGAAGACGACGATCGCCTCAGCACAAAAACAGGAAGCTACTGTCAAAACACACCACCACGTTGCGATAGAGAGCAGAAACCCTACACCGCAAACCAGTTCGACTACGACACCCCAAAAATGGTGAACAAGGGCAAACAACCAGTGACGAAGGGCAAACAGCCAGCGCCGAATGGTATGAACTCAAACTCTGGACACAAAAACCAACTTCAACATGACAGTATTTGATATTTCCTTTATTATTCGTGTATTATGTTTTATGTAAAAGGAATAGATTGTTGTGTGTTTTATTTGGATGATCGGTGTGTCTTGACATAATATTAGTGTGTTTTTGGTGCCATCCTGACTAGGACATCTCATATTGTGTTGTCTGGGGATTATCAACGTGAATGTAGTGTATATTTGGGCATTATCAGCATGATTGTAGTGTGTATCTAATTTAGTATTGGTGTATTCTGTACTATGTAACTTGAATATGGAAAATAACACTGTTGTGTGTTTTATTTGGATGATCGGTGTGTCTTGACATAATATTAGTGTGTTTTTTGTGCCATCCTGACTAGGACATCTCATATTGTGTTGTATGGGGATTATCAACGTGAATGTAGTGTATATTTGGGCATTATCAGCATGATTGTAGTGTGTATCTAATTTAGTATTGGTGTATTCTGTACTATGTAACTTGAATACGGAAAATAACACTGTTGTGTGTTTTATTTGGGTGATTAGTGTATCTTAATCTAATATTGGTGTGTTTTTTAGTACATTTCAGACTATGACATCTCATCTTGTGTTGTTTTGGGCATTATCAGCATGATTGTAGTGTGTATCTAATTTAGTGTTGGTGTATTCTGTACTATGTAACTTGAATATGGAAAATAACATTGTTGTGTGTTTTATTTGGGATATGAGTGCATTTTTACCCTACATTAGGGTATCTTTTAACACTGAGGCTATATCATGTTTAGATTAATATCACTGAATTCATGCAGACAAGAATAGAAAGGCATTAGAAAAAGGAGAATCATCAAAGCCAAAATATCAACGGAAGCAACTAGCACTGCATTCCGTGATAGAATAGAAACAGAAATACAAGAGCAAGTTGCTGATGACAGCTCTGACCATGAAGTTCAAGATGAAGAAACAGACCTAAAGATACGGCCCCTGCCCACACAGCTAACGAAACCAATTGAATCGCTGACCAAACAACAACGCAAAAGCGTACAAGATATTAGGCTAGGAAAGATACTTGATCTCAAAATCACCAACCTGCCAAGGAAGATGGGGATGCGGCTAGTTGAAAACTATGACTCTAGGAGCAACACACTGAATCTACCAACTGGTGAAAGGCTCCCAATCACAGAAAATGATGTTGCATCCACTTTGGGACTGCCACTTGGAAACATAGAAATCACTAAGAGGGAGTCCAAACAAGTATCTGATCTCCTGACATCCTAGAGAAAAATCTTTGGGAAGGATACTGGCCACGTCACCCCCCACGTCATGGCTGAAAAGATGCTAACATTAAAACCTGGTGACCCTTGGTTCAAAAGGCATTTTGCACTGCTTGTTATGAGTGTGTTGGTTGAGCCACAAGTTAATGGTTATGTCAACCAAAACTACATCGACAACCTTCTTAATGTACGCAACATCAAGCGACTAAATTGGTGTAGAATGCTCATCAACTCACTCATCACCAGCAAGCAGGCATGGCTGGACAGCGTTGATGGAAGATATGGAGGCCCAATTGTTTTCCTAACGGTAAATAAGCCCCCAAACATGCTTGTAATTATTTACTCATCAATATATTAATAATCTAAACTACCAAATGTAGGTATTCTATGTTGACCGTGTTGTTCTATACCGGATGACTATTCCACGAAGCTTCCCTGCCATGAAGAAATGGACATTTAAGTTGCTCCGTCAACGACAAAAAGATGAGCTCAAATCTGGAGGCTTTGGATATGGGCGGGTTGATGATGCCTTGCCAGTGGAGAGCACACCATGCAGTGAACGGAACCCCAGTATAGGACAGTCTGATGTACCACCACAACCACCAGCATATGAAGAAAACACACCACTTCCCCATGGATTACAGGTAAACAGAACACTCATGGGTTTTTTTTTTTTTTTTTTTTTTTTTTTTTTTTTTTTTGTGTAATCTAGTGATTTTATTTATAATTTGTTATGGATTTTAAAAGGGTATTGACCTGAGCAGTTTTTTTTTTTTTTTTTTTTTTTTTTTTTTGTTATTGGTGTACTTAGTGCATATTTAGCGAATTACTTCAGTATTTAGTGCACTAAATACTGTCTAGCAGTATTTAGTGCATACTTCTGTATATATTGATGTGTTTATACTACAGTCCTTCATTGGTGTGGGGCACTCTATTGAGTGTTTTTTTTTTGCTGGTGCTTTACTTATCGTTGACTGAACATAACTTTCTGGTGCATATACAGGAGTTTATTGATGAAGTTACTACCAACACAAGGACGATTTCAAAAAGTTTACTGAGAATTTCAAGGCTGATTGAAAATGCACCTGCAACAGTATTGGAGCATGATACATTCAAGCAGATGTTTGAATCTGCTAGACAGATGCTTGGATTCAAAGCACAGGAAGATGGACAACTGACATTTACCCAGCAAGAAGATGCCTATTGGAGTGACCCTGAGTTCTTGAAAGCGGTTGATGAAATTGTCCGTGTAGTAAACAAGAGGATTTTTCTAAATCATATGCCAACTTTCAGCCTGGGATTGTCACAAGAGGGACCAAATAGAGACTCGACAACTGTGAATGATAATGCACAAGACTACCAGGACATTGATGAAGCTCCGAAAAATGAAGACGTCCAATTGGATGGGCTAGATGGTCAAGCAACAGAGAAAGCTCAAGAAGGTGGGCAAGAAGCTGAACTTGTGAACATAAATGATGAGGTAAAAACATTCTATTAACTTGACAACACAAAAAAAAAGGAAAAATAAAATTAAAAATAAAAATCATACACTAAACTTTAAATGTTACAGACCACACCAGTAGGCCAAGGCCAGTAGGCCCCTGGTTCAGATCCACCACACCCACCACAACTAGCAGACAAGGGGAAAGGACCAGCTAGAGTAAACAACCCAATTAGACCAAGACCCTCCTCATACGTACTTGATCTGGACCAACCAATATCTCCAACAGAAGAAGCAATCAGGAAATGGGTATTGGAAAACCTTAACCCAAATCTGTAAGCACAACACATTCTAACAATTGGTGTGTTACTGATATATATGTTGGTGCATTATATAATAATGTTGGTGTATAAATATCTTATATTAACTGATGCATTATTTGATAAGAGTTGGTGTGTTTATATGATATGATGTGTGCTTTCACACATTGGGTGGGGAGACCCTTATTAGTATACAAGTAGTAGTGTGTTATGCACATGTTAATAGTGCATATTTTGGTATGTGTTGGTTTGTTCACATTAAATGATTTGTTAACTGATTGTGGTGTGTAACTAATATCTCTTTGGTGTATTTATTGATTATGTTGGAATATTACTAGCTTTGGTACTTATAATATACATTATTTCTGCATTTTATTTATATTATCTTCTGTATACGTATTACAAGGACCCAAGAACTATTCAAGTGTGAAGGAAGAGTAATCTACTGGAAAGATATGCTGACAATGAAGCCAGATACATATATTGCAGTCTCTATAATTGATGCTTGGTCAGTCATAATCAACATTCGCGAATCAGAGAGGGGTTGTACAAAATTCATTTGCTTCAACATGGTCAACTGTAAGTGAAAAAATGGAAAACTAACTTCATCTTTAAAAAGCATAAACTTCTAACAAAAATACCATTGAACTTTTGCATATGTACACAGTTGTGGATCCACAAGAAGATGAGGATGTGAGATTTGGAAGATTCAAAGAAAAGTACCTTGAGGACAAGGCCATTACAGTAGACATTATGTGGCACAAAGTTCTATATGTAAGATAGTAATATATTATATTCACTGCTTCATATTTTCTTACTAGTTGAATTTTGACTTTAAAGATTGGTTGGTGCATTCTAGTAGTTACTCGTGCGTGGTGTATTACTATCCATACTTTGGTGCATATTGTGACTCATGTTGGTGTGTTCATGCTAACCACACTAAATTAAGTCTTTGTTGCTATGACAGTTTCTGTTTCCAATAGTGGCATCCAACCACTACTACCTGATGTCTATTAGCCCGATAATGGAAAGGTACGACATCATTGACAACTCTTCAGTGACTGTGAAGAAGGAAAGCAAGTATGGATATGTGATTGAGAATCTGGTAACACACGAAACCCTAAATGATTATGTATATTTGATATACAAAGACAACAGAATACTAATATTTGTATACAATTACTTGATGCAGCAAAAATTCTTTTCAAAGTTCTTGTTTCATATGAAATCCACGTACAAAGCTGAGAAAGTGCAGAAACTAAAATCTAAAATAATGAAAATGCCTTGGAGAGATTCCCACAACAAGGTGGATTGTGGCATTTTTTTCATGCGCCATTTGGAGACTTTTCGAGGACAAACACAAGGAGAATGGCAATGTGGATTGCATAAGAACAACAAGGACCAATTGAACAAACTAAGAGTGAGATACTTGGCTGCCATAGCCATGTCAGATGTAAACGAGCACAGAGAAAGGAACATTCAGCAGGTAGCAGAGTTTGGTGTTTGAAAAGAAATTCAGGTGGCAGATAGACATTTTTTATGGTTGATGTCTATATTTTTGTGATTACTTTTAAACTAGTTACTCTTTTGTGATGGCACACGGACAATGTGAATGCACTATGTACTTGGAACAAATATGCACCATTTGGAGCACTACAATGCACTATGTACGTGATTGAACTGCACTTTAAAAATGCCCCACTTAAAAGCACCATTATAAAAACTAATATGCACCACAACTAGCAATCTTACACGTCAGTAAACAAAGTGTTAAAATACATGCCAGATAATTAAATCACACCACTACATGATAAACTCGAAAGACACCATTCCATGAATTCAAATGCACCAACAACAGATATAAAAAAGCACCGCACCGTTAATTAAAACGGACCACATCATTCTAAATACAATAATGCACCAGATGACAAAGTAAAACACACCATTCCCAAACATATCTAAATGCACCAGTATACATTATAGAACACACTATAACTTGTGTTAAACGGACCACATGCTATAATAAAATGCAAAATTTCAATTATATTGCAAATCCTGATTCTATGTTATGAGATAAAATGTGTGCACAACTGTAAAAACATCTAAGTCCAAGAGAAATCAAAAAAAAAAAAAAAAAAAAAAAAAAAAAAAAAAAAAAAAAAAAAAACAAACAAACAAAGACCTATCTAACCATTTAAAGGGCATGTCCTACTACTGTGACCATATTCATCACAGGTATGACATTTTCTTGATTGCTTTACACACTTATGGGCAGCTTTCTCCCTTGCACTCTTCAACCGCTTGCCACTGCCCTTGTTCTTAGCTTGGATAGGATCACGCACCTCCACTGTTGACTCCTGAGACACAACTCCACAAAATGAATTAATCACACTTTGCTTGCTGCCAACAGCCACACCACTGCCATTCTCACTACCGTCTTGTAAAAATAATTGTCTTTGCTCACAAATAACACGTCATAGCTGTGACAAACGTTCTCTATTACCATCGGCCAATCCCACACAAGCATATATGTCAGACCACAGTATATTAGTAAGCACCCTAACATTCTCCACTTTAGAAGATTGATCAACAATTGTATCATCAATATCAAATATTGGCTTCAAACAAGCACCTTTTGTCCACCGATCCACCAAATACCTCAAAGGAATGCTCTCAAGTCCACGATCTTTAAAAACAAAAAAAAAAAATATGCCTACACAACAACCCCATCCGCTCAAACATCTTGCAAGAACAAGTAGCAGTGTAATCAGACAAAACAAGCTCCACACACCATGGCCGATGGTCACCATCTTTTATCACATAAGACACATGACCATCACAATCGCACAAAGATGCCACTCGACAAGAAAATCAAGCTGCACAAATCTCTACTTGAACATCATAAAATACAGAAATGGTGTAAACATCCATTGCATGCTTCTCCAAAGCCAATGGTGTCTTCAACATAGGAAAACAAGATTCACAATCCGCATTCAATTTTGCTTGAGTATGACGTTGTGCACCAATAGCACTGCCAAAATGCACCAAAAACTCAACCAAACTAGAATGACCATTAGAGAAACTGCCAAAAAAAATATTTTGAGATTCTGATCGAGAAGTTGTCCTAACCAAGCCCGACATAAACTCGTCATGAAAATATGGAGATGCCCAAAATGTACGAGACTCAAACAAATAACGAAACCAACCATTATCACCCAAACCATATTCTTCCATAATACGACTCTATGCATCCTCAAAAGCCTTGGAGTCAAGAGATTTGTTCCAAACAATGCCATTCAACTTCCTCCGAAACACCTCATCTTTAGATAAAACCGGTCCAACCTTGCACATTATATGTCACATGCAAAATCTATGTTTTGATGTACCAAACACACGAGCAACAACAACCTTGACAGCTGGATCTTGATCAGTGACAACACAAATAGGGTCATGGCGCATGGTTTTCTTAAATTTCTCCAAAAGCCACACATATGAATCTACATCTTCCCTTGTAAGCAAACCAGCACCAAAGGTGATGGATCTCTTATGGTTATCAATTCCCGTAAATGGAACAAAAACCAACTTATACCTACATAATGGACAACACAACAAATACTTATCTCTAACATCCTAACAAAACACGCTATAAGACCCAAACATATGCACTATAAGCATTTACAAAATGCACAATAAACACAAATTACTAACCTGTTAGTATGATATGTAGCATCGAATGAAACCACATCACCAAACAAAGCAAAATTCTTCCTAGACAAGCCCAAAAAACCCTTGAAAGTTGATCAACATCGTCAACATCATATTCAAACTCAAAAGCCTCACACAATTCACGCCTCTTGAAAAGCGTATCTATGAATAATTGAGCA
This sequence comes from Ipomoea nil, assembly GCF_001879475.1. Lineage (NCBI taxonomy): Eukaryota > Viridiplantae > Streptophyta > Magnoliopsida > Solanales > Convolvulaceae > Ipomoea > Ipomoea nil. The sequence goes on along the minus strand of NW_017619207.1, from coordinate 2,270,533 downwards.
TCGCCATTTAATATGTACGCCATCAAATCACGTTTGAAATTCTTAAAATCCACACCTGTAGCACCAACATTAGAATAATCACCTACAATCTCCTTAAAAAACCTATATGACAAAACAGAACCAATATTTGCCCGAAAACAACTCGCAATGAACATTTGGTGTCCAGCATCAAGACTGCGATTCACCTTTAAAAATTGCCTAGCAATAATTGAACACATCAAATGAGTGTGGCGTTCCTCCAGAAAATGCACACTATATAAACCATTGGACTTGAGCTTATAGAACACCTTAGCCTTACACCCAACCCTATTTGTCACCCTCCGTCTCTTCACCTTATTAGTTTTAGCATCAACCGAAATAGTCTGCTTAAACCCATCACGACTGCATAACACATGTTTCTCCACAACAACGCCATCCCTCCTCCTCCGATTTGAGCCCTGCCTACAATCAAAACCAACAGCACCAGCATATTGTTTATAAAAAGCAATAGCACCATCCAAAGAATCAAATTTTTGCCCCACATGAGGCTTCAAACTGTCACCACAAACTGGGCGCCAATACTTGGTCAACCCAGGAGAAATTTCCAAGTCACATACACTGCCTCCTACCCTAACATCAGTGGAATAGTCTTCATTGCAACAACCACCATTGCCTTCAACACCAACATCGGTAGAATTACCTTCATTGCAACCCCCATCACTGCCTTCTACACAAACATCAGAGGATTTAACTTCATCACAACCACCATTACCTTCTACACCAACAGAGTCCAAAGTAAGTTCATCACAACCACCAACATTAGTTGAATTATCTTTATCGCAAACACCACCAACAGAGTCCAAATTGACAGCTGCACACGACAAGTTACCTAATAACACACCAAATTTAATCCAATAACACACAAATACACTACCTACATGCAACATACATATGCATAAAATCTAAAAACTACAAATCACACCAACAACAAAATATTCACCACAATCATACAAATATCGCACCATAATCACAGACACAACACACAATACCATAGTCAACACCGGGAACACCGGCAGACCAGAAAAAAAAACGCGAGAAAACATCCGAAACAGAACAAATACATAATAATAATAATAATAATAATAATAATAATAATAATAATAATAATAATAATAATAATAATAATAATAATAATAATAATAATAATAATATAATAATAATAATAATAATAATAATAATAATAATAATAATAATAATAATAATAATAATAATAATAATAATAATAATAATAATAATAATAATAATAATAATAATAATAATAAAAAAAAAAAAAAAAAAAAAAAAAAAAAAAAATAATAATAATAATAATAATAATAAATAATAATAATAATAATAATAATAATAATAATAATAATAATAATAATAATAATAATAATAATAATAATAATAATAATAATAATAATAATAATAATAATAATAATAATAATAATAATAATAATAATAAATAATAATAATAATAATAATAATAATAATAATAATAATAATAATAATAATAATAATAATAATAATAATAATAAATAATAATAATAATAATAATAATAATAATAATAATAATAATAATAATAATAATAATAATAATAATAATAATAATAATAATAATAATAATAATAATAATAATAATAATAATAATAATAATAATAATAATAATAATAATAATAATAATAATAATAATAATAATAATAATAATAATAATAATAATAATAATAATAATAATAATAATAATAATAATAATAATAATAATAATAATAATAATAATAATAATAATAATAATAATAATAATAATAATAATAATAATAATAATAATAATAATAATAATAATAATAATAATAATAATAATAATAATAATAATAATAATAATAATAATAATAATAATAATAATAATAATAATAATAATAATAATAATAATAATAATAATAATAATAATAATAATAATAATAATAATAATAATAATAATAATAATAATAATAATAATAATAATAATAATAATAATAATAATAATAATAATAATAATAATAATAATAATAATAATAATAATAATAAATAATAATAATAATAATAATAAATAATAATAATAATAATAATAATAATAATAATAATAATAATAATAATAATAATAATAATAATAACAACAAATTAAAACTAAAAACCTCGAAAAAATAAAAACATACCAGGCTCCATCGCTCAACAGTGATATTCTCCAATTGCAATTATGATCTTCGGCGATATTCTCAAATTGCGATCGCAATCCCCAACTGCGATGGTGATCTCCGGTGATCTTTATCTTCTCCCAGCGGTGAAAATTAGAAACGCAACTTATATACATGGACGTAACCAGCCATCAAAATTACAAAAAGACCCCCATATACCAAACGCGAAAATAAGCTTTCCTTAAACCAGCTGATATGTTACTGCCGTTAGATTAAACACAATGGACGTCCCAGATTCAGCCACACCGCCGCACATAATGCATTGACCGTATCTGAGCTATCTTCTATATATATATATATATATATATATATATATATATATATATATATATATATATATATATATATATATATATATATATATATATATATATATATATATATATATAGAAGAGCGCTCATATGCGGCGGGGTCTTACGGTGCGGCGGTGCAGTCAAATTCCAGAATACACCAACAGTGTAATAAAAACACACCCCAATGAAATGTAATAAAACATCACAAAATACACCACAGACTCAAAAAAACACACCATATAACTCACCACCCCCAATGGTGTATTTCCGAACAGTGTATGGTGTTTTTACTCACACCTAATGGTGTGTGTTTGGTCATGCAGGGCTCTGTTTACTCTGTTTTGTGTGATGTATTTCCTAACGTTGATGGTGCATATTTGGTGAACTATTGGTGTTGCCGCACCGTAAGACACTACCGCACCTGAACCCGCCTATATATATATATATATATATATATATATATATATATATATATATATATATATATATATATATATATATATATATATATATATATATATATATATATATATATATATATATATATACATTTTTTATTTTCAGTCAATTATTAATATTGATTTCCTTTTCCAATTAACCTAACTTCAATTCCTTCTTCTTCTTCTTTTTTCATTTTTAATTTTCAGTGAATTATTAATATTCATTTCTTTTTTTCAATTTACCTAATTTCCATTCTATTTTTAATTGATGATGTAGAATATTATTATGAAATATTTATGTTCTTTTTTAATTTACCGTTACTATTTACTATTGTTTGTGCAGGAAATCAAGTAAATAAGATTTTGTTTTTAATTATAGTATAGATTTGACCGTGAGGTTGTAGCATATATATACATGAATTGGTTATATTATAAATTATTTAAATTGGCTATATAGGGTATTATGTTAGTACATGAGAGCATTGAATATGTAAACAATATTACCAAGATTTTAGTTAATTTCTATTTTACATTTGCTTACAAAATAAATTGTATTAAATTAGTTGGTGATAAACATCCAAAAATTCTACACGGTAATACCATACATAATATTACCAATTATACTATTATGTTATTACCTAATTAATTAATATTTTTTCTACACGATATTATAAATACGTAAAAAAAATACAGAAAATTTACAAACTTTAATGTTACCAAAAATATTATTATATTATAGAATATAACTAATATGTCTTTTCTATATGATATTATGTTATTACGTTAATATGTGAATATGGAAACAATATTATCAAGATTTTAGTTAATACCCATTTTACATTTGCTTACAAAATAAGCTTTATTAAATTAGTTGGTGAAAATACAGCTACGCATGAAAGATGAATTCAATCTAAAAATGACAGTTTATAGTTCTGTATGTGCACATGCACACATGTTTGAAGGCTCAAAAGAATCTTCCAAAAGTGTAAAAAAAGATTTACTAAAGATAAGTACAATTTCAACTAATATAATATTAATTCCTATTTTCTACTATATTATAATTCTATTTACTATTATATGTGAAGCATTTATTTTTTTAAGTTATAAGAAAGAAACTGTGATTACAGAGAGGAAAATTGTAGTGAGGGGCTCTTAATTGTTTTCACCACTCCATGGATGATGAGTTTTGTTCATATGAAGATAAGGTAGTACTGATGTAGGTTGATTATTTATAATATATCTGGAAGTAAAATTTGAGCTCTAAGATCATATATGTCACTCTTTGATCTTAAATCAATAAATAATTAATTATATACACATTTAGCAGTACGAATGTTATTACTAATACTTTATATATATATATATATATATATATATATATATATATATATATATATATATATATATATATATATGCAGTATTGAACCTTTAATAATGTGAGATAAGAAAGAAATAATCAGTGAAATGATCTCTTTATTTGGATGCTCTGAGACTATTACAATGCTCCATCACTTTGCAAACATATATAACTTTGGCTTTATTTTATACTTTATTTTATACTTTGCTTATCCTTTGGATTGTAATGTATTATTTTAAGCTAATTTATTTATTAACAATAAAAAAATACATTTTAAAGTGTGACAATTTATACTAATAAATCATTTAAAAAAGTAGCAAAAGATGATTAGAAAATTTGATGTCACTGCATCAATTTTTAAAAAAATATTTTATTGCTACGGTTTACCTCAATCATCTCATAAATATCAATAATGTTTCTTAGAGGGGTCTAATCAACACATAAATTGAAAAAAAAAATGACAATCATAAACAAAATATGTACAAAAATAAATGATAAAAACATTATGATAATAATTAAGACATAATAAGTTTATCTTTCCAGCAAACTCTGAAAATCCTGATTGAAAATGAGCTCTGTATCAAGAGTTACATATCTTGACATAACCGGCTAATCAAAAAGAACATTCATTACTTGTCCTTATTCAAACACTTCAAATATAAAGAAAAATTAAAACACTTGTGTTTAGATTTACTCTTCGTATCATTCTTAACTCTACACAATTGCATAAGAACAAACATAGGATTTGCAATGCTAGAATTAGAAAAAAAGAAAAAAAAAGAAGGTTTCAACTGTTGGTATATGTTGATCTCACAGTGTAGCCTTCAATTGATTATCTGTATAACAAATAAACTACTTAATAAAAAATACATATACAAAATACAATAAAAATAACAAAATTAGATAATTTACTTTGTATACACGTACAATTAGAAAATAAATAAGTTAAAAAGGCTTCTTTGCAATGATCTTATCCAATGGGGAGTATATCTCAACGACCCTACCAATAACGTCAAACATGTTAATAAAAAAAAAAGAATTCAGATGTAGATTAAAATTGTAAATAAAACTTACCAAAGAACTGTTGACTTCAAAGATCAAAATGATTTCAATAAATAAATTTGTCTAGGAAAGTTGCCATTTTTTGTTATTCTTTAACCAAAGTAGCATAGTTGAATTACAACATAAAATAATGAGTGCATTTTTTGTAAAGAGTAAAAGACATTTTTGGTCCTAGACTTATAGTGGCTTGGACAATTTTAGTCCTTTATAAAAAAAATTGCCATTTTATGGACAGAGTTATTGTGGCGAGGACATTTTTGGTCCTCCGTCTATATTTTTGTTAGATAACCGTCTGAGAGAGGGGTAATTACGTCAATTTAGGCTATCTCCTTCTATCTATTATATCTATGTGTGTTTTGTTTTCTTCTCAGTCATAATTCGAAGGAGTCGGAGAGTCCAAGTTGCAGTAAAGGCATGGTTGTGGGCAGAGCATTTCGTAGTGCATAACTACAAATAAATGAGGGTCAGAGTAAAGGCATGGTTGTGGGATCAAAATCGTCCATCTCACAATAAAGAGATAGTCTAAATTGACGTAATTGCCCCTCTCTCATACAGTTATCTAACAGAAATATAGACGGAGGACCAAAAATGTCCTCGCCACAATAACTCTGTCCATAAAATGGCAAATTTTTTTATAAAGGACTAAAATTGTCCAAGCCACTATAAGTCTAGAACCAAAAATGTCTTTTACTCTTTTGTAAATTACCAACATGCTTGCTCCCTAGCATAGAAATTACTTATCACCATAAAATTTTTAATAGTATAAACTTTTCATTTTTTGAAAAGCTAACAGTACTTACCAACATGCTTGCTCCCTTGGTATATACGCATGAAGTTCCCTACAATGGAGTAAAAAAGAAAAGTGTTATTTTGCAATTTATTTTTGCAGTATAGGAAGCAACTTTGTAATGCATCTTTTTCCAATTTCATATACAACACGGGTTCTAGAAAAAAGCAAAATCTAAAAAAAATACCATTTGATCGTGAAATATGCACTCTCTAGATTTTATGGAATCACTCCCCTTTCTCTATGAGACTTCATATAGGTGCACACCAATCACCACCTAATAGCTCTGAAAGTCTTCAATGGAGAAATATCGTGGGCAAGAATAAACATTGGAGTCGTAGAAAAAAAAAACAAAATTGAAAAAAAATACCTCTTGATCGTGAAACATGCACTCTCTAGATTTTATGGAATCACTCCCCTTTCTCTATGGGACTTCATATAGGTGCACACCAATTGCAGTCTAATAGCTTTGCAAGTCTTCAATGGAGAAATATCATGGGAAGGATAAACATTGGAGGATTTGAAGCTTGTATCTACATCTACAATTATAATAAGAGCCAATAATGTTAGGCCCTTAATTGGAATAAAAAAAAATGTCGGTACTACTTGTTTCTTAAAATGAATGGTTCATAGTATTTTGATTTTAGTATTTCTTAGTGATTTTTCTTATTTATCCTTTATTATATTATTTTCTTCCCTTAAATAACCTTAAATTCCGTTAGTATAAACTTTATTAACGGAATATTCCGTTAACTATTTATTATTCTTAACTTACTCATTAATTTCTATAAGAAAGGTCTTAGGTTCGAACCTCATTCCAATTAGAGTTTGCATAATTGTTAAACATATACTACGAATATGTTACAAAGTATTAAAAAATATAATATAAAATTTAATATAAACTTTGGTCAAATAATTAGCTCATTTAAATACATAGCATTCAATGATTATAAACCAGAAACTTTGAAAATCATTTGATTTTCTTTCATTTTTAAAAAAATAAATTGAAGTTAAGTTTTTTTTTTTTTTTTCGTTTAATTAATCTTATTTTGATTATTGAGAACAAAACTTAATATTTCAATTATATTTCTATCAATGCATGAAAACTTCTAAAGAATTGAAATTTATAAGTTAATTTGTATTATATTATTATAACAATATATATTGTAACCTTATATTTTGAATTATTTATTATCATCCTTTATTGATAGTAATTGTCATTGACAAACTCTCATAACAGTTTGTCTCAACAACAAATGAATATTAAAAATCAATGATTTCATTATTGTGGATGAAAAGTATGTACACCACTTTATTGCTCTTATTAAATTACTAGTTTTTTACGCGCATTGCGCGATTGGGATAATGTCCAATACTTTTTTGTTAAATAAGTACTTTAAAGTATATTAAGGCAGGATTATATTGCAATTGTTCATTCATAGATAATTGAAGGTTGAATTTGCGTATTTAAATAGGTAATTCTTCTCCCAAAGGTTGAGTCCCCAATCCCAATGGCCCCCCACACTCCGACCCGACAGAGCATTGTGGGAAGTTGTAAATCACGGTGACTCAATGGTTCAGCAGACAAGGCCAAATGCTGATACGCACAAGGAATCTGCCCACTTTGGACATAATTCCCGCACTGCCGCCACCGAGGTTCAAACCTTGGTCTCTTCTCCCAAATACTACCCACTAAACCATTGAGCTAAGCCCGTGCGAGTTAAATAGGTAATTCTAAGTTTACAAATGCAAGACAATATAGTCAAGATTGATTATAATTGTCAATAAAATAATTGTATAGGTATAGTTGAAACCAAATACGGGACATAAGGAAAAACTAATAAAAATTAGGGCATAAAATATTAAATATATACTAATATTGTTTGAGGAGATTCCGACATTAGGATTTGTGGTTAAGTTCTATTAAGACTTTAATATTAGAATTAGATTAACGGTGTAGTTATAATTTTATATTAGACTTTAATATTAGAATTAGACTAACGGTGAATTAACGGAAAAGTTAAATGGATAATCATATAATTAAGGATAAATTAGAAAATCTTAAAAAAAAAAAAAATTAAAACCTGAACAATATGAACCATTCATTTGATTTAATAATTTGGCGATCATTTTTTATACCCAATGTTAATAATTAAATAAATTCGCTGGTCAAATCCGCTAACGCTAACCGCTAACTGCTGATTGTCAAACAAGGACATTGTAGTTCTCACTTCAATTTGTTTTGTGATTTGAATACTCTCTTTGTCACAAAATCTCTCAAGTAGTTAATATGGTTGGGTTTATTAATTATATTTTTAAATTTTTTCATGATATTAATAAAATACTTGGTAATAAATATATAGCATTATTTTGTAATATAACTTTGATATTTAATTAGAAAAATAGTGCACAAAAAAGATAATAGATAATGTAGTGAATATAATCAATTGATGAATTTGAATGTAAAAATTTTTACATTTGAGAAAAATTAAGACAATATAACTAATGAAAATATTTCTTTTAATTAATTTATTGATAATTAATATTTTTTTTTTGCACTGAATAAAGACATTGTAAGGACAATGTAGTGAATATAATCAATTAATAAAGTTGAATATAAAGAATTTTTATATTGAAGAAAAATAAAGACAATATAACTAATATAATTATTTCTCTTATTTTTTTTTTGAATGTTACTGGCCCTATTACATTGTAGTATCTGTTCAACCTCCACTGAGGCTCAAACTCGTAACCTTCCAAATGGAAGTCCAACCCGGGTACCATTAGACCACATAGTCTTGGTTATTTCTCTTATTTAATTTATTGATAATGAATAATTTTTTTTTGAATAAAGACATTGTGGACACATAATTCTAAATTAAAGAAATGCATATGTATTATTTTTTGTTGTAACTACTAAATTATTATTTATATAATTTAATAAGAGTAAGTAAAATAGAGTACTAATAATGCCAACTTTGATTGGGATGAGGTTCGAACTTAAGACTTTTTTTATTGAAATCAATGAGTAAGTTAACGGTGAACTAACGACAATTCTGAAAATTTTAACGGAATTAGTAACGGTGTGTGGGTATTTTGGGAAATTGTAGTGTAAATTTTAAATCTGATCAATCTTTTAATCAATCTGAGCCATTCATTTGATTAAAATCTGTGACCGCCATTTTTTCTACCCATTATAGGCCTAACTCTCTTGGGCTCTTATTAGTATATAATATATATATATATATATATATATATATATATATATATATATATATATATATAGTAGAAAAAATAAATTAGTAGCTACAACAAAAAATAATACATATGCATTTAATTAATTTAGAATTAGATGTCTATAATGCTTCTATTTAAAATGAATTATTCATTATAAAAAAAAATAAAAAGATATATAATTTCATTAGTTATATTATCTTTATTTTATACCATTCAAAGATTCCTTACCTTCAAATTTATTAATTTATTATATTCACTACATTATCTATTATCTTCTTTTTTTTTTTACATTATTTTCTAATTAAATATCAAAGTTATAATATAAAATATGTTATATATTTATTTATTTACCAAGTATATATTTTATACAAATATAATAAATATTAATATTTTGTTCAATACTTTCACATGATAACCTATGACACATATCTCACAACACATGAAACATGTAGGGGAAATTAAACTACCACTATCAAATATCAACATGTACTTGTAAGATAAAGAGTTCATAGCGCAACTAAAATCTTAGTCATATACACAATAAGGCAAATCTAAAGCTTCCTACACCATAATCTCATTACATGATGAATCCCTCTATGCTACCAAAAAAAAAAAAAAAAAAAAAAAAAGACATGTACTGAAGATGAAGACAATGACAATGCTATCCAAATGAGAATTAGAGATATTGAAACCAAAATTTGTATTTATTTAGACTATCACTTTTAGACTAAGTATTTAGACTAGCGTTATTACAAAGTTGCAAACATTTATTTTGGAATAAGGTTCAAATTGGCCATTGAACGTAACATGAAAATGCAATTAAGCCACTGAACACTCCAAAAACGTGCAATTAAGCCACTGAACACTCTAAATGTATGCAATTTTACTGAATAGCAGGTTACCTACTTACGTGACAACTGAGTTGATATTTTAAATACTTTTTAACAAATTTTAATAATAATTTTTTTTAAAATGAAAAATTTTAAATTAAAAAAAAAAAAAAACAGACGGGGTAGCCGACGGCCACCCCATCATTTTTTTATTACTTTTTTTGAATTTCTTGATTTTTTTAAAAAAAATTTATTATTAAAATTTATTAAAAATTATTAAAAATTTCAACTTAGCTTCCACGTAAGCAGGTAACCTGCTATCAGGTGAAATTGCATACATTTAGAGTACTCAGTGGCCTAATTGTACTTTTTTTTTTCTTCAGTGACTTAATTGCATTTTCAGATTACGTTTAGTGGCCTATTTAATTTGAACCTTATTCCATTTATTTTTGTGACAGTTATATATAATCAATCTCTCATATATTATATTGCATTTATATATACTTTAAATTACTGATTTAAATAAACAAATTCAACATTTATTTACTTATGCATGAACATCTTCTATATAATATTGCATTGGTATACTTTGAAATACTTATTTAAAAAGAATCATTGGGCATTATCCCATTCGTGCATAGCGCGTAGAAAAACTAGTGTTAGTATACATATCGATATCTCTATATATAATTACTCAATATAAATAAATGAATGACTGAATATAAGGGAAAAAATATTACCAATTAACAGATTTACCAATTAGGTTAATACGTAAATATGGAAATAATATTATCAATTAATAAATTTTTATTTTACATTTAATTACCAAATAAGTTTTACTACAAAAGTTTGGGCAGGAAAATGAAATAGGAGGATTTTACTTTTATATATATATATATATATATATATATATATACACTTATATGTAATAGTATTGTCTCGTGCGATGCACGGCTAAATATTATAAATAATTATAAATTATTTCCACTTGATTAGGGTAAAGGAATTTGAAGTACACTAAATATATACATGAATTACAAATACATTTTAAAAAAACAAAACTTTTTTAAAAAACAAAACTTTGTATTCAATATTACGTAGAAAATAGAATGTTACACACTATTAAACACTTTCATGGTAAATTACATATTATAACTACTTTTAAGTTTAGTTTTATTACCCCTATTATTATATTTGTGGTACTATAGTAACTAGTATTTGCGCCTGTGCGCTGCACGGAATAAATTTGTTATAATATTTTAAAAATATTTAGATTGATATACAATTGTATAAATTATAACATCGAATATTATATAATATAATTTAAGAATTGAGTTCCACTGATTATGTTTTCTGATGTTATCAATGCTTGAATTCGACTAAATAATTTTCCAATTAATAGCTAACGTGTAGATATACACATTCGTTGCTGCAACTGTAGAGATTTTATATATCAATGTTTATAAGTTGTATTAATTGGGTTAATTAGCTCCTTGTCTAGCAACTCAGTTATATAAATTATTTTTACGGAAGTTATATTTTCTATGTAGATATATAGCAATTTTTTCATCTTTGTATATAAAAAAACATAATATCATGGCTTGAATTATACATTATTGAAAATCTCTTTGTATACGACATTGGTAGTAGTAACGAAATTTTATCCATGCTCGTCTAGAGTTAAAACAATTAGACCATTAGGAATTAGGATGGGTGACTCGGGAAAAAGTCACATACAATTAACCGTGATTAAAGACTGATTTTTTCAGTAATAACTCAACGTGAGTTAGTGTTTGACCCTGACTTTTGTTGATAGTCATGACATATGCGAACATCAACGTGAATTGTTTTCGTTAGAACTCGAAGGGCAATCTCGTATCAGAAGGGTGAAAGACATTTTAATTGAATACTTTTATTAATAGTATACATATAGATTGGTGTAAATAATAATCAATAAATTATTAGTCCTTATAAAATTACATAGAATTTCAAATGGATTTTCTCAGTTATTACGCAGAATTTGTTTATGTTATTCTCACAATTATAATGGTTTAATTATTCTCTGAATTTGATAACCATTTTCCATTTTTAAGTACATATTCACTTTAATTTTTGATAAAAATTCATTAGATATTAGTTAATTTTCATATAAAATTTTGTTACCAATTACGCTTTATTGGTTTTTTTTTTTATACCAATTAATTAATGTTCATATTAATTTGGACGAGAATGTTGAAGATGTGGATTTTACTTTTATTAATAGTATAAATTGGTGTAAATAATAATTAATAAATTATTATTTCTTTATAAAATTACGCAGAATTTCAAACGAATTTTCTCATTTGTTACGCAAAATTTGTATCCATTATTTTCACAATTTTAATAATTTAATTATTCTCAGAATTTGGTAACCATTTTCTATTTTTTATGTACATATTGACTTTAATATGTGGTAACAATTCATTAGATATTAGTTAATTGTGGTAACAATTTTAATAATAAAATTTTGTTACAAATTAAGCGTTATTAATTTTTTACTAACTAATTAATATTCATATTAATTTGGGATGGAATGTTGTAAAGGAGGATTTTACTTTTATTAAAGTCATTTATTAAGGAAATTTAAACTAGTTAAAGTACCCTAATCATACTATATTTCTTTGTAACTGTATATTAATTTCATTTTGAAATCAATGGTTCACATATTTGAATTATTTATTTTTTCTTTAAATATTCTCATTGTAAACATAAATGATATTGCAATAATTAATTTAAGATATTTATCAAATTGTATTTTTTTTAAATATAAAATTTTCTCATATTTAGGGATTAAAAAATATTTTAAAATTATTTTTTATTAGTAAGTATTTTTTTTTTAAAAAATATTTTTCAACAACCCAAACACGCCAAATTATATCGTGCACTGCGGTGCATAATCGATTATGCACCATGCATCAAAACGACGTCGTTTTATTTAATAAAAAGAAACAGAATCTTCGCAAAAAATAACTATGTTCTTCAGTTTCATTTTCTATACATTGTAGTTTCAGTTCAACACAACTACAGTTTCATTCAATATTTATACACTCAAATATGTGAAAATGTTATTTAATTTTATTTTATATACACTATAGTTTCATTAAAACACAACTACATGATCATTTCTATATAATTACAGCTTCATTGTACAATATACACTCAAATATGTGAAATGTTATTCAGTTTCATTTTGTATATATTGTAGTTTTATTTCACCACAACTACAGTATCATTTTGATATAACTGCAGTTTCATTTGATAATATAACTGCAGAAATGACGTCGTTTTGACGCCCGGTGCATAATAGATTATGCACCGCGGTGCACGATATAACGACTGCCCAAACACTCCCTTAGTCTCTAATAAAAAACTGAAAAATAAGTCATTTCATTAAGAAAATTAAAAGTAATTAAAGTAAATCTAATCATTCTATATTTATTTGTAACTGTATATTAATTTCATTTTGAAATTATTGGTTCACATCTTTGAATTATTTATTTTTTTCTTTAACTATTATAAACAGAAATTACGATATTTATCAAATTGTATTTTTTAGAAAATATAACATTTAAACATTTTATGAGGGGTAAAAAAATATTTTAAAATTATTTTTTATTAGTATGTATTTTTATTTTAAAATATTTTTCAGCAATCCAAACACTCCCTTAGCCTCCCATAAAATACTGATAAAGAAAAGTCATTTCATTAAGAAAATTAAAACTAATTAAAGTAAATCTAATCATTCTATATTTAATTGTAACTGTATATTAATTTCATTTTGAAATCATTGGTTCACATATTAAATTTTTTTTTTAATTATTATAATTTATAAATAGAAAGGATATTGTACTAATTAATTTATGATATTTATCAAATTGTATTTTTAGAAAATATAAGATTTACACATGTTATGAGGGGTTAAAAAATATTTTAAAATTATTTTTTATTAGTAAGTATTTTTTTTTAAAAAAAAATTTCCAGCAACCCAAACACTCCCTTAGTCCCCATAAAAAAACTGATAAAGAAAAGTCATATCATTAAGAGAATTAAAACTAATTAAAGTAATTGTAATCATGCTATATTTATTTGTAACTGTATATTAATTTCACATTGAAATCATTGATTTACATATTTGAATTATTTATTTTATTATTTAATTATTATAAACATAAATGATATTATACTAATTAATTTCTTACATGTATCAAATTGTATTTTTTTTTTAAATATAGTGTTTTGTCCATGCATTTTACGGATTTTTTTTTGTTATTATGAATTTAAAAATTAAAATAGAAAAAATAAAAAGATGTTAAAATGTAAAATATAATAATATAGTTGGACTTTTATATATTTGGTCAAGTATCTATTTTCATAACATACAAAATTAAAATTAAAATTTTGTATGGTTAATATAATCTCTAATCATGTACATATTTAGATAAATTTATAAAAAAAATCATATAATTAAGTTGATTTATTCCAAATTGTATTTCATATATATTATAATTCTAAAAATATGAATAATAATAATTAAGAGAATTGTACTTAGAAATCAGTAAAAAATGTAAATTCTAAATTTTGTTGAATAAATAAAAATTCTAATCAGACGCATATACTTATATGATTGTATAATACTTTGTATATACATATAATATTTATTAATATGTATATAGGAAATTTCTATAATATAATTTCATTAATTATAATTTATATGGATAGATTTATACTTAAAAAATTATATTTAGAAATTTAAAAAGTGTATGTATGTATATTTAAAAAAATTATAAATATTCATGTTTTGTTTATTTTATAATTTCATTTGTTTAATTATATTTCATATTTTATTAATTATAATTTAATGAAATTTTCACAAATATTTCTACGAAAGAAATCATATATTTCTAAATTTCATTAATTATATTAATTATAATTACCAAATATTGTGAGAATTACTATAATAATTTCATTAATTATAACATTTGTTCTCTTCCAATATTTAAATACATTTTTATAAAATTACCTTAATAATAACACAAAAGGAAAGAAAAATTATGAGAATAATCTATGTCTATATATCTATATATAATTAAAATTCTCCCAGCCAAGTTTTTTCTCCAAAACTTAGGGACATATATATATATATATATATATATATATATATATATATATATATATATATATATATATATATATATATATTACATTGCATATTTACCACATATGCATATTTCGTGTTTATATAGTATATTTTTTGGTATCAAACATTTGAATGGCATTTTCTAATTTGAATGGTAATATACGGGGGGAAATGTCAACATACAAATGGTAATTCTTTCATTACTATACTAATTTTAATGGTAATTCTTTAATTACTATATTTCACAATGAGTCAACGTGGTCATGCCCATCATTTTTCAAGAGACATACAAATGAAATAGTCAATTATTAAAATTGTTTATGATTTCATTTTTAATTTTTGTCTAAATTTAAAGATATATATTTTCGAGAATTATAACATTTTTTGTATTAAATGAAAATTTTAAAGTTTTACCTTTCTTGAGATCTCTTACCATTTTATTATTTCAATATTGTACCATTTTGAACTCATCCATGGTGTATAAATATACTCTATATGACCATACACAATCCATTGCGGAGACATTTGTACTAAGAGTAAACTTCTCCTTAAACTAAATTCGGTTGTCAAGAAAATCTCCGTTTTCATTCATAATGATATTCCTATTTCTGAGTCTGTCATCACCGTTCTGTACATCAATGATGTCTGGATTTCTAGGTCTTTCATTGTTCCTTTGATCCTTATGATTGTGCCATTGCCAGCATTTTTTTATTCGGGTTGAGTACAACGTGAATTTTTTTTGGGAGGTTTCTCTAATTAAATATAGTTTGAATGACTCCCACACACATCATTTATTTACACAACCTGGAATGGCTTCCAAGGAGAAGGGGACACTGTGAAACTGCATGACATTCGGAAGGAGCAAGTGCATTTTAGGGGTGCAATTACTTTGTGATTAAAAGTAATTTTTGGTTAAATTTTTTTATTTCCTTTGTATTTTATTTTATTACTTTTTTTTATTATTTATACTAATATGTGAATGGAGTAACACAAAATCTGAAATTGTATTTGTTATTTATTTCTTCTTTTTAAATAATCATTATATTTGTATTTTACAAAAATTTAGAAAAAATCAAATATAGCTAAATTTTTAATAGGTTAAACAAACACTCTACCACCAAGTTTGAAGTTAAGAACTTTACCCATTAAGCTAAAGGCATATTTGTGTTAATATTTACATTTGTATGTTAATATAAATGTATATATTGTTTTATTAAATGTTGTAAACTTCAATTGTAATAGACAAAATTATCCCTATTACATTATTGTTAGACTAAAATACCCTTATACCGTTATAACACCGTTATTATTTAATTCTAAAAGTTTCATAATTCTATCATTATTATCATACACCTATATCTAATTATCTATGATATCTTTTTCCTATTCTTTAATTATCATTTTATTAAAATCATTATATAATTAGTTCAATTGTTCATTATATTTTAATTAAATTTTTATGAATAGTAAATCATATATGTGTTTATATATATATAGGCACGCACACG
This sequence comes from Ipomoea nil, assembly GCF_001879475.1. Lineage (NCBI taxonomy): Eukaryota > Viridiplantae > Streptophyta > Magnoliopsida > Solanales > Convolvulaceae > Ipomoea > Ipomoea nil. Next base: position 2,253,595 of record NW_017619207.1, on the reverse strand, counting down.
CACCAATATATGTGACCGGTTACTAGTTAGTATTATATATATTTTATTTATTTATTGTAAAAACAAAGTATAAATTACATCAAAATTGTTTACATTATTAATAAACAAAATATCAATTTTGTTAATCTCTATAGTTTTCAAATACGATGATTAAAATTTACTAATTTAAGGATTTTGCGAAATATAATTTGAACTATAATTTGTAATTATTTGCATTTATCAATTTTTTAAGGTTGGGCATAAATTTTCGCGCATCACTCGTACAAAATGCTATTATTATATATACATATTATAATAATTAATAATTTTAACTCCTCAAGTCTTCAGATCTCAACTCTAAGTCGTAAGTCTCAACATTTGGCATTTTAATAATTCTTAGTTTTCAAATATTAACTATAGATGGATGATTCTTTATATTTTCATCAACAAAACACTTCAAGTGGCACTCCAAGTGAGCCAATTGAACAATCGGGCAAGTAAAAAAGGAAACGTTTATTTAGTGGACTTCTACCAAAACCGAACTGAAACCGAACTTTTCAAACCGAAACCAAACTCTATTTTAAACCGAATGGTTTAATTTTTTAAAACCAAAAAACCGAAACCGAACCGAAACTCGAAGTGCCCAGCCCTAATTGTTATCATCCTCGATCGCATCTCTACAATCTTCCATAAAAACTAAACCATTAGGGTTCTGTTACCAAGACTCTCCTCCTCAATTTCCTTTTGTTGAAGCAGAGCCTCCTTAAATATCTTCAAGCTCATACCAGACGATATAAAATGCAAAACATATTGAAGTACGTGAGAATATAGTTAGAAAAAGGTAGAAAATTCATATGAAAATAAAGCAGAGAGATGAGCCTGAGATTCTGTGATTGAAGAAGCCCTTGTATTTATAGGTAGAAAATACTAATTCAAAAGAAAAGTATAATAATTTATTTATTTAAGGTAATAACATCATCATCATCATTATTATTATTATTATTATTATTATTATTATTATTATTATTATTATTATTATTATTATTATTATTATTATTATTATTATTATTATTATTATTATTATTATTATTATTATTATTATTATTATTACTACTACTACAACTAGTATTGTCCCGTGCGATGCACGACTAAATATTAAAGATTTATTTGTATTGTTATAATAGATAAATAAATGTTTTTATTTATTAGCTACGAACTATAATAATGGTGTTTAAAGTTTTACGAAAAAGAAGCATGAATAACAATTTATTTTTTTTTAAAACAAAATTTGACATTGTATAATGTGTACATGTCCAAGTGTTACACGTTATTAAACACTTCATGATAATTGATAAATAATATTAGTGATTGAATTAGTAACGGACTCATGGTAAATAATATTAATGATTCTAATAAATTCAATTTTAAAGATGTTTTTAACACACAAACTACCATTATATTACACATAAAATAGACCTATACCTCTATGTGAATGTCTTCCTAGATGTTCATGTACTCTCCTAAGCAAAATACAAAAAGAGAGGGCTGATGATCAAGTGATCAGGTTCTTAGAAGGACTCAGTGATGACTATGAGTCTGTTAAATCCAATGTGCTTGTGATGGATCCCATTCCGGAAATGGAAAAGGTCCTCAACATGACCTTAAAAATGGAAAGGAAAATTAATGGATCTGTTAGTCAAAGAAGCAGTGACCTAGTTCAGTCCAATGCTGTCCAAAATAATCAGAATCAACCTATAGATGAACACAGTAGTGTGGCAGTTTCAGCTTCTAATGCCAAAAAGAAATTCAATAGTAATGGAGGGAAGAATGTTCCTAATGCACCTATTGTGGGATGATAGGACATACTATTGAAAAGTGTTATAAAAAACATGGATATCCCCCTGGTTGGGTGCATGGCTACAAGTCCAAAAACAGGCAGAATCAGGAAGTTCAACAGGTTGTGAATCTTTCTGTAAACCAAGTTGGTGACATAGGGATATCAGCTGATCAACTTCAAAGATTGGTGTCCTTATTGCAAGGACAAAGCCAAGGAAATCAATCATCTTCCAATGCTGCTGTGACAGTAAGCAGCTCTGGAATAAAGCCTTCATTCAAACAGACCTCTGAGAACTCCAGTGAAGGTAGTTATATTTCCAACTTGCATGTTAATACTGTTTTGACTTCACCATCTATTTGGATATTAGACTCAGGGGCAACAGATCACATTACCTGTTCCCTAGAGTTCTTTGAAAGATATCAGATCATACATGGGGTGTTTGTGAGACTGCCTAATGGAGAAACAGCCAAAGTAACTCATATAGGGGAAGTCAAATTGGATAAGAACCTGCTATTAAGAGATGTCTTGTATATTCCTGCTTTTTCATTCAACATTATATCTGTTAACAGACTGGCTAAACAGATGTCTTGCAAGATTATTATGAATACTGATTCATGTACTATCCAGGGTCCTCATGGGACAGTGGTTGGTTTTGCTAAGGAGAAAGATGGACTGTACCTGATCACTAAACCTCCTGTTAGAAAGAAGAAATCTTATGCTGATGAAACTATTGATGTTCAGTGTAATAGTATGTCCTTGATGCTATGGCATAATAGACTAGGGCATTATCACTTAAATAAGATACATCTTTTGAAAGGAATAAAGCATGGACATTTTGTTAAATCTGCTAATCTCCCTTGTGATGTATGTCATTTTGCCAAACATAAAAAATCAACTTTTCCTGTCAGTGTCTCTAGAGCTGAAAGATGCTTTGACTTAATACATATGGATGTTTGGGGTCCTTTTGCCATTGCCTCATTAAAAGGAGAACATTATTTCCTAACCATTGTTGATGATCACAGTAGATTTACTTGGTTGCATCTAATGAGAAGTAAATCAGAAGTTAAGTTGCTATTCCAGAATTTCTGCCAATATGTCCATACTCAATTCTCTGCAAATATTAAGGCTATAAGGACTGATAATGGGACTGAATTCCTCATGTCTGATTTCTATAACAAGAAGGGAATTATCCATCAAAAGTCATGTGTATATACACCTCAACAAAATGGGATTGCAGAGAGGAAACATCAACATCTTTTAAATGTGGCCAGAGCCCTTAGATTTCAATCTGGTTTGCCCATGGAATTTTGGGGACATTGTGTCTTACATGCTTGTTATACCATTAACAGACTACCTTCTCCTATTTTGAATGGAAATACTCCTTTTGAGATGTTGTTTGGGAAGCAGGTGATATATGATCAGTTCAGAGCTTTTGGCTGTTTATGCTATGGTGCCACTATTGCACAAGGAAGGAACAAGATGCAACAAAGAGCTAGAAAGTGAATTTTTCTGGGGATTCCTGCTAATGTCAAGGGTTATCTATTATATGATATCATTAACAAGGACTTCTTTGTTTCCAGGGATGTCCATTTCTATGAGCATAACTATCCTTTCAAGGAAGATATTACTTTGGTGAGCTCAGAACTTCCTGAAAATGAGACTCAGGAACTTGATCCTTCTCTAACCTGGTCCCAAGACCTTAATACTACAGGAGTCCATGGTCCAGAAATATTAAATGAGATTGATAAACCTGATGTACCAGAAGGCAATATCACACATGATGCAATACATGAGGCAGCTCTGGAAGAAGAAAGCAATTCTTTTCAAACCAATGAACCATCCTATGAATCAGTTCACAGAATGGGTGATGATGATGCTATTTCTGAATCAGTCATGAATACAGTAGATGATGTTCAACCAACATTGAGAAGATCAGAAAGGCCTAAGAGTATTCCTACAAAATTGATGGATTATTACTGTCATTCAATGACAAGCAATGGAATCCAGGTTAAAACTTCCCCACACTCCATAACCAAGTTTATATCCTATGAGCATTTATCTCCTTCTCAGAGGTTCTGTGCATCTTCTATTTCTGCTGAGCATGAGCCACAATCCTATAATGAAGCAGTAAAATATGAATCTTGGAGAAAAGCCAAGCAATCTGAAATTCAAGCACTTGTTGAGAACAAAACTTGGATACTAACAGAGCTCCCAAAAGGAAAATCTCCAATTGGATGTAGGTGGGTTTACAGGATCAAACACAAGGCTGATGGGACTGTGGAAAGGCATAAGGCAAGGCTTGTTGCCAAGGGCTACACCCAGCAGCTAGGAGTGGACTATGTTGAGATTTTTTCTCCTGTAGCAAGGATGACCACTATCAGGCTTTTTCTAGCAATAGCTATTGCAAAAGGATGGGATATTCAACAATTGGACATCAATAATGCCTTCCTACATGGTGACTTGGAAGAAGAAGTTTATATGACATTACCCCCAGGCTTTCAAAGTGAGAATCCTAAACAGGTTTGCAAGCTGATGAGATCTCTCTATGGCCTAAAACAGGCCAGCAGGCAGTGGAATGCAAAATTGACAAAGGCATTAATTGATGATGATTTCCAACAGTCCACAGCTGATCCTTCATTGTTCATAAAGGCAACAGAGAATTCATTTACTGCCCTTTTAGTTTATGTGGATGATATTCTTGTTGCAGGCACACATCCCCATCTGATTGAGGAGTTAAAAAACTTTCTAGACAAAGTTTTCAAGATCAAAGACCTTGGACAGTTAAACTATTTCCTTGGAATAGAGGCTTTCAGATCTACTCAGGGACTTAATCTATGCCAGAGAAAATACACCCTGGACATATTGAAAGAGTATGGGTTTCTGGAGGCTAAACCTGCTTACACTCCTATCACTACAGGGCAGAAACTCACAAGCACTGAAGGTACAAAGCTTGATAATCCTGAAGTCTACAGAAGGCTAATAGGAAAGTTGTTGTATCTCACAAACACTAGGCCAGATATTACTTATGCTGTCCAACAACTAAGTCAGTTTGTTGATCAGCCTAGAGATATTCATCTTGTGGCAGCTCACAGAATATTGAGGTATCTAAAGGGGGCTCCTGGTAAAGGGTTGTTTTATTCAGCCAAGTCTCATCTCAAGCTGTGTGGTTTTTCAGATTCAGACTGGGCTACTTGTGCAGAAACAAGGAAGTCTATCACTGGTTTTTGCATTTACTTAGGGGAATCATTGATATCTTGGAAAACAAAGAAGCAAGCTACTGTTTCTAGATCTTCCTCAGAGGCAGAATACAGGGCATTGGCTTCTTCTGTGTGTGAAATTCAATGGCTCCTATACTTGATGGCAGATTTGAATGTGCTCCCTGCCAGTCCAAGTGTGTTGTTTTGTGATAATCAATCTGCTATAGCCATTGGAGAAAATCATGTGTTCCATGAACGTACTAAGCACATTGAGATTGATTGCCATGTGGTCAAGCAAAAGGTTAATGAAGGTGTTGTAAAGCTCCTTTCCATTCCATCCAAGGAACAAACTGCAGATGGTTTCACCAAGGCATTGCCTAAGCCAAACTTTGATGTTTTCCACTCTAAGCTGGGCCTTCAAGATATTCATGCTCCAGCTTACGGGGGGGGGGGGGGGGGGGGTGTCAAAATAACAGCTCATTCACAGCTCATTCAAGCTCATCACCAGCTCATCTACCCATTCGATCAGCCTGTCATATGTGTTTAGCCTCAAGGGCTTTTTTGTATTTTCCTTATTTCATAATTCTGTTATTTCTGTTACTGAGCTGCCAGTCTATATAAGGCTGCTTCCTTTCTTCTTCTGCATTCGAGACTTCACTTCATCAATAAAACTGCTTCTCATTCCACTCTTTTCACTATTAGATCTAAGATGCACTAAGTTTTCTATCACCTAAGAATTTTTTTGTTTAAAATCTATTCCATCGTTTGTCAATTAATTCTAGAAAATCCTATATTAATTTTGTTTAAAAATAATTCTTTCAGCTTTTAAGAATCATGATTGTTTAGGAGTTTTAAACTTAGCATTCAGTCTCTAAAGCAGCATTCTACACGTTTTAGTCTTCAAGAGAGACAAAAGTGTGAACCAAATACGCATTTAGTTGGATACAAATATTTATATTTCTAAGTAAAATATTTTACCCATCAAGCCCCAGTGGTCTAGTGATAGAATGATACCCTGCTATGGTACAAACACGGGTTTGATTCTCGGCTGGTGCAAAGCACTTGTTTTGCTTAGCTTCATGTGGTTTTATTGTTTTACCATTTTGCGAGCTCTTTCTTTTCCCGAAATTGCATATCAGCATATTATATCTAGTAGTTATTTACTTATTTATATTTAAGTATTACTGAAAGATTACTTGGATGGCATTAATTTAAATATTACTGAAAGATTAAGACATCCAGCACCAGTGGTCTAGTGGTAGAATAGTATCCTGCCACGGTACGGACCCGGGTTCGATTCCCGGCTGGTGCATTCCATTGATTTTTAGTCTCTTACCATTTCGCGAGCTTTTTCTTTTACCGAAATTGCAGATTATACCTAGTAGTTAGTATTTACTTATTTATTATATTTAAACAATAGTTATTGTTTGTCATATATAATTTAATAGAGATTTTCCACGCCAGAGTTATATTTTAAGAGATTATTTTCGAAATTTAATTGACTTTTGCTTTTTTTTTTTTTTTTTTTTTCTAAATATATTTGTTGTGTCAAAAAATAAAATAAAAATTGACAGTGCTCTACTAAATAAAACATTATTTAATAGAGATTTTCCACGCCAGAGTTATATTTTAAGAGATTATTTTCGAAATTTAATTGACTTTTGCTTTTTTTATTTTTTCTAAATATATTTGTTGTGTCAAAAAATAAAATAAAAATTGACAGTGCTCTACTAAATAAAACATTATTTTCTTAATGTATTTGTTATTTGCTTTTGGACATGATAGTAAAACAATATCTCATTGTCAAGATAATTAATTACAAAAAGAAAAACCTTCTATATTTAAACATAATAACCATAAAAATAATATCTAAATATATATTTTATGACCTATTATTTATTTATATATTTTATTGATTTATTGATTATCTAGATATTATCTAGTTATATTTTACTGGTATATATAGAATAAGAGTTAATTCCAACAATAGTCCTCCGACTATTGTGATTTTTCAAATTTAGTCCTCGTCTTTTAATTTGGACGAAATAAACCCTTGACTATCATAATTGTCCCACCATTGGTCCTTCCGTTATTAAAGGACCAATGGTGGAACAATTATGATAGTCAAGGGTTTATTTCGTCCAAATTAAAAGACGAGGACTAAATTTGGAAAATCACAATAGTCGGAGGACTATTGCTGGAATTAACTCTATAGAATAATATCTACATAATGAATAAAAAATAATAATTGTAAATAATTACAAAAATAATTAGTAGACTATAATACTAATGTAAACAAAATCTTACTTTTGCAACATCCTGTCCAAACTACTTCCCAAACTATTACCGCAAATTATGCTGTGCAACCGAATGCATCATGCGCATGGTGCATTCGATGCAAAACGACGTCGTTTTGATTAAAAAACGCGCGTCCCACTTAAAGAAGAAATTAGGTTCGATTCCCGGCAATAGCATTTTTATATATCCATAAATTCATAACTATATATCCATAAATTCATAACTATATATCCACAGTGAATGAATGAAGTAAAAATCCACAATGAATGAACTAAATATCCACAGTGAATGAATGAAGAAAATATCTACAATGAATAAACTAAATATCCACAATGAATGAACTAAATATCCATAAATTCATAACTATATATCCACAAATTCATAACTATATATCCAGAAATTCATAACTATATATCCACAGTGAATGAATGAAGTAAATATCTACAATGAATGAACTAAATATCCACAATGAATGAACTAAATATCCATAAATTCATAACTATATATCCACAAATTCATAACTATATATCCAAAAATTCATAACTATATATCCACAATAATGCTGTTGCCGAGAATCGAACCTGAATTTCTTTTTTTAAGTGGGACGCGCGTTTTTAGTCAAAACGACGTCGTTTTGCATCGTATGCACCATGCGCATGGTGCATTCGGTTGCACAACATAACCATTGAACTATTACTATATAAAATCTAATAATTATTAAGACAATTAAACTAGGGAAGAAGAAGAAGAAGAAAAGTAGTGTGGTGGGCAAATTATACCATGTATCAGGGTCTACTTTGCATTATAGACCCTGATCTAAAAATAACTTTCAAATTCTGTATGTATAGTTGATACATTCTGTATCTACAGTTAATAGTTTCTGTACGTATAGCTATCATATTAATTATTATGTGTCAGCAATTATCAAGTCAGATTCTGTATTTATAGTTGACACATTTTGTACCTGCAGTTCATAGTTTCTGTACATGTAGTTATCATATTATGTATAAGCAATTATCAAGTTATTTGTTTACATATACAGAAACAGTTAATTGTAGGTGTAGAATCTATTAACTAGTGGTGTAGTATGGTGGAGGGGGTAGTGGTGTGGTGGGTAGAGGTGGGCAAATTATGCCATGGACCAAGGTCTACCTTGCATTATAGACCATGGTCCAAAAATAACCTTCAGATTCTATATCTATAGTTGACACATTTTGTACATGCAATTTATAGTTTTTGTACCTATAGTTATCATATTATGTGTCAGCAATTATCAAGTCAGATTCTATATCTGTAGTTGACACATCCTGTACTTGCAGTTGATAGTTTCTGTACGTGTAGTTATCATATTATGTATCAGTAATTTTCAAATTATTTGTTTACATGTACAGAAACGGTTAAGTGTAGGTACAAAATGTGTTAACTGAAAGTACATATTTTTTGTATTAGTGTTCACAATGCAATATGAACCTTGGTCTATGGTATAACAATTTGTGGTTGTAATGGTGGTAATAATAATTCGAAAACTAGTATGAAAAAAGAGGAGAAAATTAAAAAAATGGGAAAATGACACTTTTTTCCCTGAGTTATATACTTATAACATTTTTTTCCCTGAATTATTCATGTAAGCACATTAGCCCCCTCAATTATTTTAAGAGTGGCGGTTTTTCCCCCTAATATATTAAATTGACATTTCTACCTTTAAAATACACATTTTATTTATTTTTCTTCACCAACAAATTATTGCGTATGTGTAGGGATGACCACGATTCGATTCGAATTGAACCGGACACTATAGCAATCGAATTAAAAGTTTCCGGTTATGATTCAGATCCAGAAACCAATATTTGGATTTCAGTTTATTAAAATTATGAATCGAAAAAACTGGATCCTGAACCGTGAACCGGTGGTTCCGGATCCGGTTCGCGATTTTGAACCGTCTTTATTTTAAAATTTTATTTGTTATTTTAAAATAGTCTAAATTCAACAATAAATGTATTTTATTTTTTACAGTTCAGATTATGAACCGGCCGTCCCGGTTCACAATTTTAATAAACTCTAAATATCGGGTTTCGATTCTAAATTATAATTAGAATATTTCGGTTTGGTTGCTATAGTGTCTGTTTGGTTTGAACCAAATTGTTGTCATAATTTGTGAAGAAAAAAATAAATGAAATATTTATTTTAAGGGTAAATATGTCTATTTAACATTTCAAGAGAAAAACATACACTTAAGGCAGAAAAAATGTCATTTTTCCTAAAAAAAATTCAAAAAATGTTTTGACTAAAAATTAAGAAGAAATTTACATCAAATTATACTTTTTTTTTTCTATTCACCAGAAATGAATATTTAAGTCATTTCACGAGTTTTCATGTGATCCTTATTTTAGACTCCGTATTAATTAATACATATAGATTAGCAGGCAACTAAAATTTAGAACAAAATTTTTTTGTTTAAAAGATAACAGTTTCTCCACGGCTCGTGTCTATATTTACGCGACAGGTCTTACCGGATTCCATAACCCACAGAACCTAACGCCTTGCCTAAATTTCCCCTTGTTTTCATCTCTCTCTTTGATCGCTTCACCCAAATATAAGCTTGTAGATTCTGCCAATCCGTACTCCATAGCCGATATCATGAAACTATACAGTTCTGTATACCAGAGCTTCCGTATTTTGGCGTATATGTATAATATATGAGAGATGTATTCCGGACTTTTGCGGTGATGGATATATGTATTTGTTAGGGATCTATTGGCTGTAATGTGAGTTCAGATCTGAGTTGATATGCGAGTGTTTTGAGATCAGCTCCATTGCTTTTCTATGGTTTTAAGTTTTTGCTCTTTTTTTTTTTTTTTTTTTTTTTTTTTGGTGTTTGGTGGGGATGGTTGAGACACTGGAGGCAGCGGTTAATCGATCTGTTCCTGAAACTCAAAACTCAAAGGATAAATTAGCGTAACAGGAATCGATCGATAAACCTCTGCATCCAGCGCTTTACCCCTCTTTGCTTGCCTACATATTTCATGTTTCTAGTTTTTTACTTCCCTTTTAATGCTTTTTTTTTGGTGGGGGCTTTGGTATTGATGTTTAAAGAACAAATTGTGTAGTTTTTTTTTTTCTTTGTGAGGTATGGAATTGTTGTGTATATGAAAAAGGGTTATAGGAGTTTGGTTGAAACTTCATTTTTAATCATTTTGGCTATAGATATGATAATGATAGTTTTTTGTTATAAGATTGCTAGAATTTTTATGGCTAGATTTTAGTTCATCAAGATTTACTAAGTCAACCCTGTATGGAGTACCTTCTTTGAGATAGGTTAGTTTACTCATTATCTTTTTGTTTCTGGTAAAAAAATTAACAGTTTTATTTATCTTGCTCTTGTGGTTTGCAGATTTGGTTGGCCAAGTTATTAACTATTGCTCATATGATAATTGTGATACCTTTCTTGATTTGCTTGTTGTGCATCAATAAATCTGCAGAATTCATGGCAAAAAAAAATTGCTTATTTTTGTCTTCCATTGAATGCAGGTCATTTCTGGAAAACTTTGTTTTATCCTTCCTGTTATTCATTGAGATGCGGGTAATACTATATATATGTAGCAAACATAGGTGTCTAGTTGTAAGTACAAGGATATCTTTAAATGCACAAAGATATGTGAAATAGTATTTGCACCAACTTTAGAATTGGGTATAGAATGGAGTTCTGCAATTTCTGATGCAATGACCTTTGTGTATGTTTCTAATAAACATTTGCTTCCATCCGATGTTGCTGTTAACTTGACTCTTGAAATTTTTTGGTATGGTAATTTCTTTGCCAAGTATGACACTTTTAAGCTAAAATTGTGATTACTATGGCATATTGGATGATCAATTTTTGAATAATAGTTGAAGCGTTGCTGGGAATTTATGCCTCTTTCATATGCATGTTATTTTATGCATTCTGTCACAAGTTGCTCATTTGGTCTATATAGATTTATGACTTTCATTCAAGAATCCGTTCTATCATTGAATGCCTTTGCTACCTAATTTTTAAGACCGGGATTGTGTTGGTTGTCCCAAACTGTACAAACGAGTGGTTTGTCAAGCTTCCTGAATTATGTCAGGCACCTATATGGATGTAAATCATCATCATGCTTTTGATATTTATTAGGTAATAGCTCTTCACAGTTACGGTGTAATGTTTCAGAACAAAATTTGTAACTCTACAATAAGAATTCTATAGTGTTGGTTCAGTTTCCTTTTCCAGTAGCACTCTATGTGGTTTTGAAGTTAGATGTGCTATGCTCTAAAGGGGTATGTGATTCTGAGACTGCTGCTCACAATCTCACCACCCACATCTTGTCGCACATGGCACATCGTGTTTGTGAACAGAGGTATATACGACTAGTGTTGGCATTTCATTAGAATAAATGTTCACAGCCTTATTCTTGTTTGTTCACTGATCAAAGTTCAGATGACAAATGCAAAAATCAAATTCCAACCTCTTTTGTTGTCACAAGTAACTCTTCAAGCAGGAAGAGTTTCATGTTGATCCGCATAGTGCATTGAATCTTAGACTTAATAGTTTACATGAGACGGAATGCCTAAGTTGGTAGTTGAATTGCATATCTATTATTTATATATATGATGTTCAACAAGTCAGATAGTAGTTATCGGTCATAGAGTAATATTGCATGTATTCCGCTTTATGTGGTGCATTGTTGTGGTTGGTTGACTAAGGTAAAACTTTTGCCATTGGTAATGTATATTTGATTTTCTTGGTATGGGGATAAAATTACCTTAAAGAGAAAAAAAGCCATGAAATTGGGGAGGGAAATGTCATCCCCATGACACATAGGAGGGAAGTACCATGAGAGGATGATAGTAGGAAATTACAAAATTGCCAGGGAGGGGATCTTTGCTTACAAGGGATGATGATGTGAAGCTCTTAGGAATCTGGTATCACATTCCTTTTGCAAACATAGTCAAGAAATATAGTAAGCTGGACCAATCAAATTGTCCTTGTTTTTGTTGCCGTGATATAAGTTGTCTCAATGTGATCAGCATCAGTTTAAAGTAAAGAGTGTTGGTCACTTTCAAGATAAAGATTCTTCTTTTGGTTGCTTTTTTTTTTTTTTTTTCAATGGTGATTCATGCCATATTCATGTACTCTAGTGTCTGTGTGATTACCGCATGGCAGTTCAGTTAATCACATGGGTGAAGTTTGGAAACAATGACTCGATATTGAGTTTCACCAGTGATAGTGTAAGAGCAACCTTTCAAAGTGAAGGGGCTCTTTATGCGTGAACAAAGTTCTAACCCCTATTCAGTTGAGTTACCATGATTTACATTCTCCCATATGCTCTGTCGGACTATAGTGTGGGGCTCTTAGAATTGGGGATTCAACGTTTTGGGAACAACAAAATTATTTATTTTCTACCTACCTTTGCCTGGTGGGAGATTTTGTATTGTGTCGTAGGCATACATGTCATTCAAAAAGTTTTGTAGTTTTTTTTTTTTTTTTTTTTTTTTTAGGAAAAAAATAGCAAAGGTAGGTAGAATTTTCCATTCAAAAAGTTTTGTAGTTGAGCAAGCAAATAGCAATACGTAACTTTAAGGTAACATATCACGTGTTTGATCTCTACCTTTTTTTAGAAATATCGAAAAAAAATAGAGCTGTATGGAAAAACATTACGCAATTTTTTGTGCCCAAGAAAAGAAAAAAAAAAGGTAATAAGTGGGGTAAACGTGTAATATTTTTCCATACAGCTGTAATAATACTCCTATATTACGGAGTACTTTATAAGTACTCTTTCGGTTTTATTTTATGTGTTTGATTTAGTATGGATGATTCTTTATATTTTCATCAACAAAACACTTCAAGTGGCACTCTAAGTGAGCCAATTGAACAATCGGGCAAGTAAAAAAGGAAACGTTTATTTAGTGGACTTCTACCAAAACCGAACTGAAACCGAACTTTTCAAACCGAAACCAAACTCTATTTTAAACCGAATGGTTTAATTTTTTAAAACCAAAAAACCGAAATGTCTTTAAAAAATATTTTAAAATTATTTTTTATTAGTAAGTATTTTTTTTTTAAAAAATATTTTTCAACAATCCAAACACGCCAAATTATATCGTGCACTGCGGTGCATAATCGATTATGCACCATGCATCAAAACGACGTCGTTTTATTTAATAAAAAGAAACAGAATCTTCGCAAAAAATAACTATGTTCTTCAGTTTCATTTTCTATACATTGTAGTTTCAGTTCAACACAACTACAGTTTCATTCAATATTTATACACTCAAATATGTGAAAATGTTATTTAATTTTATTTTATATACACTATAGTTTCATTAAAACACAACTACATGATCATTTCTATATAATTACAGCTTCATTGTACAATATACACTCAAATATGTGAAATGTTATTCAGTTTCATTTTGTATATATTGTAGTTTTATTTCACCACAACTACAGTATCATTTTGATATAACTGCAGTTTCATTTGATAATATAACTGCAGAAATGACGTCGTTTTGACGCCCGGTGCATAATAGATTATGCACCGCGGTGCACGATATAACGACTGCCCAAACACTCCCTTAGTCTCTAATAAAAAACTGAAAAATAAGTCATTTCATTAAGAAAATTAAAAGTAATTAAAGTAAATCTAATCATTCTATATTTATTTGTAACTGTATATTAATTTCATTTTGAAATTATTGGTTCACATCTTTGAATTATTTATTTTTTTCTTTAACTATTATAAACAGAAATTACGATATTTATCAAATTGTATTTTTTAGAAAATATAACATTTAAACATTTTATGAGGGGTAAAAAAATATTTTAAAATTATTTTTTATTAGTATGTATTTTTATTTTAAAATATTTTTCAGCAATCCAAACACTCCCTTAGCCTCCCATAAAATACTGATAAAGAAAAGTCATTTCATTAAGAAAATTAAAACTAATTAAAGTAAATCTAATCATTCTATATTTAATTGTAACTGTATATTAATTTCATTTTGAAATCATTGGTTCACATATTAAATTTTTTTTTTAATTATTATAATTTATAAATAGAAAGGATATTGTACTAATTAATTTATGATATTTATCAAATTGTATTTTTAGAAAATATAAGATTTACACATGTTATGAGGGGTTAAAAAATATTTTAAAATTATTTTTTATTAGTAAGTATTTTTTTTTAAAAAAAAAAATTTCCAGCAACCCAAACACTCCCTTAGTCCCCATAAAAAACTGATAAAGAAAAGTCATATCATTAAGAGAATTAAAACTAATTAAAGTAATTGTAATCATGCTATATTTATTTGTAACTGTATATTAATTTCACATTGAAATCATTGATTTACATATTTGAATTATTTATTTTATTATTTAATTATTATAAACATAAATGATATTATACTAATTAATTTCTTACATGTATCAAATTGTATTTTTTTTAAATATAGTGTTTTGTCCATGCATTTTACGGATTTTTTTTTGTTATTATGAATTTAAAAATTAAAATAGAAAAAATAAAAAGATGTTAAAATGTAAAATATAATAATATAGTTGGACTTTTATATATTTGGTCAAGTATCTATTTTCATAACATACAAAATTAAAATTAAAATTTTGTATGGTTAATATAATCTCTAATCATGTACATATTTAGATAAATTTATAAAAAAAATCATATAATTAAGTTGATTTATTCCAAATTGTATTTCATATATATTATAATTCTAAAAATATGAATAATAATAATTAAGAGAATTGTACTTAGAAATCAGTAAAAAATGTAAATTCTAAATTTTGTTGAATAAATAAAAATTCTAATCAGACGCATATACTTATATGATTGTATAATACTTTGTATATACATATAATATTTATTAATATGTATATAGGAAATTTCTATAATATAATTTCATTAATTATAATTTATATGGATAGATTTATACTTAAAAAATTATATTTAGAAATTTAAAAAGTGTATGTATGTATATTTAAAAAAATTATAAATATTCATGTTTTGTTTATTTTATAATTTCATTTGTTTAATTATATTTCATATTTTATTAATTATAATTTAATGAAATTTTCACAAATATTTCTACGAAAGAAATCATATATTTCTAAATTTCATTAATTATATTAATTATAATTACCAAATATTGTGAGAATTACTATAATAATTTCATTAATTATAACATTTGTTCTCTTCCAATATTTAAATACATTTTTATAAAATTACCTTAATAATAACACAAAAGGAAAGAAAAATTATGAGAATAATCTATGTCTATATATCTATATATAATTAAAATTCTCCCAGCCAAGTTTTTTCTCCAAAACTTAGGGACATATATATATATATATATATATATATATATATATATATATATATATATATATATATATTACATTGCATATTTACCACATATGCATATTTCGTGTTTATATAGTATATTTTTTGGTATCAAACATTTGAATGGCATTTTCTAATTTGAATGGTAATATACGGGGGGAAATGTCAACATACAAATGGTAATTCTTTCATTACTATACTAATTTTAATGGTAATTCTTTAATTACTATATTTCACAATGAGTCAACGTGGTCATGCCCATCATTTTTCAAGAGACATACAAATGAAATAGTCAATTATTAAAATTGTTTATGATTTCATTTTTAATTTTTGTCTAAATTTAAAGATATATATTTTCGAGAATTATAACATTTTTTGTATTAAATGAAAATTTTAAAGTTTTACCTTTCTTGAGATCTCTTACCATTTTATTATTTCAATATTGTACCATTTTGAACTCATCCATGGTGTATAAATATACTCTATATGACCATACACAATCCATTGCGGAGACATTTGTACTAAGAGTAAACTTCTCCTTAAACTAAATTCGGTTGTCAAGAAAATCTCCGTTTTCATTCATAATGATATTCCTATTTCTGAGTCTGTCATCACCGTTCTGTACATCAATGATGTCTGGATTTCTAGGTCTTTCATTGTTCCTTTGATCCTTATGATTGTGCCATTGCCAGCATTTTTTTATTCGGGTTGAGTACAACGTGAATTTTTTTTGGGAGGTTTCTCTAATTAAATATAGTTTGAATGACTCCCACACACATCATTTATTTACACAACCTGGAATGGCTTCCAAGGAGAAGGGGACACTGTGAAACTGCATGACATTCGGAAGGAGCAAGTGCATTTTAGGGGTGCAATTACTTTGTGATTAAAAGTAATTTTTGGTTAAATTTTTTTATTTCCTTTGTATTTTATTTTATTACTTTTTTTTATTATTTATACTAATATGTGAATGGAGTAACACAAAATCTGAAATTGTATTTGTTATTTATTTCTTCTTTTTAAATAATCATTATATTTGTATTTTACAAAAATTTAGAAAAAATCAAATATAGCTAAATTTTTAATAGGTTAAACAAACACTCTACCACCAAGTTTGAAGTTAAGAACTTTACCCATTAAGCTAAAGGCATATTTGTGTTAATATTTACATTTGTATGTTAATATAAATGTATATATTGTTTTATTAAATGTTGTAAACTTCAATTGTAATAGACAAAATTATCCCTATTACATTATTGTTAGACTAAAATACCCTTATACCGTTATAACACCGTTATTATTTAATTCTAAAAGTTTCATAATTCTATCATTATTATCATACACCTATATCTAATTATCTATGATATCTTTTTCCTATTCTTTAATTATCATTTTATTAAAATCATTATATAATTAGTTCAATTGTTCATTATATTTTAATTAAATTTTTATGAATAGTAAATCATATATGTGTTTATATATATATAGGCACGCACACGCACCAATATATGTGACCGGTTACTAGTTAGTATTATATATATTTTATTTATTTATTGTAAAAACAAAGTATAAATTACATCAAAATTGTTTACATTATTAATAAACAAAATATCAATTTTGTTAATCTCTATAGTTTTCAAATACGATGATTAAAATTTACTAATTTAAGGATTTTGCGAAATATAATTTGAACTATAATTTGTAATTATTTGCATTTATCAATTTTTTAATGTTGGGCATAAATTTTCGCGCATCACTCGTACAAAATGCTATTATTATATATACATATTATAATAATTAATAATTTTAACTCCTCAAGTCTTCAGATCTCAACTCTAAGTCGTAAGTCTCAACATTTGGCATTTTAATAATTCTTAGTTTTCAAATATTAACTATAGATGGATGATTCTTTATATTTTCATCAACAAAACACTTCAAGTGGCACTCCAAGTGAGCCAATTGAACAATCGGGCAAGTAAAAAAGGAAACGTTTATTTAGTGGACTTCTACCAAAACCGAACTGAAACCGAACTTTTCAAACCGAAACCAAACTCTATTTTAAACCGAATGGTTTAATTTTTTAAAACCAAAAAACCGAAACCGAACCGAAACTCGAAGTGCCCAGCCCTAATTGTTATCATCCTCGATCGCATCTCTACAATCTTCCATAAAAACTAAACCATTAGGGTTCTGTTACCAAGACTCTCCTCCTCAATTTCCTTTTGTTGAAGCAGAGCCTCCTTAAATATCTTCAAGCTCATACCAGACGATATAAAATGCAAAACATATTGAAGTACGTGAGAATATAGTTAGAAAAAGGTAGAAAATTCATACGAAAATAAAGCAGAGAGATGAGCCTGAGATTCTGTGATTGAAGAAGCCCTTGTATTTATAGGTAGAAAATACTAATTCAAAAGAAAAGTATAATAATTTATTTATTTAAGGTAATAACATCATCATCATTATTATTATTATTATTATTATTATTATTATTATTATTATTATTATTATTATTATTATTATTATTATTATTATTATTATTATTATTATTATTATTATTACTACTACTACTACAACTAGTATTGTCCCGTGCGATGCACGACTAAATATTAAAGATTTATTTGTATTGTTATAATAGATAAATAAATGTTTTTATTTATTAGCTACGAACTATAATAATGGTGTTTAAAGTTTTACGAAAAAGAAGCATGAATAACAATTTTTTTTTTTTTTTAAACAAAATTTGACATTGTATAATGTGTACATGTCCAAGTGTTACACGTTATTAAACACTTCATGATAATTGATAAATAATATTAGTGATTGAATTAGTAACGGACTCATGGTAAATAATATTAATGATTCTAATAAATTCAATTTTAAAGATGTTTTTAACACACAAACTACCATTATATTACATATATTATTAAAATTAATAAAATTATTAAAATAAAAAGATTTTGACACATAAACCATTATATATATATATATATATATATATATATATATATATATATATATATATATATATATATATATATATATATATATATAAAGCTTTGCAAAAAATTAGTTAGCTTCTCTATTGCATCGATTTTTAATTTTATTGCAAGACCCATAACTTTTCACTGAGTAATTTGTGCGACTCCTTGAATAATCGCAAATGGGTTTCACTTTTTTTTTTTTTTGTTTTTCCGATTTGAAAGTTCTATCTGAGAAAATTCATTTATTTCTTCATATTGCTTCATGTATTTCTTCTTGTGTGGATGTATAGGTAAGAGTTTCTAGATCTGTTTATAACAAAATCACTTCTATTACATTTAAACTAATCACATGTTTGATTTAATCTATGTTTTTCATAGATCTTTGTAATCGGAACATGCATGTCTGCTACATCAACAGATCTGGGGATTCAAACATGATGTGGTCAAATTTCAAACACCAAAAACACAAATCTAAGCTTGTATTTGAGGTATATCGTGCGATGCACGAAAAATGACTTGTGAATTGCATGTTATATTGTGTTAATAAAATATTATAAGAATTATATATAAAGAATATAATATTATGTTACATTGTAATTACAATAATATTTTGAGTTAAAAAATTTTAATTATAAGGATGTTAAATAAGCAGTTTAACAATTGAATAATTATTATATGAGGTATATATAAAGTATTTAATTAAAATATTATATTGTAATTGAAACACATATATATCGTGTGTTAGAAATACAACACAAAATATTAACCAAAGTTCGTTTAAAAATTATAAAGATATATACATTTATACGTATTCAATATATATATATATATATATATATATATATATATATATATATATATATATATTTATTTATTTATTTATTTATTTGTATGTACGTATATTAGTATATATAAGTATACATGAGCCCAAGTCCTATTATTTTGCTGTATATGGCCCATAACAATTACAGTCCAATATTCTGACCCGGCCCACCCCTATAAATTCTCTATAACCCACCGACAACCCACTCCACTACGCCATTTCCTGTTGTCTCATCTACTAGGTTATCTCTCACTCTCATGATCTATGTACAGAGATGGGCGAACAATTCTCACGAAGAACATCGATTCTTTCTCAAAAGAGCTTTGATGCATCTCTGTATGTATTTTTTCTAGTTTTGATTAAGTCAGAATCTCACAAAGAACACATTTTGATTGAGTCAGAATACCGCGAAGAACCCAATTCGAAGGAACAACTAAGTTATTTTGTACTAAAATATCTATTTTCTAACTATTTATGTTTATATATATATATATATATATATATATATATATATATATATATATATATATATATATATGTATATATGTATATATATATATATATATATATATATATATATATATATATATATATATATATATATATATAAATATATATATGTATATATATATATATATATGTATGTATATATGTACATATATATATATATATATATATATATATATATATATATATATATATATATATATATATATATATATACTAAAATGGAAAAGGAAATGGTCAAATCATTGCATTTTAATTTTTCACAATAATATTATACAGTATAATACATCAAATCACAATTATGTCATAAATCTTCTACAATTTTAAACAATGAAATGGAAATTAAAAATGGAACGAAAATATTTTAATAATAATATTCTACATCATCAAGTAAAAGTAAATTAGAAATGAAAAGGAAATATTTAAATAATAATATTCTACATCATCAATAGTAAATGCACATTTTAAACAATAGTACAGGTAAATTAAAAATGAAGCAGAAATATTTCAATAATAATATTATACATCAACAATTAAAAATGGAACAAAAATTGGGTAAAAATATTAATGCATATGATATTCTAATTGGCTAATTGACTAATTGAGTGAAAATAAAAAGAATAATTGGCTGAAAATGATATGACATTACAAATTGATTGAAAGAGGTATTACTATCCGAGGTCCTCTGAGTATAGTGGTTTTGTCACGTTTAGTCCTAAACTTTCAAATTAACCCTATGTAGTCCTTCGACTTTCAAATTTAACCATCTGTGGTCTAAGTTTACCACCCATGGTCCTTCAACTATTAAATTTTAACCAACCATGGTCCTTTTAAGAGGACCACGACTGGTTAAATTTCAAAACTTGAAGGACCATGGGTAGTTAACTTGGATCACAAATGGTTAAATTTGAAAGTCGAAGGACTACAAATGGTCAATTTGAAAGTTTAGGACTAAACGTGGCAAAACGAATATAATCGGAGGACTTCAAATGGTATTAACTCTTGATTGAAAATATATATATATAAAAAAATGAATACTAATAGTTGACTGCAAATAAAAAAAAAATGATCCATAATTGATTAATATGAAAGAAATAAATGGTTAGATCATTGCATTTTAATTAAAAATGAAACGGAAACTAAAATTTTGACGCAAATATTTCAATAATAATTCTACATCATAAATAGTAAATGCATATTTTAAACAATTTTAAAGATAAATTAAAAATAAAGTGGAAATATTTCAATAATAATATTATACATCATCAATTAAAAATGGAACGAAAATTAAGTAAAAATATCATTGCATGCATATGATATTCTAATTGACTAATTGACTAAAAATATAAAAGAATAATTTGTTGAAAATGAATTTGATATTACTAATTGACTTAAAATATAAAAGGATCGATAATTGACTAATACTCTACCATTATATATTTTCACCCGAGTCACATATCCTGATGAACTGAAGGTTTTAGCTCTATAAGATGATGGACAGGATTGCGTTGATACTACCAATGTCGTCTACAAAGAGGTTTCAATAATGTATAAATACAATCGTCGTTGATATTATGTTTTTTTTAAATGACAAAATTGATATATATCTAGACAAAAAAAAAAAAAAAAAAAAAAATCCATACAAATGAATTAAAGATAGCAATTCATTCCTATAATTGAGTTGCTAGAGAACAAACACTACATTTGTCTAATTTATAAAAAAAAAATACTAAATAATGATAAATAAAATCTCCAAAGTTATAGCACCGCATGCGTACACCTACACATTAGCTATTAATTTGAGCAATTATTTTCACAAATTCAAACAATGATAACATCAAAACACATAAACAATCCAAACTATATCTTCAATTGCACTATATAATATTTGGTGTTCTAATTTAAATAATTATATATCAATCCAAATATTTTTAATATATTATAACAAATTCATCCCGTGCATCGCACGGGCGAAAATACTAGGGAAAACAAAATGAATATATTAATATTTTACTGGAAATATAACACAGTTTTTCCTACCAAAAAATTAGTAATCAACAAATAAAATATTAGGAAAAAATTATGAAAGAGAAAAAATATGGCAATCAATATTTATTCTTTGTATGAAGGAAAAAAGAAGTAAACATATTCAAAAGGAAATGAAATATTAGAAAACGAAATGAATATATATTAATATTTCACTGGAAATATAATCGGCAATTATATTATGATAATTATATGAATTAAATAATAATTAATTAAGTAATTATATTAATAAATAGTAATAATTAATATTTAATAATTATAGTATAGACAAATTGATATTGATATGTATTGCCTGAATATAAAAGGGTCACGAACTCATTTATTTTCTACCATTATATACTTTTAATTCTTCTCTTATATTTCTCAACTTTCTCTTTATTGTTTAGTAATGAAGTCAAATTTTGTCACTGCCTTTGATCTATCTTCCAAGACAAGAAAAAACTCTATAGGCCTTCAGTTCACGCGTTGTTATTTGTCCAGAGAATATCAACGCACAGCCGTCAAAACGTCAACCACCAAACTCTAGAGTGCTTATTTCATTACTCTAAGGTACATATTGCATTTATGTATTATTTAAACATCACTTTATTTTTGTGATATTACATTAAATATCAATTAATATTAATATTTATGTTGTATGTTGTACGTTGTATATTCTATACAAATAATTTATATAACTGAGTTGCAAGCTAGACAACGAGCTAATTAAGCTAATTAATACAAATCATAAACATTGCTATATAAAATCTCTAAAGTTTCAGCGCCGGATGCGTACATCTACACGTTGGCTATTAATTGAATAATTATTTGTTCGAATTCAAGCATTGATAATATCAGAAAACATAATCGATCCAACTCAATTATTCAATTGCACTATATAATATTTGGTGTTTTAATTTAATTATTTTATATCAATCCAAATATTTTTAATATATTACAACAAATCTATTCCATGCATCGCACGAGGACAAATACTAGTTATATTAAATATAACACTTTACCAATAAATATGAACACAATAAACTTTTTTTCATACTTCATTATGTTTTAATATATATAGAGATAGAGATAGAGCTATAATAATAAAATATGAGTTAATACCCAAAATCGTCCTCGACTATAGTGGTTTTTCTCAATTTCGTCCTAAACGACTTTGGTGACCTAATATCGTCCCAGACTTTTGTGGTTTTGCTCAATTTAGTCCCAGACTTTTGTGGTTTTGCTCAATTTAGTCCCTCATTTGTTATTCTGTCCATTTGGTGTTAAATAAATAGACAATTCAGTAATTTTAATATTGACATCTCTTTACTCATAGACATGTGAAGTGCGAAATCTCTTTTTTTTTTTTACGAATTACTCCCAAAATTACTCCTAAAACTGGGAATATAAAATTTGATTTGCAGGTCCGGGAGTAATTCTGGGTGTAATTCGTACAAGAAAGAGGAATTTCGCACTTCACAAGTTGAAAGTAAAGAGAGATTAATATTGACATTATTGAATTGTCACTTTATTTAACACCAATTTGACGGAATAACAAATGGAGGACTAAATTGAGCGAAACACAAAAGTCTGGGACGATATTAGGTCACCAAAGTCGTTTAGGACGAAATTGAGAAAAACCATTATAGTCGAGGACGATTTTGGGTATTCACTCAATAAAATATATTTATAAAATATAAATACACATAATTACTTCAAAAAATGTATATATAAATATATCTACCCACACAATTAATGCATTGCTAATCTTATTTCTATTAAAATGCATTCACACTAGGGAAAATTTTGTTGCTAGATTCTGCTTTATTATATATAAATAATAAATAATATAAAGATTTTATTAAAATCAATATATAATTAATTTAATGATTGATTAGCTTTTAATTAAATTTCTAAATCATATATGTGCATATATTATTTGTGTCAAATATAATATAATTCAAATTATAATTTTGAATTATTTGTATTATGAATGTTTTAACATTGAAATGGATTTAGCAAGTATCTCGAAAGCGCAGTCTGTATTCTCATGATGCAAAGTAGGATTTGAGTGTGAGAGAATTTATGATGCAGATTTGAGTTCCACTATTTTTTGGTTTCAGGCGCTTGTTAATCTTTGCAGTTAATTGCTTATCATATCAATAATCACAAGTCAGCAATAATTAACATACACGGCATCGAATCTCACACTATTGTGGTTGTGGTTGCTAATTGTGTCTGCTGATGTCATCTTTATTGAGTCTACTTCTTTTTTCCAGCCTACACCAGGTAACGCAGTCTCTATTTCAGAGGTTCTCCCTCTTCCTTATCTTGGTTCACTTCCTCTTGTTCAAGATCATAATTCTCCAACTGCTCCTGACCACCCCTTCAAGTCTACCATCGCCGTCCTCACCCCGTGTCTGTTGAGGCTCCTGTTGACTCACCCATGCCACCCGATCCTCCTCCGGCTGTGGTTCCACCACTTCAATTGCAATCTGACGCTGATCCCACTGAGGCACCCATTGCTATCCGGAAAGGTACACGTTCTACTCGTAACCCTCATCCTATATATACCTTTTTGAGTTATCATCGTGTATCTTCTCCTTACTTTGCCTTCCTTTCTCACCTTTCTTCTGTGTCTATACCTAAATCCACTCGTGAGGCCCTCTCGGATCCCGATTGGCGCCAAGCCATGTTCACTGAGATGGAGGCCCTGGAGTCTAGTGGCACATGGGAGTTGGTTCCCCTCCCTCCTGGTAAAACCGTTGTTGGTTGTAGGTGGATTTATACTGTGAAGGTGGGCCCTGATGGCAAGATTGATCGCCTTAAGGCACGACTGGTGGCAAAAGGCTACACTCAAATTTTTGGTCTGGATTACACTGATACTTTTTCTCCTGTAGCTAAAATTGCATCAGTTCGATTACTTTTATCTTTGGCAGCAATCAATCATTGGGATTTACACCAATTGGATATCAAGAATGCTTTTCTACATGGCGATCTTCAAGAGGAGGTTTATATGGAGCAACCACCTTGGTTTGTTGCTCAAGGGGAGCCTGGTCTGGTATGTAAACTTCGTCGTTCCTTGTATGGTTTGAAGCAATCTCCACGGGCTTGGTTTGGAAGATTTAGCTCTGTGGTATGTGAGTTTGGTATGACTAGAAGTGAAGTTGATCATTCTGTTTTCTATCGTCATTCTAATGGGAAATGCATATACCTTGTAGTATATGTGGATGACATTGTTATTACAGGGAGTGATCAAGAGGGCATATCTCAGTTGAAAGAGTATCTCTTCAGTCGATTTCAGACCAAGGATTTGGGCAAGCTGAAACACCTTCTTGGAATTGAAGTAACCCAGTCTAGTAGTGGTATTGTTATTTCTCAAAGAAAGTATGCACTGGATATTTTAGAAGAAACTGGCATGTTGGATTGTAGACCGGTGGATAATCCAATGGATCCGAATGTTAAACTCTTACCAGGACAGGGGGAGCCATTACTTGACCGAGAACGATATAGGAGACTAATTGGAAAATTGAATTATCTCACAATCACACGACCATATATCTCTTTTGCAGTTAGTGTGTTGAGTCAGTTTCTTGAGAATCCTTGTGATACTCATTGGGATGCTGCTGTTCGGGTTCTAAGGTATATCAAGAGAGAACCAGGACAAGGTTTACTATATGAAGATAGAGGACATGCTCAGGTTGTTGGGTATTCTGATGCAGATTGGGCTGGTTGTCCGTTTGACCGACGCTCTACTTCAGGTTATTGTGTACTCATTGGTGGTAATCTTATATCTTGGAAAAGTAAGAAGCAAGATGTTGTTGCCCGATCCAGTGCTGAAGCTGAATACCGAGCCATGGCCCTTGCCACGTGTGAGCTTATGTGGCTGAAGCACTTACTACAAGAGTTGCAATGTGGCAAGGTTGCTCAAATGACATTGATATGTGACAACCAAGCAGCTCTACATATTGCCTCAAATCCAGTTTATCATGAGAGAACCAAACATATTGAGGTTGATTGTCACTTCATTAGAGAGAAGATTGTGTCAGGGTGTATCAAAACAAGCTTTGTCAACTCTGCAGATTAATTGGCTGATATTTTGACAAAACCCCTTAGAGCTCCTAGGGTTGAGTATATTTGTAACAAGCTTGGAGCATATGATTTATACTCTCCAGCTTGAGGGGGAGTGTTGAAACCCTAGGTCCTTTTAGAAATAGGCCCATTAGGTTAATAGCATATTCCTATTTAAATAGTAGATGTTTGTACAATTCTTTTGAGTTGAATACAATGAATCTTTCTACTATTCAACACTAATAAATACTATAAATTATTTACATGGCTGATGGCTCTTAGTTCTGAAAATTGTGAGATTGTGTTTATTTCTTTTTGCTCTATTAAAATTAACGTCAGAATTGGAATTAGTACAACAGAGAAATGAAAGAACGAACGTTGAGTCTGAATTAGAAAATTTTATTAAGAGCAAGCCTCGAGTTTGGGAAGAAGGCCTCGCCAGGCTTCTGCAACACTGTTTTCTAGATGCGCTTGTCCCTTTGCAAATTCGTGTAAAGCAACACCAATATCCAGTGTTTTTTGCTCTTGGAACTGGACAATCTCTTCATTCATCAAACGGGCTATTGTCTTGAATCTTTCACCTGCTTCTTCCCCCTCAACCTTCAACTGTTTCATACAAATCATATGATATGATATAATGTCAGGCAAAGCATCGGGTGGGTACACATCAAAACAAAAAATTTGTAGGCAAGTACCACTTCATATTCACGCTCAGCCTCGGCTAACTTATCAGACCGCATTAGCCTGAGTTTGTTTCTGAAACACAACAGAAGTGCTCAATTACGAAACAACAATACCCAAGTAAGAATTAGCTGTCAATTCAAATCGCGATGAAAATAAATTTCAGTTCACCAAATCATACATATCTATCTCCTTGAACTTGATTGTTTCAGCCATTTCACACTGATGTTTGAAAGCATTTGCTCTTTCTGCCATTGTGGCCTGTAAAAAAATAAAATAAAACTCACTGGAAGAAAATAAATCATTATTTGTCAACATTTGAGATAATATAAATGTCATTACCATCACTCTTATTTTATTAAACCATATACTTATTGTCAAGCACAATGAATGAAATGCTGCCAATTATAAGTTAGTTGTTCAAGGAAACCTTCTCTAGAAAAGTTCCCAACTCACCTTAATCGACTGCACTGCTCGAACATAATCCTTCAATGGCTCTTCAAAATTCATTAGAAGGTTATGTGCCTGGGTGCATTTTCAATTTAAGTAAAAGGATTCAAGGAAACAGATACAACTTAACAAATAGTCTTCCAATCCAGACTACCTCTTTCTGCAGCTTAATTGATTGCAGCTCACATTTTGCACCAAGATCAGAAAATGCCTTCCCAAGGGAATTTCCTTCAGAAGTTCCCAGGAGTTTGACTGCCTTTCCAAAATCTGACAAAGACTGTCCTAACTCTGTGGTAAAATATGTTTCATATAAAGAGAACAAGCAACATAAATTTTCATCATTATACAATTAAGACTAATGCATTTAGAAGGAGAGTCTGAGATGCCACCTAGGTAGTTAATCCTAAGCATAACATAAGGGCTATATAAGCCTTAGGGACACCCCCACCCAGATGGAAAGGGAAGAAATGTTCTGTCAAAGTTGTTTTACTTTCTATTTTGCTTCCAAGTTTCCAACTGCAACCAAGAAGAAGCTATTCTACCTTTTACGAAGACAATGTAAATTGTGCTCTCATTGATAATATAAGATCACCGAATGAGTATGTTGTATGCATAATAAGCGGCATCTCTAACACCAGTATTTAGTACCTCTATGTCTCTTAACAAGACCATATGAATGCTTTTGAGCTTCAGCTAGATGATCTTCAAGCTCAAATATATAGTGCTTCAACTTCTCATATTCAGGATTTGATTCTTCAACTGGATTTTCCTTTCCAAGAACAACATCACTCACCTTTGATTGTACATCCTGCCAACCAATTAATAGTCTCATTAGTTAAATATCACGACGATCAGAATGCTCCAAGGAACTCGAGGCTTTGCGGACCAGCTAAATGCTTACAACAATTAAGAGCACAACAAAACTTGACATGCATAGAATAATGATAACAACAACAACATAGTATATTAAACTACCAAGAAAATCTAACTAATATTCTATTGCATGCATCCATCAAGATGTTAAGGTTAATTTTAGCTAGTGGCATCATGTTGTTCATGTGATCCTGTGCCCTGGTGTAATAGGAGGAGCAAAGTCAAATTGCCTCAAACCAAGTTAAGTGATGGAGAAGATCAAGCAAAGGTTGAGTAAGACAGTATTTCTAGACATCCAACATGTTTTATTAGGTTGACTGCATCCTTTCTTATAACAACTTTTTACTGAGAAATAGTAAAATCAACTTTTACAAACTAATCTATTACCTTAAAATTTCATAATTGATGAATATAACCAAAATGTTTTCCTATTCAAGCTACCAAAGAGTGTGAGATTTGGCGCAAAGAGAAAATAAAGTCGCGAAATATTGCGCAAGGGCCAGCAGCATGCGGACCGTAGTCGGTTTGACTACAGGGCTAACGGTTTCAAAGAAATCCTCACCAGCGACCTGGTTGAACCCTTTAGCTACTAGTCGGGCTTTATATCTCTCAATTGATCCATCGGCTTTATGCTTAGCGCGATAAACCCACTTGCAGCCTATTACATTAATGCCAGGTTTTGTCGGTGTGAGACTCCAGGTGTTGTTGTGCAGTAGGGCATTGAATTCCTGGTCCATGGCATTCCGCCATTGTGGATGCCCGACTGCCTGGGTGTTGCAAGTTGGGTCCACAGATGCCGTTAGGGCATGGAACTGCTCATCTGTTCCCCTGGTCATTTGCAGAAGGCGCATAACATGACCACGCTTTGTAGGCTGAGTGCATGAACCACGCTGAGTGCCCGTGGTCCTAGTAGGTTGCGCTTGAATTGCAAGAGGCGGAGCTTAAACAGCTATAGGTACCGCGTCAAGCGGTTGAGTGGGTTGTGGGACCAAGGGTCCAGCCGCCCATGGTGGACTGATATGTGAGTCGTGAGTAGCCGTGGAATCTTGTAAACCTGTAGCAAAAGGAAAACAAGATTCGTCAAACCGCACATGGCGACAGATATAGGTCCTTCCAGTACGTAGGTCCATGCATCGATAAGCCCTATAGGAGGGAGGGTAACCTAGGAAGACACAGGGTGCAGAGCGATACTCTATCTTGTGCCGATTATAAGGCCTCAGATATGGGTAACACATGCACCCAAAGACACGGAAAAAGGTGTATGGTGGAGTTTTATTATATAGTGACTTGTAGGGACTGATGAATTACAACGCAGATGAAGGCATACAATTAATGAGATAGGAGGCTGTTTCAAACGCCGAGTCCCAATATTTTAAGGGAACTGAACTGTCAGCTAGAAGGGCGAGGCCGGTTTCAACAACATGCCTATTCTCACGCTCAACTCTCCTTATTTTGTTCATGTGTATAGGCACAATATTGCCTATGAACAATGCCCAAAGACTTAAAATGGAATTTAAACGGCGGTATTCCCCGCCCAAATCCAATTGGATCGACTTGATAGAATGCGAAAATTGACGTTCTACCATCACACGAAAGAACTCGAATGAATTCCTGGGCTTGTAAAAAATCGGACAACTGAGGTATCGAAACTAGGGTACCTGAAGCAGCTAAAGAAGACGCCATGGATCGGAACTCCGGTCGTAGGCCGCAGAATACGTACAGGTTTTGCTCATCTAACGAGACGGGCCGGCCGGCCAACGAAAGGTCCTCCACCAGAAGCTAGGCTCGGCCAAGGTACTTGTGATACCCCGGTTATTTGGAATATTTTATTATAAATATAATTGTTTTTATGATTATTTATATGGTGGTTCTATAGTATTTGATATACTAGATATGTAAATAATTAATTTATAGTACATTAGTATATGGTATGTACTTATTAAATATGTGATATTTGTATGTGGTACGTGTATTATATATATTTCTATTATTTCTAATCTTCTTAATTAATTATCCTAATTACCTAAATATATGTATACCTATTTGGTACCTAATTATTCATAATCAATTTTTTATGTTATATTTATATATATAGATAAATTACCTAATCATTCCTAATTAATGCCCAATTTTTTTTAATACACACACACGTTACATACAACTCTCCCTAATCTACTCAAATCCACTCCATTGTTGACTTAGTCATTATCTATATATTTTTCTATTCATCTTCAATTCCTTCTTCAATTATTTTCTCTCCCCCTCCTACACTCATTTGCCGTACAACCAAGAAAAGAATGTTATTCTTCATCATCATAGTCTTCTCCATCATCATCAATTATAGCTAGTGGATGAGAATCATCAACTTTTAGTATTTCGGGTGTACGCAGTGGACACTTTTACTTCTTGGGTAAGATTTATGTTCACTCAAAATCCTTTTACTCCAAATCAAAAATTGACTTTTCCTAAGTGTTTATGTGAAAACCTTTTCCTTAAAAATTTGTTTTGTTGTTTTTGATATCTTCTTTGTGAAACATGAATTTGTATTATTTGTGAAATTTTAAAGTGAAAAATTATTTGTACCTTGTGTATTTTATATAATCATGGCATATAAAGGATTAATGTATATAATCGTGTGTACGTAGTATGTACTGTGCATATATGAATGTAGGATTAGTGTGTTTTATATATATGTGTGTATGTTTAATTTGTGCACTGTAAGTATATATATGCATATTAGTATATTCTGTAGTGAGAATAGTAGTAAGGTGCAAAATATTGTTTGAGTACAGAATATTCGTATATTGTGTAATCGTGAAATATTGAGTATGATATATATTAGTATGGGTTGGGTAATTAGTGTTGATGGATTATTTATGTTTGGTTCATGGCATTCTAATTGATATAATGGTTGCAAATACAAGTGTAAGGTTGAAAGTATTACTTGGGTGCAAAGACTTTTGATGTAAGATGCGAATTTTGAAAGCTATAGTTACATATATATTTTGTCTCGGAGGATGGTGATACTTGGAGTTTTGAACTCTCCTTTTTTTGGTTACTATTATTATTACGAGAGCTGAGATCTCTCTAATTAAATTGGCCATCGGTTCGTAGATTCGTCCGGTTTATTTTGGATTTGGTTTTGGATATGATTTGGTTTGGAAGCTTGAAATTTCCATTTGGATCCATCCCTCCTGGCATTGTATATAATGACTATTGTTGGACATGTGAAAAGTTTAACCAATTATTTGGAAAATTTACTATGGTGGTTATTTTGAGAGTTTTGGATACTCTCTATTTGGTGGTTATCTTGAGAGATTGAAAACTCTCTTTGGGTTATTAAATTGTGATTTCGGTAATTTTCCTTAATTGGTTATATGGAAATTTTGAGGATATGGTTATATGAAAATGTTGAGATAAAAGTTTATGGAGAAAAAATGTTTTAAGGGGTTTATGTGCAAGTTATATGCTCATATGTGTTATGTGCAAATATTTTACGAGGTGGAGTAAGTCTTACCAGCTGTTGTATGCTGAATTTGTCCCCCCTTTAGTTCTTTTGCAGGTGTTGTTGCATGGCATTTGGAGCATGAGAGCGAACCCTTCTAAATTAGTCTTTTGGAGTTGTTATTTTTTTATTAGATAATCTAGAGGTTGTATTTAATGCATTGTAATAAAATAAATTATGGGTTGTTTTAGTAGTGTTGTTTTTAGCCTGTGCGTTTGGATAAAATGTTGTTATCTAAACGTGGCGGTAGCATCCCGTTTTCCTTGTTTGGTTTAGCTTCCGCAATTAAATAACGAAATTTTAATTGAAGAAATGCCTTTTTATAAATTAATTCGGTTTTGGAAAATTGGGGTGTTACAGTACTCTCCGGGCGAGCTATCTCCTTGACGGAGAGATTGAAACTGAGCCAGAAGGTTCAGACAGCGTGGCCTCGTTAACAACCCAAGCGCGGCAGTGACGGAGGTCCAGACCTCCCGCGACGTCGCCCTTCCTACAGCGAGGTACATTACCTTGTCAGACAAGGAGGAGAGGAGAAGGCTTAGGATCGACTGATCCTGTTGAATCTAATGGGTGTGCGCCGGATTTGGAACGGGCGGGGCCGTCATTCCACCGGATGCAGCATCGCTAGCGGACGGACCGGTGATAGTCGCCGGCGGGCATGGCGTGGCTCCATCAACATACCCCAATAGCCCTTGACCACGTAGAAATGGGATTAACTGAGTGTGCCAGAAAAGAAAATAGTTTCGGGTAAGTTTAATCGAAACAAGGTGATGCGCTGTGGAGAGGGAGTTTGTGGTGGTTGACGGTGGCGGCTGTCACCGTGCGTTCACTAGAGTTGGTCGACATATTTTGGAGGAAAGAGAAAAAGGATCACCTATGGCTAAATGATACCAGATGAACGTACTTTCAGTGAATTCAATCGTAACAAGTTACAGAGATACAAATGACATAGAAGTCTTAGGCCTAACTGTAACCCTATACAATAGGTTACAGTTAAAGACTAAATCAAATGCAATCATACATAAAGAATGTGACAAAATAATATACTAAATATAACATGTCTAACAGGGAGAGGCTTCACATGTGGACTGATCCATATATATATATATATATATATATATATATATAGAGAGAGAGAGAGAGAGAGAGAGAGAGAGAGAGAGAGAGGAAGGTTCAAGTGCGGCTGTGCACTTAGGTGCGGCGGTGCGGTTAATTGTAGGCCATTAGATTAGATAAATCCAACGAATCACATTCATCAAGGCTTTTTCGATATTTTCGCGCGCGTTCTCACAGTACGCGAACTGCAAGGTTAAAATCGTCATTGGGCACCAGAATATATCAAATCATAGTGTTGTGTGTTTTATGTTCATTATTGGTGCATTATTAACCTTACTGTGGTGTACTTGAGAATTCGTGTTGGTGCCTTCTCGAGCGGTCAGTGCGACCGCACTAATAGTTATACAAATATACACCATCCATGTTAGAAAATGCACACCAAAAAAACATGCACAAATTAGATACGCATCACCAGAACGCACCACTAGGTATGACTAAAAGCATCGCACAGTGTTCAGAATACACCATTGGGGTGGTGAGTTATATGGTGTATTTTTTGGGTGTGTTGTGTGTTTTTTGGTGTATTTGTGCATTTCATTGTGGTGCTTTTTCCTAACACTATTGGTGTCTTTTGTTAACATTGTTGGTGTATACTGACAAGTGACTGATATAAATAACCACTACAATTACCATAACATCCCTCACTTACCAGAACGCGCTTAAATCTTTAAATCTTCAGAAATTAGCCGATGCCGTTAGATTAAGCAGAATGGACGACGCTGATATGACCGCACCGCCGCACTTAAAGCCACTGCCGCATATGAGCCTTATTCTATATATATACACTTGCGTTCAAATGAGGACAAGTATATTATAGAGGACTGTGAGAACAAATGTAGTGTGTGTCATTAGTCTGTATGTCGTGTGCATGACCTAATGTAGTCGTGTGCCACAGTTTGTATGTCGCGTGCATACATTTGTTAATTAATAGAGTCTGAGTTCGAAACCTGATGTTTACATGTATTTTTGTAGGCCATTATATATTAAATTGTGTGCATGATAGTAATTTGTTGTGTGCCCATTATTTGTCCTCACAGTCCTCTATATATTGTTGTCCTCATTTGAAATCAACCATATATATATATATATATATATATATATGGTTGCGTTCACATGAGGACAACAATATATAGAGGACTGTGCGGACAGATAATGGGTACACGAAAAATTAGTATCATACACATAATGGCACACAACTCTATTAATTAACAAATCTAAGCACACGACATACAAATTATGACACACAACTACATTCGGCCATGCACACAACTACATCTGTCCTCACAGTCCTCTATAATATAGTTACCCTCATTTTAATACACTTCTATATATATATATATATATATATGTGTCATAGACCAAGAGTCAATTCAGATGTTGGGCTCTAAACGGTTCTGATGATATTAAAGATGTAACTAGGGTGGCGAACGGGGCAGCTAACTAGACCCAGCTGGGGTTGGTGTCAGAGTGCATATTCCGTGTCAACACTGGGCTGCATGCTGAGCAAACATACGGCTACCTACAGTTTCATCCTAAATGCTGGCAATGGAGCTATCAATGCCACTGCGAATGGGCCACTGGTGTGTGCTAAACCCGTTAATTGCGGAAGACATGGCACTCCGAGAGGCTCTTTCGTTGATCAAGATGTGGGGTTTTCTAATATTCGAATGGAATCGGACAATTTGGTTTTTTGTTCAACGCTTATTGATAACTCTTTAGATCATTCCTATGTGGGGGCAATTGCACATGCTTGTAAACTTCTTATTAGTTCTATTGATCATTGTGAGGTCTGCTATATTTGTAGAGATAGTAACCATGTTGATATTCGCTTGCCAAAGCGGTTGGGGCGTGGTCATCCCATTCGGAGTGGAAAATGTACATCCAGATTGGTTGAACAACTTACAAGATTAATATATCTGAGTTGATTATTTCCAAAAAAAAAAAATGTAAATGTAAATAAAAATTAAATAAATAAAAATATCTCAAGTACCAACAAGTATTAAATGTAAACCAGACTTTTAAAGCGAAAATGCAATAAGTTGATATCATTTCCAGCTTATTGGTATCAATAAGTTAAGTGAAAAAGTTATTTACTAAACACTCATTAATAGCTATTTGACTAGTCAAAAGTTAAAACTGGTTAAACAAATAGACTTTGACTGATAAATCATTTCCCTAACAACCCCTCGAGTTCAAATATTTGATGTTATCAACAAATATTAAAAACTAGAAATTTTAAATATGTATACGTGTTTTTGATAAAGATTTTATTGTTTAATTAGGGCATCCTCAATAGTTGGGGTTTTTTTTCTATTTTTTGTGGGCCTCAACATCCACTCATCACTTACTATGTCACTCGATCACAAAAACTCTTATTCCCATTGTCTTTTCTAACTTTTTGTGGACCCACTATTTTACCACTATTATATTTTATTTCTTTATTTATTATCATTATACAAATTATTATTTTTATTATATTTAAATTATACATATCAAAATTAAAATATTTTATCACATAGAAATTTAATATAAAAAACTTAAACCAAAAAAAAAAAAAAAAAAAAAAAAAAAAACCCAAAGCAGGTTGCCAACGACGAGATTAAAAACAAAAGAAAAAAAAATAAAAATAAATTTCAATTGGTTCGCCAAGAATATGGTGATGTCCGGGGTCTTTATGGTGAAAGAAGCAGAGGCTTTGAGCATCCGGGAGGCTTTGAGTTGGTTGAAGCATACAGGAATGGGTTCCGTGGATGTAGTGATGGATAGTCAGGTTGTTTATCCTGCAATTGGTTCGCCAGCTTTTAATTCTGCTTTTGGTTTCGTTGTCGATGATATTAAAAATTTAGCTTTGGAGATAGGTAATGTTAAATTTTGTTGTGTTAGGCGATCTGCGAATAGTGCCGCCCACACTGTTGCTAGGGAGGCCTTTTCTGAGTCAGGTTGCGGGGAGTGGTTTGACTCTTCACCATCTTTTCTTGTAAACGTTATTCTTGGTGATTCAATGAATTAATCTTTCGTTTTCAAAAAAAAAAAAAAAAAAAAAAATCAATCGAGAGTGGCCGATAGTTGCCAGCCACTCTCAATGTTGGTAAACGCGTCTCACTCTTTTATTTTATTTTATTTTATTTTTTTTTTAAGCTGACAAGATAAAATTCACCCATCCCATTTGTCAAAAATTGAGTTTACAAGATTTTATTGTTTGAAGGACTTTGTATGAACCCCATTGGGAATGCTCTTATTCATTTGATATGGATGTATTTTGTGTTTTTAGTAATTTGTAATAGATATGTTTGGTTGACATAAATTGTAATTCAATGTCAATGTAATTCTATGAAATAGTAAATTACATTATTTAGTTGGAGGGAATAACAATTCCTTCAATTCAATGAATTATAGTTTTCACATACAAAGAAAATGACATATTTACCTTTAAATATTATTATAATTAATATTATTACATAATGAAATTTTAATCTTTATATCCACCTTATTCTTTTCTCAACAAATTCATTTCCTCCTTAATTATTTTCTTCCAACTCAATCCCAATCTATATATATATATATATATATATATATATATATATATATATATATATATATATATATATATATATATATATATATATATATAACTAGCATTTTGTACGCGCGATGCGTGAAAACTTATGCCCAATATTAAAATATTGTTAAGTAACAAAATTTAAAAAATTCGTTAAAATTATGTTTCACAATTCCTTAAAGTGATCCAAACAATATATATATATATATATATATATATATATATATATATATATATATATATATATATATATATATATATATATATATAATTTACAAATAATAATAAGCTAACACCCACATATATGATATATTGATATGTATACACAAAAAATATATATACATATTATTTATAATTAAAATTTAATATTCATATAAATATTTAATTAAAATATAATTTATAATTAAATTAATTGTTATATGATAATTTTAATAAAATGATAACTAAAAATAGGAAAAAGATATGATAGATGTAGGTGTATGGTAAGATTGGTGGACATATTAAATACTAACGGTGTTATAACGGTGTAAAGGTAATTTTGTCCAATACAAATCAAAATGTACAACAATTAAAGCAAGATGTATATATTTATTAGCATATAAAAAATGGACAAAAATCAAGGACATAACTTGTATTGACACTTATTATGTTTTTAGATAAGGAGAGGAGTTAATACCTCCCATGGTCCTCCGACTATTAATGATTTACTAGCTGTGGTCATCCGAGTTTTGAATGACCTCTAATGGTCCTCTATGTTTTAAAAATAACCACCCGTGGTCTTAATTTTTAAAAAACTCCGAGTTTAAAATGACCACAAGACGTTCTAAAAGAACCACGGCTGATTATTTTTTAGAACATGGAGGACCGTTGAATGTCATTTAAAATTCAAAGCTGATAAATCGCTAATACTCAGAGGACCATTAGAGGTATTAATATTAATATAAGGAGAGATATGCTTTTTTTTTTTTTTTGGCTCCGGATGATCTGTATTTGTATACTAGCATTTTGTACACACGATGCGCAAAAACTTATGCCCAATATTAAAATATTTGTAAGTAACAAAATTTAAAAAATTAGCTAAAATTATATTTTGTAATTTCTTAAACTGATGATACTTTTGAATTATCATATATTTGAATAATAAAGTGATCAAAACAAAAAAAATAAATTATACTTTACAAATAATACTAAGCTAACACTCACATATATGATATATTGATATTAATACACAAATAATATACATACATATATATATATATATATATATATATATATATATATATATATATATATATATATATATATATATATATATATATATATATATCTTCTTCTACTATAATAAAGTAGAGCCAAAAAGTTCCCGCCAAAGTAAAACACACTAAAACACACGGAAGCAATTAAGGGTGGCAGTTCAATGGGCGGAAGTATTTTTACAAAATGCATGCATTTTAATTTATTTTTTTGTTGTCTTTGAAATTGATATTTAAATATCTTGAAACTCAAAAGGTTGCTTGAAAAACTCTTTGTATCCTTAAACTATTAGTACAAGCCATTAATACATGTGTGAATACAAAATGAATTTAAATGAGAGATGACTGTTGCAATCTTCAAAACTAATATATATATATATATATATATATATATATATATATATATATATATATATATATATATATATATATATATATATATGGAGGAAAGAGTGCAAATAAGCATCATCCATTGTAACCAGGCTGCAGGGAAGACGGTCCAACGTTCTTGAGCTTTCAAAGAAGATTTGGGAAAGTATCTGAAGACATTTGGTTGAAGATTAAGGTGTCTGATGAGGCAAATGATCTTTTTACAGGGAGGAGGTGAGCTGATGACAAATGGCAGCTGCAAAAAGAATAAAATTTTGGAAAAATGAAAATCAAATGAGGTATCAAAATCAATCTATCTATCTGCAACCTAAAAAAAAAAATCAATCTATCTATCTATATATCTATTTATCTATCTATCTATTGTTGGAGAAAATGCAACGTCAACGCGCGATCTGGAAGCCTTTTAAGAAGCACGGACACTATTGGTGTATGGTTGAAAGGAAATCTGTGCCGTGTTATAATAACACTACCTTAAAAGCGTTATTTGCCTGGTAACGGTGCAGTTAGAATCCTGACACGCTTTCGACAGGCTACATAGATCTACTACGGATAGCATGCACTAGCAATCGCGTAGGCGAACCTCACTATTGCTCAGACGAAGGGAGGGAGAAGGAGAATAGAATAAATGACTCGAATTCAATGTGTGTTTTAAAACGATGTTGGGAGCTGCTATTTATAGTAAGCAGCCCCCTCCATCCAACCACAAAAAGGATGAAGTGTGTTGTCCACACACTAGCGCAAAATGTGCTGCTCCTAAGAATGGAGCGCACTGCGCTGCCACACAAATAATGGAGAACTCTAATTCTCCATTATTTCCCATAACAAATGTTGAAGTGTTATGGAGGTGGACCAACATCACATTTCATATTTAATTTTCCAACAATCCCCCACAAACTTAAAAATGAAATGAACTGACAATGTCTGAGCAATACAAATGAGTTGGTCTTAATGTCAGTGTTTGAGAACTTGAACTGACACGTAGTGACACTAAGTAATCTTCTTCCCGGGAGTGATGTGAATCTTGAACTCACCGGTTAGATAAATTTTGAACTCGAATGCACACACCAACTCAAAAAGCAGGTTCTACAAAAGTCAAACTCTTTGACTTCTTATGAACACCCTTAGTATTAAAGAATGTTAAGTTTGTCTCAAATATGGACTTCTACCCTGTCAAAGTCTATCACAAAATAGACTTTTAACTCTGACAAGTCTTACAACATTATAGATTTTTTTTCCGTCTTGTGAAGTCCATCTCAATACAGACTTTTAACTCTATCAGGTCTATCTTGGTATAGACCACCATTAAAGGCTAATAGAGTAGTTAAAGACATAAATCAGTTGTAAGTCTTTTCTTTCTATCATAGGCTGTTATTTGCAATGCAAACGACAGTTAGTGAATCACAATGAAGGAAGGTGTTGGACACCCCCACAATTACACGGTTATCACCATGTTTCTTAGCCACTCAGCTTCTTGGGATAACCTCATTATCTTTCATAAGAGGCGGTTAGCCCTTTTCTACTCAAGTTAGGGTTCTCTTTGGGTCTATCTCAACATAGACCATGGTAGCCATTTTCCACTCAAGTTAGGGATCTCTTTAGGTCTATCTCAACATAGACCATCCCAATTGAGTATAAGAGGCTAAACTTCCAATGTGGGACAACATGGATAGGCAAAAGGAAGCCTTTCCTTTTAAATGCTCCCAACAATCCCCCACCATTAAAGGGACTTAGGCTGATACTGTCATTGCCTGACAACGATCAAAACAAATTTTCATGGCAGTGTATAAAACTTGAACTGTCATATAGTGACATTAAGTACTTCTCTAAACGGGAGTGAATTTGATCTTGAACTCATCGAATAGACAAAGTTTGAACTTAACGCACTTAATTTGCTTTGGTCGCTTTAAAATATGTGAGGTCATACTCTTGACCCTGAGATATCCCCTGTTAGGCCTATTCTAGAATAGACCTTCAACTCTGTCAAGTCTCCCTCAACGCAGACCACCATGACTGGCTACAGAGTATCTATGGGCACCACGAGCACTTTGTACTCATGTCATTATGCGGTGAATTCATTAGGTTTGTCTCAACAAAACCACCCTTTCTCAAAGAGTTATGAATTCATTAAGAGTTGTAGCTCAACCTCACATGCGGTGAATTCATTAAGAGTTGTAGCTCAACCTCACATGCGGTGAATTCATTAAGTTTGTCTCAACAAAACCACCCTTTCTCAAAGAGTTATGAATTCATTAAGAGCTGTAGCTCAACCTCACAGGTACACACACTGTCGGAATGACCAACTAGTGTACTATTTTGTAACTCTTTTCATGGTTTCGTTTGACCACAGAAGTGGGATCCACCACGAATTCATTACCACTTGGACTTTAAGTCCTTCCAATGAGTCAACGACTAATCCTCATAATTAGCCCTCAAGTAAGTTGATTCTCTTGACCAAACTTACATGCACTTTGACGAGTACTTCGTTTACTCGTAAATAATCCCTTGAGATTTTCATGTTTAACATGACACATTCTCGTTCATCATTATTCTCAATACCACATAGAAACTTTTGATGAAAATATATGGAGTTTATTACCCCCAAAATGCAACACTTACAAATATTTTTGTCAAGCGTATTTGATCTCTTACCCAGACTGATCTTTGGTGCCCAACTTTAGCTCCTTTGTAGACTGAGTTTTGCCGATTTGCTTTGTGGAGCATTATAGAAGCTTCGCACTCTGCCTGATACATGCTCAACAGTTGAATATATTTCAACAAACTTGGTTATCTCAATTGATCACAATTACCCTTTAACTAGGAATTATAGGTATTTCAGTATGACTCAACCAAGAGTTTAAATAATATATATACAAATGCTCATTGTTAATAAGCCATAGAAATAATGTTGTCCACATGCTACATCAAGTTGAACAACATGATCACAAATTTCACACCATATTCTTATAAGAAATTAATCTCATACAAAAGGAATATGTTTGAGTTCATATTTATTCGGAATATCTCTCAACAATGAGACTTCAGAGTTGCCACTAGCACAATTTTTCCTTCCCTTGAGGAATTTAAAACTCATATAAAGCATTCATAGGATGCAGATCAATATTACTATTGCAGTACTTCAATGACTTCTATTGCAAGGCTTTGATTGTAGTAGCAACATATGAAAGTCAACCTCATTTCAGGTAAAGATCAAGTGGCGCTCTAACTAGCCTGCATGATCAACACCCTACTTCTTAAAAACTCCCAGGTCGAGTGGTGAAACCGAAGTTTACTTAAAAACCATCTTCCTAGACAGAGTGTTCAAGAATGATGACTTTTCCATGTTCTCACTAAATTACAATTGAAGCCTATGATATATGCTCTTATTTTTATACAAATAATTTTAGTAAAAATTTTTTAGCAATATCTATGCACGAATTATTTCAATCAATGTCATCAGTATTCAAAATACTAAAGAAATAAGTACTACTAAGTAATCAAAATCTAGACAGCTCAACTAGAATTCATGTGCTACGATAACCATACTTCATGCGAACCCTTAGAACTAGAGCAAACATAGTTACTCAAAATAACTATTTATTTAAAGAGACTCAATACTCATCTTGCTCTGTTAGATTGACTTTTGCTAGTTTTGCCCTTGTGATGGTAGCACTGGTGTGCTCGGTGTCCTTGCTTTCTGCACGTAAAACACCTTCCTTTAAACTTTTTTATTTTTCTACTCCTTTCGTTGTAGACGGTTCTGACACTTTGACTTTCAGTTCCATTGGCATCGTACTTTTCTGACAGTGATTCCCAAATGACTTTTGCCGAATCTTGTTTGACATAGATGTCGAACAAATCGTCATTCATTTGTGACAGCAGGTATCCTCTGGCTGGCGCATTGTCATTTCTAAATTGAATCAGAGTTACACCCGGTTCTTGACCCGGAATGTAATCTATTTCAGGACCGCTTTCTCTCGATTCTTCACCCGGAGTGTAATCAGGTTCATGATTACATTTTGTAGCACCAAACGGAGAGAACACTGTTGGAGTAAGTTCAGGTGCAACTGAATATAGCACGTAAACCAACTTTAATTGTTCAAAAAGAATAAGCATTCTTTGAGCCCATCTGCTGTAATTTCTCCCATCAAGCGCGGTGATTTTTGATAGATCCGGTATGACAGAAGGTGTCATAATGCTAAAGGTTGACTGTTGCAAAATAACGCTTTTAACTGTTGGAGAAAATGCAACGTCAACGCGCGATCTGGAAGCCTTTTAAGAAGCACGGACACTATTGGTGTATGGTTGAAAGGAAATCTGTGCCGTGTTATAATAACACTACCTTAAAAGCGTTATTTGCCCGGTAACGGTGCAGTTAGAATCCTGGCACGCTTTCGACAGGCTACACAGATCTACTACGGATAGCTTGCACTAGCAATCGCGTAGGCGAACCTCACTATTGCTCAGACGAAGGGAGGGAGAAGGAGAATAGAATAAATGACTCGAATTCAAGGTGTGTTTTAAAACGATGTTGGGAGCTGCTATTTATAGTAAGCAGCCCCCTCCATCCAACCACAAAAAGGATGAAGTGTGTTGTCCACACACTAGCGCAAAATGTGCTGCTCCTAAGAAAGGAGCGCACTGCGCTGCCACACAAATAATGGAGAACTCTAATTCTCCATTATTTCCCATAACAAATGTTGAAGTGTTATGGAGGTGGACCAACATCACATTTCATATTTAATTTTCCAACATCTATCTATATCTATATATCTATATATATTATATAAAAAGACAATTGCTAGCTGATTTAATACTTGGCTTTAGTATAAAAATACCAATAATGCACCTTAGTACGTCTAGATTTATAATGTCTACCATTAACTTTTTACAAAAAAATGTATTTGTCTGAATGAAGCTTTGGAGTCCCGCGGTGAATGGTCGTACAATATACCTCCCAGAAGGTAAGTGCAACTGATAGGTTTTATAGTTTAACTACAATCTGTTAAAAAAGAAAATAAAACAAGCATACTCTCATTTTGATTTTCAGTAGGACAAAGGACCAAACTGCATTCAAGCATGACTAATGGACTCGGAGTGAGAAATATGAGTATTTGTAAATATCACAAGAATGCAAATTAAAATGATTTAATATTTTTCATTTTATCAGGGCATTCTGTACATATAACTAATATTGTTGTTTTAAACTTATCTTGATGTAGTGCTTTAAATCTGAGTCTAAAATGTTGTTCTGTTATACATGTGTGATTACCTGTCGCCGGAGTAGCCGATGCCGGAGAGCCAGAGTAGCCGATGCCGGAAAGGGAACTGGAGAAACCGATGACGGAGATTCGGAGGAGATCTAGAGAAGGAAGAGATTATTGACAGATGGAGTAGCGGCGCAATAATGGATTAGGATATATATCCAACTAAGCTTTTAGTTGAGATGGAGCACATGCTTCAATTATGACAACGTACATTAACACATATTATAAAGGCCTATTTTATTATATATTACATGATTTAAAAATTTTAAATTTAAATACATAAAATGTACGTATAAAATGAAAACAACACCTAAACTACATTATTATATAAGTTAATAAATAATATTTTGTACAGGCAACAAAATGATATTCATTCAACTCATGTAGATAAAATTAAAAAAAAAAAAAGTAAAATTCACTAAGATCCATATACATATCTAAATTACAAATTACTAAAGACTTCCTTGAAAACAACATTTGTAATTGAAGAACAATATTCTCCCTTCTCATCGCACATTAAAATTTTAAAACTCTCAATGTAGCCACATATAATTAACCATGTACAAATAATAAATTCAATATAAAAAATATACAAAAAAAATTACATAATTAAATTTATATATTGCGACGCACAAATAGAACATATTATAAAATTCATGTAATAAGAAATTAGTACAACATAAATACGATCAATGATATAAAAATATATTATACAATTATTAAGTGATACTGTATAAGATTATTAACAAAAAAATGTGATTGCATGTAAATTCTTTTTTTTTTTTTGCCAAATAATAAATTGACCATAGTATGATATATTTTTTCCATAAATATTATCATATCATACACAAAGATGATATATGTACATCAATCTATACATAAAATATAAAATAGTACAAAAATGGCCCAAATGACCCAATACTTCTGCAACCCAAATTTTGTCCCACGGCCCATAGATAAAAGGAAAAGAAAAATCCTAATTTTCAAACAATAATCTTCTTTCTTCCTCCCTTCTCGCGTCTCCTCCTTCACTCTCACTTCTCTCAAACTTAATCTAGAAGGTTCACTAAAGATTTAGCAACCAATCTGTACTCATTTCATTCTTGTGCTGAAAGATTGCACTTAGCCAAATCCCCCTTCTTCAATCTTGACAGTTCACACATCGTCAACGATTTGAACCAAAAAACCCCAAATCCATAACCTACGGATGCTTGGATCTCAATTGCGATACAAAAACAAAGTCGTTCTGTGAGGTTATAAGATCATTCTACAGTATAAAAGGACAGAGAAATGCATCCAAACACAAGCCATAGGTAATATACGGTTTTCCCTACTTTTTTTTTTCATTCTGTACGGAAATGTATGTATATTTTGTGTTTTTTTGGGTGCATGTATAATATATAAATTCCATAGTTGTTAGAGATAGGAATCTATGCTTAAATCTGTATCATAGTTGAAACTGATCATGTTTGTGTCTGTGTGTGTGAGATAATATTTGTATTTTATTTTCTGTGCATTTATATTATGTAAATTGAAAGGTTGTTAGGGTTAGGATTTTTTTACTCAATCAGTAGCCTATTTTGAATCTAACTGTGTGTCCTTTGTTTGTATGCACATTTTTGTTTGGCAAAATTCTGTTTTTTTCAAAAAAAAAAAATAAAAAAAATTCTATACATCCATATTATGGAAATTACATGTTTGCTACGGATAGGACTTTGTCAACCCATCCTTACCCTAATTTAATA
This sequence comes from Ipomoea nil, assembly GCF_001879475.1. Lineage (NCBI taxonomy): Eukaryota > Viridiplantae > Streptophyta > Magnoliopsida > Solanales > Convolvulaceae > Ipomoea > Ipomoea nil. The sequence continues at coordinate 2,208,666 of NW_017619207.1, read as the reverse complement.
TTGAGTGTGAAATTTGTTAACATATAATTTTTTCAATTTAAAATTGTTTACATATTCAGTAATTACCAAAAATAAAAATAAAAATAAAAATACAACATATACACACAAATTATAAAAGAATTATAATTTCCTTTTATACTCCTTATAAGCACCCATGCAGTATAGGAAAGGGATTCATATCTCAATATCCTGACAATTTTTTATGTTTTTTTTAGCTTTTGAATTGTCTGTCTCAACTCTCAAGTTTGTCTCAAGTTCTTTTCACATTTCATTCTAAAATACAACATTATCTAAGAAAATAGATAAAAGTCTTATAAAGTACATAATATGCAGATCATTTATAGGAAAAATACACAATTCTCATATATTGCAAAAATTGAAAAAATTTTAGTATTCACATCTACCATTTTTTTTCTCTTGACCTTGTAAATGTATAAGTTTTGTTATCTACCTACTTGGAAAGAATGAAATCTTATGATTCAACCCAATCAACATGTATTTCAATCTGCCTTCCTGCCACGATCTGTTGCATTTGCAGCAATACATCAGGCCTTCCCGTGGAATGAGTTTTTTGTTACATGCACCACCCTTGCATGAAACATAGAACCAGTTTGCCAAACTCTCTATTCCTACCATCTTTGCTGCAATCCAACACTCCTCCAGCTGTATTTGTAAAATATTACTTAAGTACTATTAACAATGCAAAAACATATGTCAGTCTAATATTATGTGAACTAAAAAAAAAAATCTTACTTCTTTTCTTTGATAAATCTCTTCAATAGTAGACACAACCATGTCATCACTCACCGAATGTGTAACCGACATAGACAAAGAGAGTCTAGACCCTGAATCTATACTCAATGGTGTGTGATGTTCTGGCAAACTGGAAAAAAACATGAGGCAAAAATAAATAAAATTAAATAGAGTTGTATATCAGTTAACAAAAAGAAAGGTTATTCTAACCTATTCCTAAATGCCCAAAATTCCGGGGAATCGTGGTTGAACAATAACTGTGTGGCATTAAAAGAGCCCGCAATACATAAATCACCATCTGAAATAAAAATAGGAGCCAAACTCATTAAAAAACCAGAATTGTACACAATCTGATAAATGTTACATAACTCATTTTAAGCCACAAATATTTATAAATACTCTTAAATCTGAATTGCTCTTTGTATGTACACAATAATAACATAACTTACTGTCCAAGATCTTGCAGTCTGCACAGCCAAATCTGATAAATGTTAACATAACTCATTTTAAGCCACAAATCTTTATAAATACTCTTAAATCTTAATTGCTCTTTATATGTACACAATAATAACATAACTTACTGTCCAAGATCTTGCAGTCTGCACAGCCAAATCAAAACAATTAGGGACTCATCCATACTACAGTTGTAATATGGGAGAACCTTGTTAACATGCTCACCCTAAACTGTACACTTTAGCTGCCTGTGACTGAATTCACAAATTTGAATACAACACTTTATACAAAATACATTTTCTTTTACAAACCTTTTTACCAAACAAACTAAAAACCCAGTGCATATGAAATTATAGTCTTACCTAGCATCCTCAATAAGAAAATCTATCACCCGTGTTTCTTTTCCAGATATAACTTTGTCAAGTGGAGAGTATATGTCCAATAACATCTATAGTTACACAAGAAGAAAACATATTTCAGTTACATGAAGAAAAAATACAGCAGTAAAGAAATGATTGAATAAAAAATACCTATTAGTTCTTTCTTGTCAACTTCTCTTTTGTCTAGCTCGTTTCGAATGACTTTAAACGAAACATTTGGTTAGGGAATTCCACTATCTTGTACTCCTTCACAGTTGTGTCATGCTTAAACTTTACCATGTAAAGTTCTGTGATTATTTTATACTTTAAGAAGTTTGTAATGACCAGGAAATTCTTTAGGCCATAAACCTTCCCTTCTTTGAAATGATTTTTGTATTTGTCTACATGTTCCTTTGGTATATGAGCATGCACAAATGTTCCTAAAGTAAGTGAAAAATATAGTTATTTCCAAAGCTATAATATGTTATATACAAATACATTTATTAAATTATGATATAAAAGAAAACTTCATTAAATTTTGCATTACTCACCTCTGCATCATGGAATACACATTCTCTCTCGGCTCTTGATTATACTTTTGCATTTAGCTTCACATACTTCATAGTTCATATGTATGAACTAACCTCACTTCATGACTTTCCTTGTCTGAGCAGGGTGGAGTTGAGTAGCAAGAACAAATTTTCAGAAGCAAGAACAAATTGTCCTGCCATGAGGGTTGCTGCTAAATTCAATTGCCCAAGAAGTTGAATTGTATTTGTGTTGTGTTTACCATGTAACCTTGGCTATATATATACACAAAGGACTGTAGAATCAAGTAGTACACTAATAGGGTAAGAGGGTAAGTAGGACACTAATAGCTTTGAAAGACTTTTCTCCAAAACCATACGGCACCTTCAGAGGTTTACTGCTTATCTATGAAATTCTATTCACGCTATGAAATTACTCTATTCACGCTATGAAATTATTTTATTATATAAACTGCTATAGGTTTACTGCTTATCTATGAAATTCTATTCACGCCTAAAATTTAGGCGAAAAAATATATTTTGTTTTTATTTTCTCACCTGAAAGTTAGGCGAAAATAGTTTATTTTTTCAGGATTTGATTTATAGTAATAACATTTGATTATTATTTCGCCGAACCAGTGGCCGATAATAGAATTCATTAATTCATTTCAATGGCCGAGTAAAGAATTGTATATGTTCATTGATGAATTATGTGATAACATTTATTTATTTTACCTTAACAGTTATGGCTCGGAGAATGGTCAATTCCGGTCCAATCGACACGTCTGTGCTGACAATACAACACAGTCATCGTTCAAGATCTATTTGGACAGATGCAAATGTTGCAAACAATCCACAGTTAAAGAGTTGTCGATACGAAGGGAATTTAGAACCACCGCGAGATCACAGAATGATCCAAAACTTGCGCATTAGCGGTTTTTATGGTGTGGCGCTCATTGACCGCGTTAGGTTAGATCATTCATTGATCTGTGCACTTGTTGAGCGTTGGCGTCCGGAGGTCCACACGTTTCACCTACCATTCGGTGAGGTCGGTATAACACTTCAAGATGTTGAAGTGTTATTTGGATTAAAGGTGGATGGTCTAGCTGTTACGGGAGTACATCAACGGACTAAACAACAATGGCAGTTTATGTGCGATAAATTGTTGCGTTTCGCTCCTCCCGCTGCAGCTTTTCGAGGCCAAAAAATAAGTATGGTGTTGCTTCTTGACATTCCAGAGTTGACAGATGCGAGCACAGATTATGATGTCGCGTTTGCAACGCGCGCGTATTTAATACGTGTGTTAGGGGGCTTTCTATTTCCAGACACGTTGAACAGCTTGTTAAATCTTAACTTGCTGCCGTTTCTGGAAGATTTCGAGGAGAATGGTCAGTACAGCTGGGGATCAACGGTTTTGGCCTATCTGTATAGAGCTTTGTGCAGTGCCTCTGAGAATGACAGAACTCATGTGTGCGGGTGTCTACTCCTTTTGCAAATTTGGGCATGGGAGAGGCTACCAATGGTAAGACCGCAGGGCTTTTTACCCGCACATGACGGACAAGACTTGCCACTTGCATCACGGTTAGTAGAAATATTAATTCTACAAAAACAACTTCGTTTTAGCACAGTATACTCTTCTTGTCCTTATTTAATTTCTCTTACAATTGCAATTCTAGGTGGGGAGGACCACATGCTTGGGCAACTGTGCCGAACCAGGTGAAATTGCATATATTTGGAGTGTTCAGTGGCCTAATTGCACTTTTTTTTTTCGTTCAGTGATCTAATTGTATTTTCAGGTTACGTTTAGTGGCCAATTTAAACCTTATTCCATTTATTTGTGTGACAGTTATATATAATAAATCTCTCATATATTATTTTGCATTTATATACTTTAAATTACTGATTTAAATAAACAAATTCAACATTTATTTAATTATGCATGAACATCTTCTATATAATATTGCATTGATATACTTTGAAATACTTATTTAAAAAGAATTATTAGACATTATCCTATAGAAAAACTAGTAATTATATATAAATAGGAACTCCGCCGAGGAGACGAATCCCCTAACCAACACCTCAATTTGCTTAGAATCCCATAAAAAAGCTTCCAAAACTCGAATCAACCCTGGACGCTTCTTCCGATTTCCTCCATCCCCGTATTACCAAAACAGCAACAAACCCTCTCTTGTTCTTCTTTTTCTTCTTCTTGGGCATTTGATTTTCAGCTTTTTTTATTTTTCCCTGGGGGAGCAGAAAAAGAAAGAGGAAAAGTGGGCAATGGGTTTGATTCATGATGGAGAAGAAGATGAGAAACGGAGTATATCTCGCGACGGGGTTTTGATGGCTCCGCCGCCCAATTTTTCCGCTGTGGAAGCTAAATGCATTTACCGATCAGGATTTCCCCAGCCCTCCAATTTTCCCTTTCTTCACTTCCTCAATCTCCGCTCTGTAATGTATGTATCTTGTTTTCTTCAATTCGGTTGTTGTTTTTTTTTTCTTTAATTTATTCTTCTTATCCTTTCCCGTAAATTATTTAAATCCATTATATTTATTGTTCTCATTTGACCCTTTTCTCCATTTCTTGATTTCAATGGTGTTTTTGAGCGCAGATATTTGTGCCAAGAGCCGTACCCGGATGAGAATAAGGAGTTTCTTCGACTTAACAATATTCAGCTTTTCCAATTCGGAATAGATGGCACAAAGGTATTGTCTTTATGCTGCTAATGATGTTATTAGTACTGTATTAACTATTCACTTTCAAACAAATTTAAGAGAATTTGTTGTTATGAGACTGCAAGTTTTACATTAAGGAACTCACATTTTGAATTCTAGAAATGCATTTTTATTTGGGAGAGAGATTTGTATAGGTAAATAAGGTCATATGTATATATATATATATATATATATATATATATATATAGGGAGAGAGAGAGAGAATCATAATCAGTTAAGAACCAACCTTAACCTGCTAATTACGAACTTTTGAAGGATTGTACAGCAACTACTACATGATTGCACCGTTACGGCTCCCAAACATCCCTAGACATCCTGGAGGACCTTGCGGTGCAATTGTATCCGGGTTCGGTGCAATCATATAGTAAGTTCAGTGCAATTGTATCGGGGTGCAGTGCAATAATATAGTAAGTGCGGTGCAATCCTTCGGAAGTTTGCAGGTTCGCACGTTAAGGTGAGTTTTCACCTGATTATGGACCTATATATAAATTTTTAAAAAGATCTGTTTTCTTTTCATCTTTGCTACTTGATATGTTTGAATTAGTGTCCATTTCAGAAGTAGCCTTTTTTGATCTGTTTTTGTTTTTCTAAGCTTTTCCATATCGTTAATGAGAATGCAGTGGTGTTTTAGAATTGAATTATGTTCTTTTATGTGGAAAGAACAAAAAAGAAAGAAACATAGGTTACCATTCCACAAGCCTTGGCTTTCTGATACCCTTTGCTGCTTGATAGAGATAAAATTATGTTACATGTTTCTATGTTGACTGTTGTGCTCCCATTTTCAGGTTTTGTAATATTGGTAGCGCCTTCGTTTTTTTTTTTTTTTTTTCCTTTCAGGAGCCATCCACTATTCCCATGACTACCATAACCGAGGCTTTGAAAGTTTTAATTGGTATTCAATCTTATCATTCTTCTCGTTCGTTGATTATCAATCTTTTCTGTTATTCTTCCCCGTGTAATGAATTTCTTTCTTTAATTGTGTAGATGTGAGAAATCATCCGGTCCTTATCCATTGCAAGCGCGGAAAGGTACTGCTCAAAATCATCCTTTCTTGTTCATTCACCTGTCTGAATATATGACTATATTGTGCTCTGACATTGGTGTCGTTAGGTAAAATCTCATGACAGCCATTTAATTCGTGGCTTGCGATTATAGATTATGAATAATACATAGTCTACCCTGGACTGATTATCGTCAACTTATATTCTTATAGAAGTGTATAATTGAATGTATAACCTCGAACTTGATAGTTTGATTAAGTGAAAATTGCCTAAGTTATAGGGAAATTGTAGGATTTGTCCCTATTTGCTGGTCGTGCTCACTTTTCATCCCTAAACTATAATTGACATTGCAAATTTTGTCTTTTCTCTAACAAAACAGTAGGGACGAAATTTGCAATTTTAGTTATAGCGTAGGGACGAGAAGTGAGAGCACGACCAACAAGTAGGGACGAGAAGTGAGCACGACCAATAAATAGGGACGAGAAGAGAACACGACCAGCAAGTAGGAACGAATACAGCAATTACCCATTACCTTATAACTTAGGACAAAAAGTGCAATTTCCCCTCTAATTAAATATCAAATGAGTCCAATATGACTTTAACCCAACACTATTTATGTTTTTTTTGTGTGTTGCAGCACCGAACCGGGTGTTTAGTTGGGTGCCTGAGGAAACTGCAGAATTGGTGTTTGTCGTCTGTGTTGGAAGAGTACAAGCATTTCTCGGGCACGAAGTGGAGGGAAACGGACCTAAGGTTTTTGGAGACGTACGATGTGTCGTGTGTAAGGCATTGCCTCCAGAGCGTTATCTATCGCTACTACACATCGAAGAATAGGCGCATACTCCACAGAGAAGATTGCGTAAAGAAGCCGGGGATAGCTTCTATTTAGCGGTCGGTCGGGCAGGCAGGCAGGGGTGGAGCCATCTTGGTTTTTAATATGGGATTGGATTCACCAAAAAGACATTGTGGTGTTAGAAGTTGCTGCAGCAGATTCTTCTTCTTCTTCTTCTTTTTATATGTTCATTTACTTGAAAATAGGAACTAGTTTAATTTGTTATATTCCCGGCGCAATATAAGCTTGTTGTGCCTGTGATTTCATTACTGTCAAGGATGATGGACATTTTACTTCCAAGGTGAAATCATTAATACAGTTTCTAAAGTATTTTATTATTGTTATTAGTAGTAGTAGTAGTTACGTCTGTAACATGGCCTTAGTAGAAAATACACATTTGTTTGAACTTAGTAGAAAAGTATGGTATATGGCCTATTTGGTAAAATAGTTAGCTTATCAATTAATGTTGGCTTATTTGACCAATATTAATTGTTTGATTTGGTTAAAAAATTAATACAAGTGTTTGGTTAATTAGTTTTTTATAATTCTAAAATGTTAAAATAAAAAAAGCTGTTCAAATCAACATTTTCAATTAGCTTTTTGAGAAAAGAAATTATATTAAACAGCTATCAGTTAATGTTATCAATTAGTTATATCTTCTAGTTAATGTTATAAACTAGTTATACCCTCTAGAGATGCATTATCTTTGTAAAAGAGAAGAAGAAATGCAGGAAGTTAACCGATCTACCAAAAACTACAGATGTACGTTAATACAACACCAAATCGAAATTAAAAATTAAAGTGTATACATTTCCCATCTCCAAGGAAAGAAATATCCCCATCATCAAGTTTCATGACTTTTGAATAGCAGTCTCAAAATCCATCTCGTAAGTTGCATTACCAGCTTCCTTCTAATTCTGTGCCTACGGCTTCCTCTTCTCCTCCTCCTCCTCTAATACTTTCGTGGGCTTTGCCTCTGGCTTCAGCTATGGAGTAGGTTCTCTGATTTGACTGGCCGCTTCCTCTCCAGCGAGTCTTCTTCTGGAATCTCTACATCTAATTCAACCTGTAATGTAACGACATATTTATATTATTGAATTAGATGTAGAGGTTGGAGTAAATACTCATTTTGAATTTTTAATTTCATCTCTAATCAATTAATGTTAATCTTTGAGATATTGTAAAAGTCATTGCTTGGGTTGATAAATACACTTGTTTATCTGTGCCAAAAAAATACACTTGTTTATCTAGAAGATTCCTTTTATTGAGCGGGAAAATTTTTCTTAATTTTATTTTCCAAAAATGTTTGGCTTTATTATAGTATGCATAATGCATAATAGAGTTTTAATGAGTTGCAACATCCTACTATCCTACTAATATAATAAAGCCATAAGATTTTGGCCAATCAAATGGCTCCATTTTCCCGCCCAATGGAAGTGACGTCTTTGGCCATTAACTAATTGTGTTTGTATTGGAATTAAATATTAAGTTATTATTATCAACCACATTTTTGGTTTCCCAAATTTGTGGGAAGTTGTTCCGCCATTTGCATTAAAAAATACATCACTGTAAATTCAAAATAAAAAAGATATAAATACATCATTGGAACTCTACAGCCTTCAAACCTCTTCTATAAATCTTTGTATACACAAACAATCCACACATTGCATTAACCCACCGCGTGTTTATTATTCACTACTTAGACTTTGCCATCCATCTTATATAACCTGAAAATGGCTCCATTATTCATTTTAGGGAAGGACATCTGCAGAACTTGAAGGCCGAAACACTGAGGTAATGTTTTCTTTACAAACCTGCAAATAATGCATTCTTATTTAGAAAATAATATTTTCATTCTTGATAGGCACATATGTGCATGTAAACATTCCTAAAGAATATGTCCCACAATTTAGAAAACTATTAAAGGTAAAGTCTATGCTGTAAAAGATTTTGTGGTCATGTATCACTCATACATGCTCTACAGGTTCCAATGTTCCATTATCAAGAGGTCTGTTATCTTCTCTCTCTCTTTTTTTTTTTTTTTTTTTTTTTTTTTTTTTTTTTTTTTCTTGTTTTGTTGTGTGAGTGTAAATCAAGGGGTGATCTTACTAACGGTAAACCATCAACATGTCTATGCAGCAGATATCTGAATGTGACAAAAAGTACTGTGAAGCATTGGATGACATTCCTAAAGATTTACAGATATAGAAAGTTGAGGTAAGAAATCAATGAAAACAATAAATTACATAAAAAAAACATTGTCAATGCTAAAGGTAAACAAGCAGATGAGTGTATGCATTTAAATACAGTAGATAAATTATTCAACCAGATGAGTACTACCGTTTTACCTTTTTTTTTTCTTTAACACAGTATATGGTTTATTTCCTTTTAAATATTGCAGGGGAATTTTGTTCATGCGATGTTTCAAGGAGCATCTAGAGAACTATTAGACTGTTCTAGGCTTATTGATTTTGTTCATGCTTCTCTTAAGAAGATACATCTGGAAATGATTCACTAATTGTTGGAAGTTATTGCAATTTTGTTTTTTTTTTTTTTTTTTTTTTTTTTTTTTTTTTTTTTTTTTTTGCAGGGGTAGCATGTACCAGTGAACATGTGGAAGACTATTCTTATCTTTCAATAAAGAATAGTGTCAATTAAGGGTATTCAGAAACCAAGTTACATGAACAAAATGCAATGAACCAGTGGAGATTTTCTCTTTTTATACATGTAAAGTTAGCTAATTTATTGATTTTTAGTGTTTTTTTTTTCTTTACTTGCAGTCTGTTTTAAACATGCAGAGTAGACAAAAGGAAATGAATTAGTTTTTTGAAAAAAAGGAAATGAACACTTAACTTCACAGAGTATGTTATCTTACATACCCAGATTTCCTACTATATGAATGCATCTAACTATTTTGATCATCATCAGCCTATTCTGTGATGTGTGTGCCTTTTTTGAGAGTATGCACTTTTTAGAATTCCTTTATATGCTATGTTTTTTTGGTTTTATTTCTTATTTTGTTATCTCTATTGTTCTATATTCTAACTCCGTATTTTAGTTTACAACCACTATTCTATAGCTTTAACAACAACAAGGGTAAAATTACTTATGCACATGTTGTTTGAATAGAATATTAAGGCTACTTAGTAAATATCATTCTTATCAACTACAACAAGAAGGCTAAAAACTAATTATGCAGATTTTGAAGAAAAAATAGATCAAACTACGTCTTTGAAAATAAAAGAAAAAATATACCTTTGATAGCTATGTCTTCATACACATTTACAAACCAGTTTGATCAACTTCATACACCATGTAAATACAACATTAAGAAAACAATATCTCTTATCTGCTTTTCAAAACTATTCATCGAGCTAATCCTCACACAAAACAAAAGAAAAATGAATGTATTAGTTAGTAATAATTACGCAAAAATTATCAGAATGAAACAGGCAACCTTAAGTTAGAAATAGAAAATATTAGTGTTTTTAGCGGCAATCAAAATTTTGAGAGAATAAATCTGTATAATAGGTAGGCTTTTATGTTGATGTTGGTGTCAAGGTCGAAGAATGAAGAAAAGTAGAAAACCAATTAACCAAACCTGGTGGCTGGTGTCAAGGTGAGTGGCGCGGGAGCGGTCGGAGGCGGTGGACTGGCAAGCGGCAGCCGGCTGGGGCGGCACTGCAGCAATAGTGTATGGAGGCTGTGCCCTGGTCTCAGTCGCAGTCTCGCAGAGGACATGTTCGAAAATCGCAAAGGAAGAAATGCGGCTTAGTCTGTAAGAGAAGTGGAGAACAAATAATATATATATATATATATATATATATATATATATATATATATAGGGTCAAGTTTCTGTGAGAACAGGTCTTCCCGTGCGGTCAGTGCGGCATACACCATTAGGTATGTATAAATGTACCACACAGTGTCTAAAAATACACCATTATGTATGGTGTATTTTTTTTTTTTTTTTTTTTTTTTTTACTTCAGTCCCCACTCCTCACTTTTACTGGAGGCAGGGGCAGTGGGAGCAGTTGCCCCCACTGACCAAAATTACTCAGAGTTCGCAGAGGAAGAGAGACGAGCAAGTGGGAGAGAGAAGCTCTACAATATGTCTGGAGGACGAAGCCATGCCTCCAACCGTAACCGCGAGCCGGAAGCCGACTTGAGAGAATAGCTGAACCAACGAAATTCGCAAAGCCAGGAAAATGATTCGGCACCCCGAAACCGACCCCCGCCGATGATACTTCTCACCCCCGAGCAGATTCGGGCCATTGGACGAGCAATCGCTGCTGAAAATCGAGAAAGAGGAGAACCGTCGGCTTCACGACCACCACCGCGCAATCAGCAACCACCCCAAAGGTCGGATGGAAACCGACAAGGAGATCAACGAGCGGAAGATCCGCTGACGCGGTCAGTCCATTCGAGGCTAGGCCCAAATGCAACGCGCCAATCGGCGAGAAAACGATTGGGGGAAAGAGAGCCCAGCCGTGTACCGGCGAACCAACGAAATCGAGATGCCACCCGAGAGAGAACCCGTACCAGGAAAACTCGAACTCGGGAGCGACAGACCGAGCGACCTACCCGCAACGATGAGCGGCAGGTCGATTCACAGGTCGGCGAGAGTACTGAGTCCACAGGGAATCACACTCGAAACGCTGGAGACGTGGCTCACCTAGCCCAAGAAATGCGGAATCTGAGAGACCAAGTGGAAGGTAAGACCAAGTCCCCAGGTCGGACGTTGTTTACCGCCTTGCCTTTCTCGGCCGAGATCATGGCCTATAAGATACCCGGCGACTTCAAGTTCCCGGAGCAAGCTACTTTCGATAGATCCGGCGACCCGCGTGAGCATCTTTTGAGCTATCAAGCCAAAATGCAAGTCCTAGGGGTCCGAGACCCCGTCATGTGTCGCGCTTTCCTGCCGACATTGAAGGGCTCGGCACAGAGATGGCTAGTGGCTTTACCCCCGGGGTCGATTCACAGCTTTGAAGAGTTGGCTGACCGCTTCATGAGCCATTACGCGGCTAACATCAAGCCGCAGAAAGATCTAACACATCTGGGAGATATCCATCAAGAGGAGGGCGAATCTCTCAAAACCTACCTGGCCCGGTAGCAAAAAGAGATTCAGTCCATCGAAGAGGTCGAGGACCAGACCGCTCTCACCTTCTTCATCGAGTCCTTGCGGTCCGGGCAACTATACCGTGACCTGCAGGACAACCGGTCGGCCACCTACGCGGAGGCCATACACATGGCTAACAAACGGGCCAATACGGAGCAAGCTATGAAACACAAGCGACAGTGGGAAGTCACAGGATCCTCTGGTGGAAAGTGAACTCGCGTGGAAGTAAAGGAAAGGCGTCCAGAACCAGGCAAGCGACACGAAGCCTGGCGCACGTATCACAGGTCTAGCATCCAGCCCTATAGGCCGACCCCCCAGCACCCGGTGCACGAAGTACAAGCGGTCGCGCTGCCTCCGCCTCCTCCGACCGATGAGTGCGCAGTAAACGAGGACTCAGGTAAGACGTCTAAGTACTGTCGTTTCACAAGTCCTACACCCACAACACAAAAGAGTGTTATTACTTGAAAAAGATCATGGAGGGGATCATCCAGCAAAGGACGCCGCCTCCCAACCAATGGCGAAGAAGAACGACGACTAAGGAGGATGGCGACGCCTCAGAGGCGGTCCGGCGACCGATGAAGGTGAAACCCAGTGGAGGCAGAAGCCGGTTATCAATATGATAGTCGGCGGACCTGAAGGAGGCGACTCTGCCAACACTAGAAAGGCCTGGGCTCGGCAATTGTATGTAGGGACGGTATATGGGCAAGAAGGTGGCTCAAAGAAAGCGTGCCGAGAGCCTATCGTCTTCACAGACAAAGATCTGCCTACCGGAGAGACACCGCATCGCGACGCCCTAGTCATTGCAATGGATGTAAACGGGGTGGTCGTCCGGCGAATCCTGGTAGATACCGAGAGCAGCGTCAACGTCTTATACCTCAAAACCTTCGTCAAAATGGGGTTACCACGAGAGCAACTGACCCCAGTCAAGACGCCATTAGCCAGCTTTACGGGCGACTCTGTGGAGGCTGAAGGATCCATCACCCTGCCGGTTGAGATTGGCAATTACCCCGACGTACAAAAGCTGGACATGAAGTTCATTGTGGTCGATCTGACATGCTCTCACAATGCGATACTCGGCCGGTCGGGTTTGGAGGATTTGGGAGCACTAATCTCCATCGAACATCTCTGCTTGAAATTCCGCACACCGAGTGGGGTAGGCACGGTCCGCTGCGATAGGAGAGTCGCCCGCGATTGCTACCTACAAGCCTGCAGAGGAATGGGCAAACGAGAGATGCAGGTCCACGAGATCACGGAGCGACCCCTGAAGAAGACGATGCCACCTCGTCCAGAGCCGGCCTTGGAGTTGGAGGAAGTTGAGATTGATCCTGAGCGACTGGAAAGACGAGTGAGGATCGGAGTCGGCCTCCGAGAGGAGGTGCGAGAAGAGGTCATAAGAGTGCTTCGAGAAAACCGGTTGGTCTTCGCGTGGGGACCTGAAGATATGCCCGGAGTGGACAGGTCTATCATCTCTCACCGGCTCGCCGTCGACCCCGGTCATCGACTTGTGATCCAGAAGAAGTGATACTTGGCTAACGATCGAAGAGAGTTCGTAAAAAAGGAGGTAAATACGCTGTTGGCCTATGGCCATATCAGGGAAGTCAAGTATCCGGAATGGTTAGCCAATGTGGTACTTGTGCCAAAACCACCAGCCTGGCGGATGTGTGTAGATTACACCGACCTTAACAAGGCCTGCCTAAATGAACCTTTTCCTTTGCCCAGGATTGATCAGTTGGTCGACGATGTGTGTAGATTACACCGACTTTAACAAGGCCTGCCCAAATGACCCTTTTCCTTTGCCCAGGATTGATCAGTTGGTCGACGAGACGGCATGGTAGTTTATCTCAACTAAAGCTTAAGCTGATAGTTGGATTGCACATTAATGGCTATATGCATGCTCAACACGCCCCCTCACGTGTGCGGTGGGTTCCGAACCCATGACCTTTGGTCTGGCTCTGATACCAAATTGAAGCATGTGCTCCATCTCAACTAAAAGCTTAAACTGATAGTTGGATTGCACATTAATGGCTATATGCATGCTCAACATCACCAAATCTACATGCACAATGCCGATGAGGAGAAAACGCATTCCTGACCCCGGATGGCATGTACTGTTACCAGGTCATGCCCTTTGGACTAAAAAATGCGTGGGCCACGTATACACGAATGGTCGCCCGACTGTTTCAGGATCTGTTGGGAAAATCCATGGCGGCATACGTGGATGATATGCTGGTGAAGAGTCGGGAAGAAGTCAGTCATGCCGGGGACTTAGCCGACTGCTTCCATGTAATGCTTAAATATAATTTACGACTTAACCCCAAGAAATGTGCCTTTTCCGTGCAAGGGGGGAAGTTCTTGGGATACATGGTAACAAAGAGAGGCATTAAGCCCAACCCCGAGAAGGTGCAGGCTATAATGGATATGCAGCCTCCTCTGCAACGACTGACCAGTCAACTGGCCGCCCTGAGTCACTTCCTAAGCAAGTCGGTGGACAAGACTGTGCCCTTTTTCGAGGCCATGAAGAAGAAAGAGGGTTTCGTGTGGACGGCCGAGTGCCAACAATCCTTTGAAGAGCTGAAAAGATACCTTTCCACACCTCCGATACTGTCCACCCCCCAGGTCGGCGAACCTTTATTCTTATATCTGGCGACGTCCTCCAAGGCTGTGAGTTCAGTACTTGTCCGAGAAGAGGAACGGACTCAGCACCCGGTGTATTATGTGAGTTGTTCCCTGAAGTCGGCTGAGACTCGGTACACCCCTCTGGAGAAAATAGTTTATGCCTTGGTGATCACGGTACGAAAGTTGGCACCTTACTTCCAGGCCCACACCGTCCGAGTCCTGACGGACCAACCTCTGGGAAGTGTGTTGCGAAATCCCACGTCGTCCGGACGACTCGTGAAATGGGCAATAGAGTTGACCCAATACGGAGTCGAGTACCAACCTCGCCCTTCGATTAAAGGGCAGGCCTTGGCCGACTTCTTGGTCGAGTGCACCGCAGGAGAAGATGACAATGTCGCAGTCTTAGAGGATGGCCCCGGCGAATGGTGGGAGATGCACGCAGATGGAGCGGCGAGTCGCCAACACTGTGGCAGCGGAATCATGTTAGTTACACCCGAAGGGTTCAAGCTCTACTACGCTCTGAGCTATCTATTTCAGACATCCAATAATGAGGCCGAGTACGAAGCAGTACTGGGAGGTCTACGACTTGCCAAGACATTAGGGGCAGATCGCCTGCGGATCAAGATTGACTCGCGTTTGGTGGCAGGACAAGTGTCCGGAACCTGTGAAGCTAAAAGCTCTCGGATGGCTCAATACAAGGAAAAAACAGTGGAGCTATTGAAGGGATTCGGTGCCTACGAGATAGAGTACATTTCGCAGGCCGACAACACGGAGGCAGACATACTATCAAAAATCACCTTGGAAGGCGTGCCGGACCATCTTGTAAGAATTTGTCAAAAGGAGGAATTGCCTCGACCCAACATAGATGAAGCAACCACGGAGTTTCAACAAGTAACGACCCAGGAATGGGATCGTGAGAAGAACCCTGAAATGTTCTGGATAGAAGACATCCGTCGCTACAAAGAGAAGGGAGAACTGCCAGACGACCCCGGGGCTCGGGTCCGCCGCAAGGCTCCATCGTTCGAGATTATAGACGGACAGTTGTATAAGCGATCGCTTGGGGGTCCTCTCTTCAAATGCCTACTCAGAACGGAGGCGGAGAAAATAATGGACGAGGCTCACTGTGGAATATGCGCGGCCCACCAAGGTGCTCACACTCCGCCTGAAAGCTAGTCGTCCAAGGCTACTATTGGCCCACAATGATGAGAGATTGCATTGAGTGGATAGCCAAATGCGTAGTACGTCAAGCATTCACCCAAAAGGATACTCGGCCAGCTACCTTTTACACGCCAGTCACCACAGCCATCCCATTCGCGAAGTGGGGTGTCGACCTACTGGGTCCTCTACCGGTCGCCCCTGGACGTCTAAAGTTTTGTGTGGTGGCCATCAATTACTTCACCAAGTAGATCGAAGTCGAGCCACTGGCCACCATCACGGAGTATCAATGCCGGCGTTTTTTGTGGAAGAAGGTGATTTGTCGTTTTGGATTACCTGAACATATAGTTAGCGACAACGGTCGACAATTCGACTGCCGACCCTCCGCCGATTTTTGCCGTCGACACAACATACGACACACTAAAGTGTCGGTCGCCTACCCCCAGGCCAACGGCAGGTAAAAAACGCAAACCGCACGATCGTGAACGGTATCTGAAAAAAGTTAGAAGACATCAGAGGAAACTGGGCGGACGAGCTTGACCGAGTCCTATGGGCGTATCGAACTATCCAAAGACGGGCGATTGGCGAGAGCCCATTCTCTTTAGCATACGGCTTCGAAGCCAAGGTACCTGTAGAAGTCGTCGAGCTCACTCACAGAGTCCACAATTATTCAGACGAGGAAAACGAGGAAAGCCTCAGGATTGAAAAGAACTTCTTAGAAAAACGAAGGGAGGCCGCGCATGCCCGCATGGTGGAGTATCAGCAGACTGTGAAGAGATACCGAGATCGACGAATTCACCCATGAACCTTCCAAGTGGGCGACCTTGTGCTGCGAGATCGACAGGCTAGTCAACCCACGGAGGGGGGAAAGTTCGCTGCCAAGTGGGAAGGACCTTATCGTATTTCCGCTGTGGTCCAGGCCGGCACATACAAGCTAGAAACTCTAGAAGGGAAGCCCGCCGACCGAATCTGGAATGTAATCCACTTAAAGAAATCCTATCAGTAAAAGGTTAGCCTCATGTATTCGT
Organism: Ipomoea nil; assembly: GCF_001879475.1. Taxonomy (NCBI): domain Eukaryota; kingdom Viridiplantae; phylum Streptophyta; class Magnoliopsida; order Solanales; family Convolvulaceae; genus Ipomoea; species Ipomoea nil. The sequence continues at coordinate 2,192,084 of NW_017619207.1, read as the reverse complement.
TTAAAGTCCAACTCTGAATAAAATGCCTATTGCTTTTCGCATATTGGCAGCAGCATCTAAGAAAGAAACGACGGGGCACAGACCCTAAACAATTTCCAAGTAAGAAAAAGCCTAAAGGGTCACCTCGACTGAGGGACTCGGTGAGAAGAGATAAGGAAACAAGGGCATTGACCCTTAGACGTTTCCGAGAAAAAGCCTACAGGAGTCGCCTCGACTGAGGGACTCGGCGAGAAAAGAAAGAAACGACGGGGCACTGACCCTAAACAATTTCTAAGTAAGAAACAGCCTAAAGGTTCGCCTCGACTGAGGGACTCGGCAAGAAGAGATAAGGAAACAAGGGCACTGACCCTTAGACGTTTCCGAGAAAAAGCCTACAGGAGTCGCCTCGACTGAGGGACTCGGTGAGAAAAGAAAGAAACGACGGGGCACTGACCCTAAACAGTTTCTAAGTAAGGAAAAGCCTAAAGGGTCGCCTCGACTGAGGGACTCGGTGAGAAGAGATGAGGCTAGCCGAGGCGATAGTCGCGCTCGCCGAGGTCTAGCAGGTACTCGTCTCCTTCCGGAGTCGCCATCCACTCCTTTGCCAGCACCTCTTGACGACTCGCAACCGCCGACTTCACGTCCGCTTCAAAGGCAGCCAACTTCTTGTAATCCGCGACGACAGTAGCGGCGACAACAGCGACCCTGTCTCGCTCCGTCTCCCATTGGCGAGTGATCCTCAAGAGCTCGGCGGTGTGGACCTCCCTCGCCTTAGCGTAGACAACTTGTTCTTCTTGGCGAGCCTCCTCCGACTGGCGCAGGCGATTGCCAAGGGAATGCATGGTAGCCTTAAGTGCCCGCATCTGCTTCCTCAGCTCCAACTGGAAGGTGAGGTTCTGGAAAAGGAAACATGTTAGCGACAGTTCATGGTAAAAGAAAATGGAAATCAGAGGGAAAAGTCGATGGGTGCTTACCCGGTAGGACTTGCGCAAGGAAGCCTCTAGGATGTACTCATCCTGCATTTGACTCGCCGTCTCCAGGTCCTTGGAGAGGAGAATGTGCTCGGCCCAGTTCTGGACCGAGTAGCTGCCCTGCCATATCTGGGCGTCCTCTTCGAGCTCTAAGCTCAGTCGGATCTTCTTGGAGGGAGGTGTGTCCGACTGCTCCAGCGGACGCTTGGAGCTTGGGCTCTTCGTTGGGACCGGAGGCGGAAGCCTGGAAGGAGAGGCGACAGGAGACGGCGACAAGTCCACCACATTCCTTGGTGGAGGTGGAGTTGCCCGGGGAGCCGAAGAAGGAAGAGAGGAGGAAGCTGCTGGAATACCTGTCGACCGCTGCGACAGTCGGCTCCTCATCTTTTCAGCGCGATCGGCCATGGCTGGGGTTGGAGCTTCAGCTTCTTCCGAGCTCGTAGAGTCGGAGTCGTAAGGACCTGCACAAGATTGAAAGAGTCAGCAGTCGGACAAAGGGAAGAAGTTAGAAAAGAAGAAGTTATGGAAGGCTACTTGTGGTGGCCGCCCCATCTGGCAAGAGACCCCATTTCGCCATAGCCCACAGTCGCAACCAATACTTGGCCGAATAGGGCCCCATGCTCTTCAAGAACTCGGCGCCCTGGATCACGTCCTGGGTGAAGACAGCGCGCCGGGAGCAAGGTTTGAAGAGAGCAGCCGGCCACATGGTGGGGAAGGTGAAGGTAGAAGAGGAAGGACGGACGAAGAAAAAATAGGGCTTCCAGTCCTTTATGGAATCTGGAAGACCCTTGAAGAGTTGGCACCCAGGTCGGGCAGAGACTTGGACAAACCCTGGGGAATGCGACCCGACCTTGTTCACCGTGAACAAACACCTAAATAGATCCAGGTCGGGCTCACAAAGCCACTAGTGACACAGAGTGATGAAGCAGACGAGAAGGCGGTGCGAGTTGGGTACAAGTTGACCCGGGACCAAGTTGTAATGGCGAAAGAAGAGAGAGAGAAATGGAGAAGGTGGCACTCGGAAGCCAAAGTCCACCGAGTGTAGATGAATGCCAACGCATCCCTCCGGCGGGTCGTAAATCGACCGGCCTTTCGGTGGAAGGACGGTGGCCGAAGGACCCAGAAGGAAGCGGGCCATATCGAGGTCTGCCTCGGTGATTAACGACGGAGACCCCGCCGGCCGGGATATGGGGTCAAACTTACCCCTCGGCCATTGGGAACCGTCGGGAAGAGCCGCCACTGTCGTGAGGGGGGCCGGGCTCAGAGGAGTAACCACCCTCGAAGAAGAGGGAGCCGGTTGGGATGAAGACGCCGATGGAGGGCTGGACGGAATCTCCATACGGCGAGGCGGAGAAGAAGAAGATGAAGTTGAGGAAGAGGAGGTTGAAGTAGAAGACCCCGTCGAGCGGCGGGAAGAAGAAGAAGAGGAAGAAGAAGACATAGTCGGAGGCACCAATCTAGGAAGTCTCCGGCGAAGGAAAGAAGGAAGAGAGAGTTGAGATCGATTTGAGAATCTTTGCAGAAATTTCTAGGTGAAGTGCGTGGATGAAGGATGAGGAAGTATTTAAACTTGGGAGAATCCCAAGGAGTTTCCACGTGTCGATCATCTAATGGAGAATAGAGAAGGTCGATAGGATGTGATGGGACGACTACAATTAATGCCCTCGAAAGGCGGAACGACGGTTGAGCCTAGGGTTGGCCTAAGACGGCGCGTCTGTAAACCCTAGGCCTAGGACGAGTTGAAGTGACCCGACCTATTGACATAAGGCCCATCCTAGGTCACGGCCTCTGGGCTACCCGGGTATAGGTCAAGACATCTAAAGAGTGATCGCTGGGCCGGGCCCATCATTCGGTATGAACAACTCTAGACGAGTAAAAGACCAGGCCGAGTCCATCGGTCGACACCGACCTCACGTCGCAACAAAAATGAAAACAAGGTCGACTAAAAGCATAGTTTAGTGACAGTATAAGTCAAGTATGAAATAAAAGCAAGACAGTTTATTGATCGTGGATGGATAAAGGCCTACATCTCGGCCAAGTTACAAGATAAAGGGAAAGACAGATCATGGGTCAGTTTTCTCTTCCGCCGGACGAGTAGGAGGCGGACCCTCTAGGAACAGCTTGGGGCGAAAAGGAGGTGGAATCGGATCTGGTTTTGGCACATCGTCCAAGTAAACTGCCGGCTTCCCATCATCGATCATTTGGAGGGGCCTCTCAAGGGCACTGGGAGACATGTCCACCCCAAAAGAGGAGGAACCTCCTACACTTCTTCTTCGTCCGGCGCCGGCTCCTCCACTGCCGGCTCCACTCGTCGCTCAGTCGACTCCAGAGGAATTAAGTCCAGCATGTCTAGGGGGACGACAATAGGATCTGAGGTGGAGTCGCCCACCAAACGGCCACCGTTGGCCAGCCTTTGCTGCCATAACTTTTCCAGTCGAGCATGCTCCTTTTGGCGGATGGAGAAACGACGATCGCCGATTCGATAACTCATGGTCAGAGTTGCGGAAATGGAGAATGGTGAAGAGCATGAGTAGAAGTGAGCCCCTTTATATAGCCTAAAAGGGGGCGAATATCCAGGCGAAAATCACGGAAGGAAATCATAACTGCCATCCTCGGGCAGGATTGGACAATATTCGGGAATCTCTGCCAGGGAAGGGTTCCATCAAATCCGCTTGGGAAGAACAAGATTCGAACTTTAACTGGAAAAGTGAGATCTTTCAGGGATACTAGGAGATTACGGTTGTCAGACATCGGGATAAGACACCAAGCCGACTCGGAGATCGGCCGACTGGTGAACCTAGTCGAGTGAAAAAGAAAGACTTCAAAAAAGCGAAAATTACGTGGATTATTATTATTCAAAAGGGAGGTACATCAAGAAAGAAACTTATTACATCAACAGATAAATATATATATGTTCCTTTTGTAGCTCTCCCTTTAAAACTTCACTCGGCGCTACTGGCAAACCCCGGATGGCACAATCACTCGTCGGGGGAAGAAGGCTCGTCCTGAAAGAACATATCCTCCGATGGTCCGGTAGGAGAAGAAAAAAACGAATCCCAGAAGGTCGGCATAAGAGGCGGAACGATGGGCGCCTCGTCATCCGGATACAGCTCAAGGTAGCGGGCGAAATCAACATTGGTCATCAGATCAGTCGCCGACCCATCCAAGTCGTCGAGAGGGATGGTGAAAGTCATTTTGAAGGCCAGTTGCTCTGGAACCACCACCTCAACGAATGATCCATCCTGTGCAGTGACCCGAGCCATAGTCGGAGGCTGGGGGTCGGCCAAGGATGGAGCGTTCGCCACGGAAGATGGATTCGTAGTCGACAGTCGGGAAACAGAGGAGGTGGCGCCGACATGATGCCTTCTGGAGGAAGGTCGAGGAGCCATCTTCTTGCCCTCTTTCTCCAGTCTCGACCGCTTAGAAGGGAGGGGGCGATGTGGCGACCCGAAGTCAATCTTCTTCCCTTTCATAGGGGAGCGACCCATGATTGATAAAAAAAAAAAGGTGAGAAAAGATGCTAGGAGCAGGGCGCTATTTATAGGATCTCGAGAAAGAAGGGAGGAATCTAAACGGCATCGGCGAATCAGGCAAATCACGAGAGATCTGGGCGTTACTCAACCATTAAGGGCAGTAGATAGAGAGAGATTTGCGGACTGAGGAAATAAGCGTTTATACTTTCCGATATCCGAGTTAGAGGACCAGATATTGGAAAGTGAGGGACTAGTTGATGGGGTATGGACCCCGGCCCAAGAAGAAAAGCCCAAGAGGAAGGAAGAAGCCCAAGAAGAATGAAGAAGCCCAAGGGGTGGAAGCCCAGAAAATAACAAAGCTCGAAGGGGACTTGGACCGAGCCCGGGAGTCGGGACGAGGACTTGGTCAGATTGACAAAGAGCCGTTGGAAGACATTTATGACGGCATTGAAGAGCTCGGTCAAGGAGCATTTGGGAGGCCCAGTAACGGCAGCCCCAACAGCCCTTCGACATAATTGACGCTTAAGACCCCTTAATGTATTTTAACTCGGATTAAAGGATGGCCTACTATAAAAAGGCCCCTCCACAGATGTAAACCAAGCGAGTCCATGCCCAGAGAATAGAGAAACACTTTTGCTACTTTTATTTATTCATTTCTATTTTTCTAACTTTATTGAAAGGTGAATCCACCAACTAAGGTTGTGTTGGACCTCCCTGGGCCCAAAAACCCTAAAACCAACAAGAGGTATCCCTTCCACATTCTAATTAATGACGAAGAATTGAAAACATTTTCTATTCCTATTCCCATCCTGTCCCAGTAGGTATATGGGAATTCTGTTAAATTTTGAAGAAACTGCCATATTATATATATATATATATATATATATATATATATATATATATATATATATATATATATATATATATATAATTTAAAAATTTTCAAATATGTAAGAAATTACGAGTAAAATTTTATAAGTATAATTAACATTTAAAATATGAAAATACTTCTTTCCCAGTATGTTTTTACCTCATAAAATCTCTCCTTAAAATTATTCAATTAAGAGGCTCATTAAATATCATAATGTTGAATAGTCAAAACATTTTCATTGGTGGAAATAAGAACATCTCCAACTGTTTGGTTTTTGCACAACATTTTAGGAAGCCAAGTAGGAGAGAGAGAGAGAAAAAAAAAAGGATAAAAAGCAGTTGACAATTAAAAAAAAAAAACCTAACGTTAAAAAGGTCAGAGTGGGGAGTGGCCGCCAACTCTGACGCGTCGTAGCGGGCGCGTGGAGAACACACGCCCATTGAGGAGTGCAGTGCGCTCCAAACGCGCGAGATGCGTTTTTTTTTTCTTCTTCTTCTTCTCTTGCAAAAATCATGTATTTGCAGGAGAAAAAGACCTTGAAAAACCAGTGTTCCCATTAGTTTTCTTCTCATCCAACCAGTTTTTTCTCTGAAAAAACCCAACAAAAACCACAAATGTGGATGCCCCAACGGTTTAACTTTTTCTAACTCAGACGGTAAAGAAATGCAGTGAAAAGTGGAGGGGTGTTTAGCATTACCCTAAATTATTATTGTAGTTGTAGACTTTAAGTCTTTTTAAATTTATTAATTTAAAATTATAGTAAATTAAAATGAGTTATTGCTGGTGTATTTGGAATAACAGGAATGATCTTGTGTGGAATAGTCAGCCATGGAACTCAGTCAGAAATGAGGCAACATCTCTAGTTATGGATTGGTTGGGAAGCATTGAAGGTGGTGGGCTTGGATTAATAACTTCAAATAATCCAAATACGGTCCCTATCCATAATGCAGATAGTGTAAGTGTGTTTGTTGATGCTGGTATTTTTTCCGATACTGGTGAAGCTTATTATGACATCTTTGTTCAAGATGGTAATGGAACTTTCGCAGGAGCTAAAAATGGACATGTCAAATGCTTGAATGATGCTCATCTAGAGGAGGCCTTGGCGATCAGGGAAGCACTATCTTGGCTTAAGGATAGGGGTTTCAACAGAGTTGCCGTGTTATCAGATTGTCAAATGGTTTGCAGGTTTCTCAATGGCACGTCTCAGGATCTTTCATATGCTGGCTGCGTTTTGCGAGAGTGCCGTGATCTTAAAAGACACTTTGAATCAGTGTCCTTTCAGTTTGTTTCTAGATCAGTGAACAAAGTAGCTCAAGCCTTGACAAGAGCAATGCGTTCTCAAACTGGTCCTAATTGTTGGTTATTTTCTGTTCCTTCTTGTATTGAACATCTTCTTTAAAGAAACGTTTTGCTTAGGTTTTCAAAACAAAAAAAAAAATGAGTTACATTTTAAAAATAGGAATTGGATCGAAATAACCCACATTCTACTATTACTTAACGCAACACAATTCATATTTTAGTCAGTCGTTATATCATGCACTACGGTGCATAATCGATTATGCACCGCGTGTCAAAACGGTGCCGTTTTTACAGTTATAACGGAGTGACACTACAGTGTGTCTAAACTGACACTGTCTCACGTATTATTTTTATATTATCAAATGAAATTGCAGTTATATCAAAATGATACTGTAGTTGTGGTGAAATGAAACTATAGTATATATAAAATGAAACTGAATAACATTTCATATATTTGAGAGTATATTGTACAATGAAGTTGTAATTATATTGAAATGATCATGTAGTTGTGTTTTAATAAAACTATAGTGCATATAAAATAAAATTAAATAACATTTTCACATATTTGAGTACATAAATATTGAATGAAACTGTAGTTATATCGAAATGAAACTGCAGTATATACAAAATGAAACTGAAGAACAGAGTTATTTTTTGTGAAAATTTTAATTTTTTTTATTAAACAAAATGACATCGTTTTGATGCACAGTGCATGATATTAAACAAAACGACATCGTTTTGATGCGCAGTGCATGATATTAAACAAAACGACATCGTTTTGATGCGCAGTGCATGATCGATCATGCACTGCGGTGCACGATATAAATTGCATATTTTAGTATGACCCATATGAGTGTAGACGAATAGGGCACAACCCATTTGATATCATTACCCAAAAGAGGAGGAAGAAAGAAAAGGGCAACTTGATGTTCAAACCCTGAGGGCAAGGTAAAAATGTGGAAAGACAGAGGACCCGGAGTAAAGATCCTTTGGCTCTGGACCATCGGAACTGCCGCCGGTATTTTTTCCGATCTTCTTCGTCAATTTCTTCACCGTCACGGTAGATGATGGACGCCTTATTTATTCTCGTTTTTCTGTTGCAGTTTTGGTGACTAGTGTGGTGAGGACTAGGCTGAGAGACATGGATCAGCAGTTCATGAACGCTACTCAACAACCGCCGAACCCTGAAGCCACTGCTGACTCCGAAATCCTCATTGACGACAACCCACCTACTGGAAAATCCATGAAAGTAGACCAGTTATAGTAACTCTCTCCATGTCAGAAGCTCCTTGAAATTGGAGTTGCATGTCACCTGTTCGACGAAATGTCAGTGTAATAACAATCGTCCTTTTGTCCAAGAATTTCAAAATTTCTTTTTCCTCGACTCTTTTCATATTTTTTTTTTGTGGGATATTTATCTTGCTGAAGAAAACTAAAGTGGGTTAATCTTAACCAGGCTTCAGCTTCTCTTTTTTACAAGTATTGCATGTTTTCACCTGTTGCCTTTCTTGCAAAGAAATTTTCAAAATCGAAGTGTTTGATGGTTGACTTACTTCTTCCAAAATGTTGAATCCTCAACCCCTAAGGGCTCATACTTTGGTCAGACAGAGCATTTTGGATGATGTAAATCAGGGTGACTCAATGACTCAGCAGACATGGCCAAATGTCGGTGCTCTCAAGAGATCTATTCACTTAGGGCATAAATCTCGCTCAAGGAATATGTCCATTTAGAGCATAATCCCCACACTATCGCTGTCGAAGTTTGAACTTTGATCTCTTCTTTCAAATATTACCTACTGGACCAGTGAACTATGCCTATGCAAGCTTAATGGTTGACTTGCTACTAACAGCACTTGGTGGCTTTGAACCAGGTGTGTTTAACCAAAGTTATTGGGTTCAAACTTTGAGAATCTAACTATTTTAAAACTCATGAGAGAGGTTTTGCTTGGGTACGAACATGATTAGTTTTGGTGCGTGGAATGTTAGGATGAAATTTATGATTAGAAAAAAATAATAATAAACAAAGTGCAGATGTATCTGTGGTTCTAGTATATATTGATGTCAGAACCAGAGCTGCATCACTTTCATTGCCATTCTTGAGTACGACACTCGGGGTGGTTCTCACTCACCCTGTTTTCACTCTTTTCATCTCTTTCCATACACGACCATGCTCATCTAATCTTTTGACGACGCTTCTAAATGAGAACCGTAAACAAAAAGCGTGTGTCAGAACTGTACGTTGTATTGGCTCAAACGCATGGACCACTTGAGCAACCTACTTGCTGACCCTGAGGCCCTTAACACCGCCTCGAGGGGTTGGTTGGTGAGGACCTGCATGGGGTGTGCTTGGAAGTAGTTGTCGTGGTGTCCACGACGAAGATTGCCTTTTCTGTGGGTGAGTACCTGAGCTCCGCACCTCGGAGGGCTCGGCTCATGTAGTACACTGGTTGTTGGGTTCCCACGTCATCCCTGACCAGCACAGAGCTGATCGCGGCTTACGAGATGCCTGTAACACCCCCAAAACTTAAACATAAAACAAGACATTCAAACTTAGAGATAAGTAGAAAGTCTAACCAATTAATTTAAAACTAAGCAGAAGATAAACAGTTAAGAGATAAACAGTTAAGTAGGGATTTTATGCCACATCTAGATTTCCAACCTAGATGCACAGGCTTTACAAAAACACTATCCAAAAAGAGTCTACAAGTCCACGACTCACAGGCCAAAACAACTAAGCTAAGGGGGAGGGAAAGCTAGTCTAAACCGGGCTCCACTACGCGTTCTCGGATTGACTATTCACCTGAAAACATAAGGTATAACAACCGTTAGCAAAAATTGCTAAGTAACTCACTCCAATGCGTTGAAATACATAACATATACTTTATAGATGAAAACCGTTTTGAGACTTGAGAATACATAAGTATAGCCTTAACAACTCTACCTTTACAAATCACAAGGAATGGAAGCAATACACCGACCATACAAAGAATGTACTCCACAATACCACTCAAAACCACGGATCAACGATATGAATCAACTCAAAGAATAGAGATAATGAATCAAGAGATAACCAACGATATAGATGTAACACCCATAATTTTTAAACATTTAAAGTTTACGAAATAAAGACGAATCTAACATTAATTCCCAAACAGAGCATAAACTAAGCATAGCTTAGGGATGAAAAATGAGTAAGACCAATTCTTAGAGACGAATTCTATAATTATTTTATGAAAAATACGTACTATATGTACTCTCACACTCTACTCCCAATTTTTACTCCACACTTAAAATTTTGATGTAAACACATTTACATGGCCCAAATGAAGAAAATAACCTATCAGGCCCCGCCACATATTTGAAGGAGTAAGATTTAGAAGTCAATCATTATTGTGTGGATCATATTATCAAATAATGTATATTCCGTACACAAATAATATACTTTTAGTATATTAAAAATATGCATTGTATTCAGAGAAAATATATTATTTGAATATTGAAAATACATTATTTTATAGGGAAAATGACATTTTTTCTCCCTAAATTATATAGTTATAGCACTTTTCCCCCTTAAATTATTCATGTAAGCACATTAGTTCCCTCAATTATTTTCAAAGTGGCGGTTTTTTCCATTGATATATTAAATAGATATTTCTACCCTTAAAGTAAACATTTTATTTATTTTTATTCTCTAACAAATTATTGCATATACGTAGGGATGACCACGGTTCGGTTCTAATTGAACCGGACACTATAGCAATCGAATTAAAAGTCTCTAGTTATGATTCAGATCCAGAACCCAATATTTGGATTTAAGTTTATTAAAATTATTATGAATTAAAAAAACTGGATCCTGAACCGTGAACCAGCGGTTTTGGATCCGGTTCGCGATTTTGAACTGTCTTTATTTTAAAATTTTATTTTATTTTAAAATTTTATTTTATTTTAAAATTGTCTAAATTCAACAATAAATGTATTTTATTTTATTTTATTTTCAGTTCGGAACATGAACTGGCCATTCTGGTTCGCAATTTTAATAAACTCTAAATATCGGGTTTTGATTCTTAATTATAATTGGAATGTTTTGATTTGGTTGTTATAGTATCTTGTTTGGTTGAACCAAATTGTGGTTACAATTTGTTAGAGAAGAAAAATAAATGAAATATTTATTTTAAGGGTAAATATGTCTATTTAACATTTCAGGGGAAAAACAGCTACTTCAGGAGAAAAAGTGTTATAAGTATATAACTCAAGAAAAAAAGTGCTATTTTTCCTATTTTATATAATGTACATTCAATATACAAATAATGTACTTTTAATATATTAAAAATGTACTTTTTGTTATGATCCACACAACATTATAATTTGTTTTTAGAAGTACGCGTAATAGAACTCTTATCCTATAAATTAGGGATTAAATTTTTCCCATAAAAACAATTATTACATCGTTATAGTTGAAACTCCCTATGTTACTAAAATTAACACAAAACAACGAGGCATGGCTTGCCCACATGTCGGATCTTGAAAAGGAAACGGTCGGGCCGTGTAAAGCTTTGCACAGCCACAAACGCAAAACCTTAAAACAGCCTTCCTGGATTTCTACCCTTTCACCATTAACATACGCACAACATACATACGTATCTTATACACATTCATGGATGTAGTGCTACATTTATTGCCAAACTTGTAATAAGTCCTATCGGCGATTCTTTTGCAAATCTCAATCCTCTCCTCGTTTCTCTCTGCCCGTTTTGTTCGTTCATCTTCCCGTTAACTTGTCTGTTTTTGCAGGAAAAAGACAGGCGGGTATGTATCTGATCACCTCTTCTTGTTGAACAATTCTTGTGGAACTGCATGCCATACTTGTTTTTTTTGGTATTAATTTGGATTTGGATTTGATCCGAGAAAAAAGGTACTCTCTCATGATTGGATTTCTGGGTAATTCTGCTTATTTTCAGCTGATATGGGGGTGGGTGTTTTAAAATTTTGAGTATTTTATATATGATTTACATTAGGGGTAGAAAAGTTTCTCCTTGGATTGAAGAAACTTAAAGAGATCACTGGTTTGATAGATCTGATCTTGATGCTCTCCCCTGCTTTTGGTTTTCTTTAATTTTGTAATAATTTAGGAAGAACAAAAAGAGGGGAAAGAGGAAGTGAGTGGGTGTTTATATTCTTGTTATATATATATATATATATTTTAATATATTATTATACTATTCATATTGTACTTTTGTAGGTGTGGTATTAAAAGTTAGTTGCCTTTTGAGGCTGAAACAAATTTGGGGGATTGGATTATTGTGCTGTTTCCTAGTTGAAGTTTATTGGATTTGGCAGTGGATGCAAGGGTGATTTGATTGGATTGGGGAAAGTGGTCTGAAGAGCTCAGAGAGGGTATTATTAGGAGGGCTGTGACGGAGGCAAATACGGAAAATAGGGGTTGTGATTGTTTATCTGTTCTGGATTGCTTATCGAATATATTGAGGGCCCTCCGGATGGGGTCCTGCTTTTCTTCTGAAAGCAGGAGCCCGCATCCGGGTTCTCCCATGTCTGCTATTGGGATTCAGAAGAAGAAAAGCTTCAAGAGGAGGGCAGCGTCTCGGAATTCTTCGTTTGATTACAGGAGGGAGGAGCATTTGCACCGGATTCCAGGGCGGAGGTTCTTGAATGGCTCCAGTGAGGTGGCTGCCCTCTTTAGTCAGCAGGGGAAGAAAGGAACAAATCAAGACGCGATGATTGTTTGGGAGGTGTGTACTCGTATTTGCATCTCCATTAGGCACGGCACATAATAATTATACTGTTGCATCACTAATCATCTTTTAGGCTAATTAAATAGACTATGTTCGAATCCCAGCCAGCCAAGTTGGCTAAGGATCCACAAGGTCACGAGTTTGAATCCCAGACTCCTTGGTTTGAGCCGGTCAGCTATGGGCAATTTAGGCTGGTTTACCTTCCTGTGGTCCTTTGCCGGCTAGGGTCAAAAGGCGGGGTTTACCTAGTCTGGGGGGTTTCCCTTGTCACCCCAAATAGACTATATGTTTCATAAGCATCAAAGTATCATAGTTGAGCACTGCAACTGAAAGAAGTAAAAGTATCCAATGAAGTAGTATTCTTTAGATAATAGACATTGGTGCTTTGTAGACATGACTAGCATACAACTGCTCACTCTATGCTCCATTGGAAGTCGTAGCTATTATACAAGTTTCCTCCTTGCTCTATTATTCTCCAGTGCCTAGGGCGTTTCGTTTTTGTTTCTGTATATAATTTTCCCGTTTTCTGGCTTTTGCGTGTTCTTTTAAGATGATTTCTTTTCCTCTGAGAAGGAATGGTTAAATGATCCTTGTATTATTAAAATTTTCAGAATTTTGGATCAAGAACAGACACCGTCTTTTGTGGTGTTTTTGATGGCCATGGTCCTCATGGTCACATGGTTGCAAAGCGGGTGAGAGACTCTCTGCCCTTGAAATTAAGTGCCCACTGGGAAGTTAATACTAAAAGCGAGGATGTCCTTAGAGAGATCAACCTGAATTCTCTGGATAGCCTAAATTCTCTGGATGTTTCGGTAATAACTGCAGTTGAGGAGCCAAGTGCCTCTACTGACGTTGAAGAAGTTCAAAAGCACCCCGATGCCTTGAAGGAATCATTCTTAAACGCTTTTAAGGTCATGGATAGGGAATTGAGATCCGTTACGAATATAGATTGCTTCTGTAGTGGGACTACTGCAGTAACTCTCGTGAAACAGGTAACTATACAAACTGTGGGGTCAAAAGTCGCGTTCTATCTTATTATGCCATTACAAATGTTACTTTTTCAGGGTCGGGAACTTGTAATTGGGAACGTTGGAGACTCTAGAGCTGTACTGGGTACAAGAGATAAAGACGATTATATTACTGCTGTACAGTTGACTGTGGATCTTAAGCCTAATCTTCCAGGTGAATTTGCTACTATTTCTCAGTGTCTTTGTTTTGAACTGATCTCCTAAGTTTGAATTGCACCATTTCTTGGGCATGCCACTATCCTCGACCAATATTGAGCTCTACATTTTAAAAAAATAATATTTTCTAAGAGTTAATTCCAGCAATGGTCCCTTGAGTATGATGATTTTCCACAATTGGTCCTCGACTTTTAATTTGGACAATTTAACCATCTGACTATCAAAATCTTTCCAATTGTAGTCCTTCCGTCAAATCCTGGTTAAGTGGCTGTCAAATTGAGGGATAAAAACGTACTTTTCCTACTGAGTGAAAATTGGACAGGCCGACTCCTTTTTTTCTTCTCCGCCCCATCCCAGCTTCTGGTCCACAAGAAACGTAACCAATAACTTTAAGAACAGTAATGACGGTGCGGCCTCAGCTGGTTCGAAGATTATTGACCGGAGAAAACATTCTTCTCGGTCTCGGGGGGCTCTACGGCGTTGCCAATCTCGCCGGCACCGGAGTCGGCCACCAACTCCTGTTGATAAATCCATTGTCCGACTCCGAGTCGAAAATGCCGTTAATCTCGAAAGGAAGGAGACAGTGTTTTCCTTTCTTCTCCGGAGTCAGATGTTGATTCACTTCTATCAGCCCAAATGGGAGACGTGAGTGATGAAAATTTTGAATTTATAGAGGATGATGAAGAGGATACTTTTCAACCCCAGAAGGGTAATGTAGTGTTTGTATGTGCACAGTGCACTTGATGGGTGGGCTTTAGTATTAGTTATTTTGTTGAATTTTATGCTTCAAAACTTGGTGCAAGTTCATTTGCATTGCAGAAGGCATTTTGGGGTCCTAGATATTTCAACGCCAAGACCAAGATGATTGTAGGTAAGAAGGGAGTTAGTGGAACCAAGGCTCGGCCAATGTTTGTGCAATTTGTGCTTGAGAAAGTTATCAAGTCAATCTATGGCAGGTTTATCAAGCTGCATTGGAAGCAGATGGCGATAAGGGGATGCTTGAGAAAGTTATCAAGTCATTCAATTTGTCCATACCTCCTCGTGAACTTCAACATAAGGATCCAAAAGCAGTGCTTCAGTCAGTCATGAGCCGCTGGCTGCCCTTATCTGATACAGTTTTGTCAATGGTTGTTAAATACATGCCTGATCCCGTCTTTGCTCAGTCTTTTCGAATATCACGCTTGCTTCTGAAGAGAAAAGACAGTGGAGGTAACTCTGTCCAAAATGTTTGCTGTTTCATCAAAAATGCTTCCTCGCGGAGAGATTGTTGATGATAATGGAAATGGTGATTCAGAAGAATGTTTCCTAGCATGTGCTAGGATCTTTAGGGCAGAAGATTTTTGTTCTTTCTGCTCTTTATGATCCATTAAAGGTTGAATCAATGCAGAAACATGTGCAGGAGGCTGACTCCGGCTGCCGGCGAGATTGGCAACGCCGTAGAGCCCCCTGAGATCGAGAAGAACGTTTTCTCCGGTCAATAATCTTCGAACCGGCTGAGGCCGCACCGTCATTACTGTTCTTAAAGTTATTGGTTACGTTTCTTGTGGACCAGAAGCTGGGATGAGGCGGAGAAGGAAAAAAGGAGTCGTCCTGCTCAATTTTCACTCAGCAAGGAAAATGACGTTTTTACCCCTCAATTTGACAGCCACTTAATCAAGATTTGAAGGAAGGACTACAATTGGAAAGATTTTGATAGTCAGATGGTTAAATTGTCCAAATTAAAAGTCGAGGACCAATTGTGGAAAATCATCATACTCAAGGGACCATTGCTGGAATTAACTCTATTTTCTAATTTTGTAATCTAGGAACTTTGAAAGCTTGACTAGTAATTTAGATCGAGCTATCCCCTATCCTGCATTGTATTTGAACTACGGTGTCAAACTTCTCTTGAACTTTCCTTTTTCTGATTTAACAGTGGAAGCGGAGAGGATTCGCAAATGTAAGGGGCGTGTATTTGCTCTCCGTGATGAACCTGGGGTAGCAAGAGTGTGGCTTCCAAATACCGACTCTCCTGGCCTTGCCATGGCACGTGCTTTTGGAGATTTTTGTCTCAAGGATTTTGGTCTCATCTCTGTGCCAGAAGTTTCGTATAGACGTTTAACGGACAAAGATGAATTTATTGTCTTGGCAACGGATGGGGTATAGTATATAACTTTATTTTGTTCTTGTAGCATCTCCTTTCTTGAAGATTTTATTTTAGGAAAAATTGCACTTTTGGTCCCTAAGTTATAGGGTAATTGTAGTATTTGTCCCTATTTTTTAGTCGTGCTCAATTCTCGTCCCCAAACTATAACTAACGTTATACATTTCGTCCTTTTTTCTAACAGGTCGTGCTCACTTCTCGTCCATATAGCTTAGGGACAAGAAGTGAGCACGACCTGTTAGAAAAAGGACGAATTTATAACGTTAGGGACGAGAAGTGAGCACGACTTGTTAGAAAAAGGACGAAATTTACCACGTCAATTATAACTTAGGGACGAGAAGTGAGCACGACCAACAAATAGGGACAAATCCTACAATTACCCTATAACTTAGGGACGAAAAGTGCAACTTTCTCTTTGAATTTTTAAATTGTTACTTTTATTCTTATTATTATTTTGCATTTTCTTCATGTCCACCCATCATGAATCAATAAATTTTGCAGATTTGGGATGTTCTCTCTAATGAAGAGGTAGTTAAGGTAGTGGCTTCATCAACGCGTTCATCTGCAGCTAAAGCGCTGGTTGAAACTGCTGTTCGAGGCTGGAAGACCAAATACGCGAATTCCAAAGTTGATGATTGTGCGGTTGTCTGCCTCTTTCTCAATTCAAAGTCAAATGATATGTCTTCGGCCTCCAGGGCTGTTGCAACGGAAAAGGAGGCTGACCGACATGAACAGGGGGAACTTTCGGACGAGAGTCGAGAGGAAGTGTTAGAGCAAGAGGACTTGAATGAGGAAGTCGGGAAAGAATGGTCTGCCCTTGAAGGGGTGTCTCGGGTGAACACCCTGGTGACGTTGCCAAGGTTTGTGCCGGAAAAGGAGGATAAGAAAGCTATTGGAGGGACAAAGATGAAGAAGCAATGAAAAAAAAAGACTCGCTCCCACCTTTGAGGTCTGATTATTCCTAAAACCCCAATTTCACTTTCCTTTATTTTTTCATCTTATCTCTACTCTACAATGGGGGAAATGATTTGTAAAACCATTGATGTTCATTCTGCACTGGAGGGGTGGACCGGGCTATATTAGTGTGTCTGGGAATCATTGTTTTTCTCCCTCGAGCTAGTGTGGGTAGAATCCGAGTTTTGCCATATCCAACTGGCCATCATTATTAATGTCTCTAATTTTGCCCGTTGAAGTTGTGTTATACGGTCAACAATGTTGTTAGTGTTCCGGTAATATATTGTGGCTAGGCTAGGCTAGGCTAGGCTAGGCTACTTGTTTCCAAGTGATTTCGTGTTCCTCCTCCCCTCCCCATTCCCCATCCCTCAAGAACTTCACAATATATTCATTTCATTTGTGGTTATGGAGTTATCTTGCTTTCATTTCTAAGAGCAGGCTTCTAAAGATATTATGTGAAACTGAAACCAAATGGATGGACCATATTTAGGATTTGTGACAATGAGGCTTCTGGAATCTTTGTTGTCCGAGGTTGGGGGAGTATTGTTTCAACTTTAGTTAACTTTTGGTTGGTGCACAACACACTTTCCTGTGATTCCTGTGGGGTAGTGCTTTGTGAGCAAATTATTGTGTGAACCATAACAAAAAGTACATTTTTAATATATTAGAAGTACATTATTTGTGTATTGAATGTACATTATATAAAATAATGTATTTTCAGTATTCAAATAATGTACTTTTCCTGAATACAATATATATATTTATAATATACTAAAAGTATATTATTTGTGTACTGAATGTATATTATTTGATAGTATGGTTCACACAATTATGATTGTGCCTTGTCTTTCATCTTTTCAAGATTGTTAGTGTTTTGTGGGCCTTTGTGGATGTGTATTATTAGTACTTTTTTGTTTTTGAGTTTTCTAGAATGTGAAAACGAAAACTCCTTTGTCTTTATTTTTTTTATTTGGTGTACCTACTTGAGCCGGATGAAAGGAAACATTCACGTCCGATTTCGAAGGGGGAGCTCCTATGGAATCCTATCCCAATTTTTCTTTTTCTAGGCCCATAATTAAAAATCCACTTTTTTTATGATTACGGAATTTATTCGAATATGAAATCCAATCTTGGAAATACAGAATCTTCTTTTTTTTTTTTTTTTTTTTTTACTACCGAAGGTTTTGATACATTTTGCAATTGAGAAATTTCTACGGGTGCGGGGCTATCCTAGAACAATTAGCTGATCTAGATTTACGAATTATTATAGAGAAGAATTCGTTAAAAATGCATGCATTATGTCAAAATTACTTTGAGAATCACATGTTATCAATTAATCTTTAAAAAAAAAAGAGAAATATAATTTTATTGATTGCTTAAAATAAAGCTTGATAGTTTGTTGATAGTTTAAAATAAATTATAAACTATAAAATAAGTTATGTTGAATAGAAAGTGAAAAAATTTATTTTGTTTTGTGGATTGTTCCAACGTTTTTTAATCTACTATATATACTAATAAGACACCAAGAGAGTTAGGCCTATAATGGGTAGAAAAAATGGCTGTCAAATTTTTTAATCAAATGAATAGATCAGATTGATCAAATTTTAATTTTTTCTTAAAATTTTCTAATTTATCCTTAATGAATATGATTATCCGTTAACTTTTCCGTTAAATATTATCTTTTCCGTTAATTTCTGTTAGTTCACCGTTAACTTACTCATTGATTTCAATAAGAAAGGTCTTAGGTTCGAACCTCATCCCAATCAAAGTTGGCATAATTAGTACTCTATTTTACTCTTATTAAATTACTAGTTTTTTACGGGCATTGCGCGATTGGGATAATGCCCAATGTTATTCTTTTAAATAAATACTTTAATATATCAAGGCAAGATTATATTGGAATTGTTCATGCATAGATAATTGAATGTTATATTTGCGTATTTAAATAGGCGATTCTAAGTTTACAAATGTAAGATAATATAGTCAAGATTGATTATAATTGTCAATAAAATAATTGTACGTATAGGTATGGTTGAAACCAAATACGGGATATAAGGGAGAACAAATAAAAATTAGGGCATAAAATATTAAATATATACTAATATTGAAGAGCTAACTGCTTATTGCCAAACAAGGACATTACAAGATAGTTTCCCACTTCAATTTGTTATGTGATTTGAATACTCGTTTTGTCAATAAATCTCCAAGTAGTTAATATGATTGGATTAATTATATTTTTTTATTTTTTAATTTTTTAAAACAATTATATATTAATATTGAAGAGCTAATGATTGCCAAACAAGGAAATCGCGAGATAGTTTCCCACTTCAATTTGTTGTGTGATTTGAATACTCGTTTTGTCAATAAATTCCCAAGTAGTTAATATGATTGGTTTAATTATATATATTTTTTATTTTTTAAAAAACAATTATTATTATTATTATTATTATTATTATTATTATTATTATTATTATTATTATTATTATTATTATTATTATTATTATTATTATTATTATTATTATTATTATTATTATTATTATTAAATATATGTATACTCTTAGGTCATTTTAGATGTTAATCTAAACAGTTAATTTTTTCAAATATTTTTTTACTAACCGTTGATATAATCTGCTGGTCAAATTCACTAATATAATCCGCTAACGCTAACCGCTAACTGCTGATTGCCAAACAAGGACATTGCGAGGTAGTTCTCACTTCAATTTGTTATGTGATTTGAATATTCTCTTTGTCAACAAATCCCTAAAGTAGTTAATATGATTGACTTTATTAATTATACTAGTTTTTTACGCGCATTGCGCGATTGGGATAATGCCCAATGTTTTTTTTAAATAAGTACTTTAAAGTATATTAAGACAAGATTATATTGAAATTGTTCATGGATAGATAATTGAAGGTTGAATTTGTGTATTTAAATAGGTAATTCTTCTACCAAAGGTTGAGTCCCCTACCCCAAGGGCCCCCCACACTCTAACCCGACAGAGCATTGTAGGAAGTTGTAAATCACGGTGACTCAATGGTTCAGCAGACAGGACCAAATGCCGGTGTGAACAAGGAATCTGCCCACTTTGGACATAATTCCCGCACTGCCGCCGCCGAGGTTTAAACCTTGGTCTCTTCTCCCAAATACTGCCCACTAAACCATTGGCCCGTGCGGGTTAAATAGGTAATTCTAAGTTTACAAATGCAAGATAATATAGTCAAGATTGATTATAATTGTCAATAAAATAATTGTATAGGTATGGTTGAAACCAAATACGGGACATAAGGGAGAACAAATAAAAATTAGGGCATAAAATATTAAATATATACTAATATTGTTTGAGGAGATTTCGACATTAGGATTTGTGGTTAAGTTCTATTAAGACTTTAATATTAGAATTAGATTAATGATGTAATTATAATTCTATATTAGACGTTAATATTATAATTAGACTAACGGTGAATTAACGGTATTTAACGAAAAAGTTAAATGGATAATCATATAATTAAGGATAAATTAGAAAAATTTAAAAAAAAATTAAAACCTGAACAATTTGAACCATTCATTTGATTTAATAATTTGGCGGTCATTTTTTCTACCCAATGTTAATAATTAAATAAATTCGTTGGTCAAATCCGCTAATATAATCCGCGCGCTAACAGCTGATTGTCAAACAATGACATTGCAAGGTAGTTCTCACTTCAATTTGTTGTGTGATTTGAATACTCTCTTTGTCACAAAATCTCTCAAGTAGTTAATATGGTTGGCTTTATTAATTATATATTTTTAAAATTTTTTCATGGTATTAATAAAATACTTGGTAAATAAATATATAGCATTATTTTGTATTATAACTTTGATATTTAATTAGAAAAATAGTGCAAAAAAAAAGATAATAGACAATGCAGTGAATATAATCAATTGATGAATTTCAATGTAAAAATTTTTACATTTGAGAAAAATAAAGACAATATAACTAATGAAAATATTTCTCTTAATTAATTTATTGATAATGAATAATTTTTTTTCACTGAATTAAGACATTGTAAGGACAATGTAACGAATATAATCAATTAATAAATTTGAATATAAAGAATTTTTATATTGTAGAAAAAGAAAGACAATATAACTAATACAATTATTTCTCTTATTTAATTTATTGATAATGAATAATTTTTTTTTGAATAAAGGCATTGTGGACACATAATTCTAAATTAAAGAAATGCATATCTATAATTTTTTGTTGTAGCTACTACATTATTATTTATATAATTTAATAAGAGTAAAATAGAGTACTAATTATGCCAACTTTGATTGGGATGAGGTTCGAACCTAAGACCTTTTTTTTATTTATTTATTGAAATCAATGAGTAAGTTAACGGTGAACTAACGGCAATTCTTAAAATTTTAACGGAGTTAGTAACGGTGTGTGGGTATTTTAGGAAATTTTAGTGTAAAATTTAAATCTTATCAATCTTTTAATCAATCTGAGCCATTCATTTGATTAAAATCTGTGACCGCCATTTTTTCTACCCATTATAGGCCTAACTCTCTTGGGCTCTTTTTAGTATAGTAGATTTTTTTAATTTTTTCATGGTATTAATAAAATACTTGGTAAATAAATATATAGCATCATTTTGTATTATAACTTTGATATTTAATTAAAAATAGTACACAAAAAAAGATAATAGACAATGTAGTGAATATAATCAATTGATGAATTTGAATGTAAAGAATTTTTACATTGGATAAATATAAAGATAATATAACTAATAAAATTATTTCTCTTAATTAATTTATTGATAATGAATAATTTTTTTTTTTAATAAAGACATTGTAGGGATAATGTAGCGAATATAACCAATTGATGAATTTGAATGTAAAGAATTTTTATATTGGAGAAAAATAAATACAATATAAATAATGAAATTATTTCGTTTATTTAATTTATTGATAATGAATAATTTTTTTTTGAATAAAGACATTGTATACACATAATTTTAAATTAAAGAAATGCATATGTATTATTTTTTGTTGTAGCTACTAAATATAGAGTACTAATTATGTCAACTTTGATTGGGATGAGGTTCGAACCTAAGACCTTTCTTATTGAAATCAATGAGTAAGTTAACGGTGAACTAACAAAAATTAACGGAAAAGATAATATTTAACGGAAAAGTTAACGGATAATCATATTCATTAAGGATAAATTAGGAAATCTTATGGAAAAATTAAAATATGATCAATCTGTGCCATTCATTTGATTAAAAAATTTGACCGCCATTTTTTCTATCCATTATAGGTCTAACTCTCTTGGGCTCTTATTAGTATAGTAGAAATAATAATTTAATAGCTACAACAAAAATAATACATATGCATTTATTTAATTTAGAATTATGTGTCTACAATGTCTTTATTAAAAAAAAAAATTATTCATTATCAATAAATTAAATAAGAGAAATCATTTCATTAGTTATATTGTATTTATTTTTCTCCAATATAAAAATTCTTTACATTCAAATTCATCAATTGATTATATTCAATACATTGTCCATACAATGTCTTTATTAAAAAAATTATTCATTATCAATAAATTAATTAAGAGAAATAATTTTATTAGTTATATTGTCTTTATATTTCTCCAATGTAAAAATTCTTTACATTCAAATTCATCAATTGATTATATTCACTACATTGGCTATTATCTTTTTTTGTGCACTATTTTTTAATTAAATATCAAAGTTATAATACAAAAGAGTAAATACCCAAAATGGTCCCTCGACTATAGCTAAATTCACAAATTGGTCCTCGACTTTCAATTTCAACCAATTAAGTCCTTAACTTTGCAATTTTAACACAATTTGGTCCTCTGTCTATTTGACCGTTTGTTGATTGTGATTTTTGAGGGTATATATGTACTTTAATGGTCAATCGTCGATTTTTTAAGGTTCCGGTTGCATTTCCAGACCGCACTGTTACATTTGAATCCACTGTCGAAAGCAATCTACCAAATCTGGTCGTCTTTCTTCATCCTCCCTTTGGATTCAATGTAGTTGAGTTCGTACCAGAGCGAAGAAGACGACGTGTTTCCGTACCGGTGCAATGTCATCCTGGAGATCGTCGATGACGGCACGGCCGCCGCCGTTGATGTAGAAGTGTTCGAAGGCCTGTTTTCAGTCGGGAATGTAGGGTTTACATATGGGATTGAAGATTTCCGGCCGATTAGGTGAAGAGGAAGAGGAGCTTCTCCAATACCGGGAGAACGAGCGGGCCGATTGTGGTTATGTTGGATTTGAGGGCTTCGCCGGCGGTCTTCTGAGAGGTTGATTCTGACTTTCCCTTGCGAATCTTCCTGCTCGTAAACGCAGCGGTAGGCTTTGTCGTCGGTGCCCTTGTGCGATGGACCATGAAATTACATATATATCCTCAAAGATCACGATCAACAAATGGTCAAATTGATGGAGAATCAAATCGTGTCAAAATTGTAAAGTTAAGGACTTAATTGGTCGAAATTGAAAGTCGATGACCAATTTATGAATTTAGCCATAGTCGAATGACCATTTTGGGTATTTACTCAATACAAAATAATGCTATATATTTATTTACCAAGTATTTTATTAATACCATGAAAAAATTTTAAAAATATAATTATTAAAGTCAATCATATTAACTACTTGAGGGATTTGTTGACAAAGAGAGTATTCAAATCACACAACAAATTGAAGTGAGAACTACCTTGCAATGTCCTTGTTTGACAATCAACAGTTAGCGGTTAGCGTTAGCGGATTATATTATTAGTGAATTTGACCAGCGAAATATCAACGATTGGTAAAAAGATATTTAAAAAAAATTAGTTGTTTAGATTAACATGTAAAATGACATAATAATAGTAATAATAGTAGTAGTAGTAGTAATAATAATAATAATAATAATAATAATAATAATAATAATAATAATAATAATAATAATAATAATAATAATAATAATAATAATAATAATAATAATAATAATAATAATAATAATAATAATAATAATAATAATAATAATAATAATAATAATAATAATAATAATAATAATTGTTTTTAAAAATTAAAAAAATATAATTAAGCCAATCCTATTAACTACTTGGGGGATTTATTGACAAAAAGAGTATTCAAATCACACAACAAATTGAAGTGGGAAACTATCTCGCTATGTCCTTGTTTGGCAATCCGCAGTTAGCTCTTCTATATTAGTATATATTTAATATTTTATGCCCCAATTTTTATTTGCTCTCCCTTATGTCCCATATTTGGTTTCAACCATATCTATACAATTATTTTATTGACAATTATAATCAATCTTGACTATATTATCTTGCATTTGTAAACTTAGAATTGTCTATTTAAATACACAAATTTAACATTCAATTATCTATGCATGAACAATTTCAATATAATCTTGCCTTGATATACTTTAAAGTACTTATTTAAAAAAAATATTGGGCATTATCCCAATAGCACAATGCGCTTAAAAAACTAGTATTCTCTATAAAAGTGAAATATAAGTTCAATATATAGAAGTTAAGAAATATGGAGTATTTCATTTAAATCAACATATAGAATGTGAAACAAACAAGCATGAGGTCATAGATGCTAGTCCATGCAACTTATCAAAGAAGCAGTCTTTAGTTGTTCGCAGATCACTTAACAAATAAGAAATCAACATGAGTAAAATGACTCAAGATTCTTTTTACATCCAATAATTTGACAACAACAAAGTTCATTTCTTGATGGTTAGGAGCTAGATTTAAAAAGATCGAAAAAAACCCTCAGCCTCAGATCTTGCTTATCCTTGCTTTTTTGTCACGTTATCGCTGGCCTACAGCCGAAGCTTTGATGGAAATCATTTGGATTTGTTTGAAACTCTTTATGTTCCTTCTGTTTCTAGGAATTTAATTTCTTTGTCAAAACTGGACTCTTATGGATTTTCCTTTTTAAGTTTGGAAATGGTTGTTTCAGTTTATTTAAGCAAAATCATTTTATTGGTTCTGGTATTCTTTTCGATGGTTTGTACAAACTAGAGCTTGACAATCTTTTTGCTGAAATTCTTTTAACCCCGCATCATTGTATTGGAACTAAACGAAGTTTAGTGAATGAAAGATCAGCTTACTTGTGGCATAAACGTTTGGGTCACATATCTAAAGAAAGGATTCAAAGACTTGTAAAGAACGAAATCCTTCTTGAATTGGATTTTACTGATCTTGGTATTTGTGTGGATTGTATTAAAGGAAATATTCAAACCACACAAATAAGAACGCAGCCACAAGAAGCACACGGCTCCTTGAAATTATACACACTCATATATGTGGACCTTTTGATGTCCCAACATTCGGAAAAGAAAATATCATCACATTTATTGATGATTTTTTTCACGTTATGGTTATGTCTATTTGTTGCATAAAAAATCTCAATCAATAAATGCCTTGGAGGTATTTGTGAATGAGGTCGAAAGACAAATGGACAAAAATGTGAAAATTATAAAAGATCTGATAGGGGTGGTGAGTATTATGGAAACTATAATGAAAGTGGACGATGCCCTGGTCCATTTGCTAAATTTCTTGAAAGACGTGGTATTTGTGCAAAATACACAATGCCTGGTACACTACAACAAAATGGTGTTGCAGAAAGGCGTAATCGTACATTGATGGAAATGGTTAGGAGTATGATGAGTTATTCTTCTTTACCCTTATCACTGTGGACATATGCTTTAAAAACCGCTGCCTATTTATTAAACAGGGTTCCTAGTAAGGCAGTTTCAAAAACACCATTTGAACTGTGGACAGGAAGGAAACCTGGTTTAAGGCACCTTCATGTTTGGGGATGCCCAACGGAGATACGCATTTATAATTCACATGAAAAGAAACTGGACTTAAGAACAACTAGTGGATTTTTCATTGGTTATCCAGATAAATCTAAAGGGTATAGATTCTACTGTCCTAGCCATACTACTAGAATTGTTGAAACTGGAAATGCCAAGTTCATTGAGAATGATAACATAAGTGGGAGCATTGAACCACGAAAAGTGGAACTTAAAGAAGTTACGGTGCAAGATTCTCTGATATCTTCTTCTCAATTTGTTGTTCCGGTGCGTCAAATTACTCTACCTAAAGTTACTCAAATTGCTCAGCCTGCAACGGTTGAACAATTTAATCACATGCCTGAACAACAAATTAATGATAAAGAGATTAATGGTCAATCACTCCATGATGAAGTTAACAATGAACCCACAAATGATATTCCTACAGAAGTAGCATTAAGAAGATCTCAAAGACAAATGAGATCTGCTATATCTGATGATATGTGGTTTATCTTCATGAATTAGATTTTGACATTGGTATTGATGAAGATCCAGTTTCATTTTCACATGCTATAAATAGTCATAATTCTTCTAAATGGGTCGAATCCATGAAAGATGAGTTAAAATCAATGGAACATAATGAAGTATGTGATCTTGTTGAATTGCCTAAAGGTTGTAAACCCGTTGGCTGTAAATGAGTTTTTAAGGCCAAACACGACTCAAATGACAATATTTAACGATACAAGGTCAGGCGTGTTGCCAGAGGTTTTACTCGAAAGGATGGTATTGATTTCAATGAAACATTTTCACCTGTTTCAAAGAAAGATTCATTTAGAATAATTATGACACTAGTAGCTCATTATGACTTAGAGCTACAGCATAAGGATGTGAAAACTGTCTTTCTGTATGGAAATTTAGAGGAAGAAATTTACATTAAGCATCCTGAGGGTTTTTTTTTTTTTTTTTTTTTTTTTTTTTTTTCAATTGAAGGAAAGGAACACATGGTGTGTAAACTTAACAGATTGATATACGGACTTAGACAAGCTTCCTGACAATGGTATCTTAAGTGTAATGATACTGTAACGACCTTTGGATTTAAGGAAAACACTGTTGATCGGCGTATATATCTAAAGGTCAGTGGGAGCAAGTTTATATTTTTGATTTTGTATGTCGATGACATTTTGCTCGCTACTAATGAACTTGGTTTAATGTACCAGACTAAGCATTTTCTTTCTAAGAATTTTGAAATGAAAGATATGGGTGAGGCATCCTTTGTGATTGGAATTGAAAATATTTCGTAATAGATCACAAGGAGTGTTAGGATTGTCTCAGAAAGCATATATCAACAAAGTCTTAGAAAGATTTAGAATGTGGAGTTTGTGCCATGTTTTATGGCCAAAAATCATGGATTATGGTTGCGGAATTTTATTTCGGGACTTGGAATTGTCGATAGTATTGCCAAGCCGCTGAAAATTTATTGTGATAATACCGCAACAGCTTTCTTTTTCTAAAAACGACAAGTATACAAGTGGTGCTAAACGTATTGATTTGAAGTATATTGCCGTTAAAGAAGATGTTCGGGAACGGAGAGTATCAATTGAACACGTTAGCACTAGATTAATGATTGCAAACCCATTCACTAAAGCATTGCCACCAAAGGCATTTCATGACACTACTACAAAAAAATATATCCACTACACCCATAAAATGCTTTCCGCTACACCTGTGCAGGTGTAGCGAAATCCAGTGTCACTGAAAGCCCTGGATTTCCACTACACCCGTACAAGGTGTAGCGGAAGCGTAAAAAGTTGTTATTAATTTTTTTAATATAGAATTTTCGCGGCACCTGCTAATCTTTGGGTGCAGCGAAAAGTTTTTTATTATTTTTTTAATAATTGATTTCCGCGGCACCCACGTCACCGTGGGTGTCGCAGAAACCATTTTACTTTTTTTTTTTTTTTATATATAATTTCTTTCCGCGGTATTGCGGAAATATTTTTTTAATTAAAAAAAAAAATTTAGACATCAGCACTATTTATAATAGTATCATTACAATAATTAACCACAAGCAAAATATTATTACAATATCAAATTTTACATATCAACATTGTTTACAATAATTTACCACAATAAAAAAATTATTACAATAATCACAATAAAAATATTATTACAATAATTAACCAAAAGATTTCAAGCAAAAATTTTTACAAGCAACTCCATAAAATTCTTCCCGGCAGTCGAGCTTGTGCTGCTCAACATAGCTTCGTACCTCGACCCACTCTCGAAACCAACCCGCAACAAAGGTTGAGACTTAAGAGAGAAAGAGAGTGAGCGCCATAAACAGAGAGGTTGAGAGACAGTAGAGCTGACCCAAAAAAAGTAAAAAATAACAGATCTAGAAAGTGGAATCAGAAAGAAAAAAAATTATAATAGAAAGAGGAAATGATGAAATCAGATCTGGATGGTGTATGAACAGATCCGTTGCTCATATGGAGAGATCGAACAGATCCGTAGGTCTCCATAGCGGTCCTCGTCCCTGTCGTCGTCGCCGCCTTGTGGGTTTCTGGACGGCCGAGTTATCTTCTTCGATGGAGCGGCGGCCGTGTGGCGGTGGCAGTGGTAGAACGACGACAGATCTAGTTTCTTCTTCTTCTTCTTCTTCTTCTTCGATGGCCATTCTCTCAAGCTGACAAACCAAGAGAGAGGCATTAGAGTCGGTCACTGAAGTGGTGGCTGCAGGCATCGGCGGAGGCGGCATCATCTGTGGCTGAGAGAGGCAGCGGAGGAAGTGAATCTGAGAGAGGCGTAGGAAGTGAATCTGAGAGAGACAGTAGATTGAGATCTGGGTGGATGGCTAAGGATGTGTGAGTTTAATAATAATAATAATCGATGGAGGAGAGGAAAATAAATGAGTCAATCTGATCTAATTTTTTTTCCCTTGACTTTCCGCGGCACCGTATGTCATATGGTTCCGTGGAAAGGTAAATAATATTTTATTATTTAATTTTCTGCGACACCCTCCCTTTGGGGGTGCCGCGGAAAGTAAAAATAATATTTTATTATTTAATTTTTCGCGACACCTTCTCTGTGGGGTGTCGCAGAAAGTTTTTTGTTTTTTTTTTTTGTTTTTTGTTTTTATGTTTTTTTTTTTGTTTTTTGTTTTTTTTTTTTTTAAATGAAATTACTTTCCACTACACCTTTAAAAATAAAGGTGTAGTGTATTCTTCTTTGTTTTAACTATTCACTACACCATTATTAAGGGGTGTAGTGTAAAGCACTACTTATATGTGCAATTTTGTAGTAGTGTGAGCATGTTGAAAGATTGGGCGTTATTGGAAACTGTTAACATTATGTTAATGTTGTGTTTTGATATATTTGATACTTAGAGCTCAATATAGCTTCGTTTTCTGTATTCAATATCCTTTTTAGTTTATGAAGTATATATACATGAATGTTTTATGTTGATATAAACAGGATTTGTCTTTGACAAAGACATTATCGTGGACCATCATGAAAAAATCATTATGAATCATATTGAGTTTGAAATTAATATTGTGATACATGGAAGGGACTGTGTTAAATTAGTGACAGATTACCGCCATGATTCTTATTAATTTCTAACTTAACGATGACTTATGTTTTGACCAATATAATGAAGGAATTAGCTTATACTATGCATATTATGTTTCAAGTTCATTATTAAATTTATGACTTATGAGTCAAGTGGGAGAATGTTAGAATAATAATAATAATAATAATAATAATAATAATAATAATAATAATAATAATAATAATAATAATAATAATAATAATAATAATAATAATAATTATTATTATTATTATTATTATTATTATTCTATGGTTTATTATAATTTATTGTGGCTCATAATTAAATATCTATTTATAATTTAATAATGAGATAATCCATTGGTCAGTTTTTTTAAGAAGATAAGATTGCAATTTCAACTGCATATCATCAGGTTTACGTTGATGGAATGTAATATTATTTATATTTCATTCTGAAACTCTGATCCCCTCCCCAACCTCTCTAAAAAAACTAAAACTCTCTCCATCAGAGAATTAGATTAAGTGAATGTTAAAGGTGGGGGAGAAACTAAGTCTCTAACTTAAAGCATTCACTGATTAACCACAGAGCCCTTTTAGATACAGTATGTGAAAGATATGTGTTGTAAAGATCTTATGTTCATAGTGTTTGGAATATAGCGGAATAATGCGGAAGCGAAGAATCGAAAATTGAGAATTATAGAAGTTAAATAATAGGGAAAGTATAGGGAGATGCTGTGGATGACTGTGGTTTGATGCAAATGCCAGTGAGAGGCCACCAATTTACGTGGCAGAAGGGAAAGGGGACGCCGAATTGGATAAAGGAAAGGTTAGACAAGGCTTTAATAACGAATGATTGGGGTCTGCTCAATGAGAATGCATGGTTGGAGAATATTCGAACCCGGGCCTCGGATCACTCGATCCTTTTCCTCAGTATTAATGCGATTTGCATGCCAAGGGGAAGGGGGCCGCGGAGATTCAGGTTTGAAATGGCTTGGCTATTAGATGAGGGGTGCAAAGAAGTTGTAGAAACGGCCTGGCAGGAGGGGAAGACGGAGGGATTGCTGCATTGCCAGCAGTTGTGTGGAGAAAAATTAATGCGGTGGGGGGGTGACCAGTTTCATAAATTCGGGAAACGAATTAACCAGCTATAGCAGAGGCAGGATGCCATACGAGATAGACGAGATTTGGTAGCGCTAGCTGAGTACCAACAGATTGAGAATTCCCTGAAACGAATCGAGGCCCAGGAGGATGTGTTCTGGAGGCAGCGAGCTAAGCAGCACTAGCTACGCGGGGCTGATACGAATACAAAATTTTATCACAGGTATGCCTCTGCACGTAGGAAAAAGAATTTTATTTCTAGTATTAAATGTAATGCTGGTAACTGGGTGGAGGGGGATGATATGCATGCTGCTATACAAAATTATTTTGACAATATTTTTGCCTCTAGTGGATTGAGTTGTGATGATCCACTTTTTGGGGTCCTAGCCCCACGAGTAACGTTAGAACAGAATGTGATGCTTGACCGCCCTTTTGAAACTAATGAGGTTAAAGAGGCTCTCTTTTCAATGTATCCGGATAAGGCACCGGGTCCGGATGGGTTAAACCCGGGTTTTTACCAGCAGTTTTGGGGGATAGTGGGAGAAGATGTATCTGGCTTTATAACGAATGCTTTGAATTCCTGTGTATTCCCCGAGGGATTGAATGATACTAACATTGTTTTGATACCGAAGAAGGAGTTGCCTGAGACAGTTGCAGATTTAAGGGCGATTGCGTTGAGTAATGTCATTTACAAAATTATGGCCAAGATGATAGCAAATAGGATGAAAACACTAATGGGAGGATTAATACCAGAATCCCAGAGTGCTTTTATCCCGGGAAGGCTAATCACTGACAACATTCTAGTAGCAGCAGAGGTGGGCATTATCTGAATAGAAAGCAATGTGGTAGATTGGGGTGGAGTGCTTTAAAGTTAGATATGTCAAAAGCCTATGACAGAATGTAGTGGAACTTTCTTGAAAGGATGCTGACTGTTATGGGTTTTAGTGAGAAGTGGATAAAGCTCATTATGCTGTGTGTAAAGACTGTTAATTATACTGTAATGGTCAATGGTATAGCAGGGGACATGTAACACCAACCAGGGGACTCAGGTAGGGAGACCCTCTCTCTCCGTATTTATTTATTATTTGTGCATAGGCTCTCTCGATGGTATTACAGTATGAACAGTTGGCAGGCTCAATACATGGGTGCAGAGTTGCAAGGGGGGCGCCACCTGTATCGCACCTATTTTTTGCGGATGATAGTCTCCTATTTTTTAAAGCAAATATCCAGGAGGCGGGAGTTATAAGGCAGTGCCTTGCAAGGTATGAGAAATTGTCAGGCCAGGTGGTGAATTATAATAAATCTAATATATGTTTTAGCAGAAATACCCAGGAGGCTGACAGGGTGCAGATAGCGGATTGTCTGGGGGTGGTGCAAGCACCCAATTTTGGAAAATATTTGGGCCTACCTTTATTTGTTGGGAGAAATAAGAGAGCTGTTTTTTCGTATGTGGAGGAAAAGATCAGGCAACGAATTGGTTCGTGGAGTAAAAAATTACTTTCTCAGGCTGGTAATGAAGTGTTATTGAAAAGTGTAGCGCAATCTATGCCTACCTATTCGATGAGTGTTTTTTTGTTACCTGAGACAGTTTGTCAGTCAATTGAGCGAACTATGAATAAATATTGGTGGGGGAATGGAAGAGAAAGGGGAATACATTGGAAGGCATGGGACAGGTTGTGCATACCAAAGAAGTATGGTGGTATGGATTTTAAAGAACTAAGGGCTTTTAATCTAGCTATGCTGGGTAAACAGGTATGGCGTTTTTTGACAGACCCAGGATCACTCGTGGCTAAAATTTATAAGGCAAGGTATTATCCCACAACCAGTTTTACAGATGCAACTATTGGTAATTGCCCAAGTTACTGTTGGAGAAGTATAATGGCAGCTCATCAATGGTAGTCTCAGGGGTGCGAAGGAGAATTGGGAATGGGTAAACAACTTTAATATGGGGACATCCGTGGTTACGAGATAATCCTAGCCCGTTGATTCAAACAGAAATGCCACAGCAATTGAGAGAGGCACGAGTTGCAGGATTAATTGATTTACAGACTCATACCTGAGATCTACATATCTTGTCTAACTTATTTATTCCCGAAGATGTGGAGCGAATAAATATGATCCCTGTGAGTCCTGAGTATGAGGACTCATGGTATTGGATGAGTGACCCCAAGGGGACATATACAGTAAAGAATGCCTATAGGCATATTGTGGGTGATTATGAGAATAATCCAGCAAATTTTGATAAATGGGTTGCAATGTGGAAAATAAAAGTCCCTCCCAAGTGGAAAGCTTTCTTGTGGAGAACCATATGTGACATTTTGCCAACAACCCTTAACTTGATATTTAAAAGGGTGGAGGTGGACCCAACATGCCCAATGTGTGGTTTAGATCATGAAGATGTGATGCATGCTTTAGTACTCTGTGAATATTCTAGACTTGTTTGGAATATAACACAATTGCCTATTACTAATATTATTGCAGACTCTTTTACAACATGGCTAAAAGGGGCTATGGCGGTCTTAACGGAGGAGCAGACCCGGTTAATGGTAGCATTATTATATTATATTTGGAGAACCCGGAATTCAGCTGTCTGGAAGGGATCAATGATGCGGCCTGCCCAATTAGCCAGAGCAGCCACCGTAGCACTACAGGCATACGGCGCTGCCCATGTCCGCCGAACCGAGCTGGCAGCGGCAGCGGAGCACTTGAACGGTACAGGGGAGGGCGGTCTACGGTGTTATGTAGACGCGGGTTTCCGGCACGACACGGGCGAGGCTACGTACGGCATGATAATATAGCGCCAGATGGATCTTTTGTGGCAGCAAGGAATAGCAATTTACCGATTTGTTTTTCACCACTTATGGTGGAGGCCCAGGCATACAAGGAAGCACTATCATGGCTACTTGAACGAAACAACACATCAGTAAGTTTACTCACGGATTGCATGGAATTGGCTACGATTATCCAACACCATCACACGCCGATCCATTCGTACGTTGGGGTCACGATTGACCAGTGCAGAACGTTTATGTCTTTATTTAATCGTATTACTTTGGATTACATCTCTAGACAGGTTAATTTACATGCGCATACTTTAGCTACGTTAGCATTTACGCAGGATCACGTTATGTACTGGGATGCTATCCCACCTGACGCTATTTCGGCTTTGATTCATTAATACAATCGCAAGATTGACCTTCAAAAATATTAGAAGACAAAATAATTAGGAATAAAAGAATATATATATATATATATATATATATATATATATATATATATATATTATCAATTGAGTAAATATATATATGTATGTTAACGTGGGGACACAAGGAAGAGAAAGAATACAATATTAATGTAAGAAAATGAGCAATTTACAAGCAAAACAAAACTGCCTATTTATGCACTCAAAAGAAGAGGAAAAAAAGGAGATGATAAGGATGAGAGCAAAACACGGAAGAAGCGTGTAGGAACATGAAGCCATGTTGCATGCGACGCGGACAATTGCAAGAGACACAGTCTTCATAGATTTGAGACATAAAATATTATTTTCTAACAATCTCCAACTTGGATCAAATTCATTGTAGGAATTAACAACTGAAACAACCAACTAAATTCAAGCATTGTCTGAACTTAGTAATAGGTAGAGGCTTGGTGAGCATATCTGCTGGATTTTCCAATCTATGAATCTTCTGAACGGTTATATCTCCTGCAGTTATAACATCTCGAATAAAATGGTATCTGACATCAATGTGTTTGGTTTTGGCATGATATGTATCATTCTTGGTGAGATGGATAGCACTTCGACTATCTGAGAACACAACGGTCTGACCTTGTGAAACACCAAGTTCCATAACCAAACCTCGTAGCCAAGTAGCTTCTTTGACACCCTCTGTGGCTGCAATATATTCCGCCTCAGTTGTTGATAACGCAGCAATAGACTGAAGCGTAGCTTTCCAACTGATAGCACAATTACAAAGAGTGAAAATATAACTGGAAAGCGATCGACGTCTGTCAAGATCACCACCATAATCAGAATCTACAAAGCCCACAATGTTAGTAGATGCAGAAGAATTTCGATAAAAAACCAAGCCCAAAGATGAAGTACCCTTTAGGTACCGTAGAATCCATTTAACGGCGTTCCAATGTTCCTTACCAGGGTTATGCATGTAATGACTCACAACACTTACATCATGAGCCAAATCAGGTCTAGTGCATACCATAGCATACATAAGACTTCCAACAGCACTAGAGTAAGGAACTTTTGACATATAAGCCACATCAACATCAGACTTAGGGCATGAACCAGATGATACCTTAAAATGTGTACCAAGTGGAGTAGACACAGGTTTATAATTAGACATATTGAATCGATCAAGCACCTTCTCAACATACTTTTTCTGGGATAGATAAAGTTTACCCGCTTGACGATCCCTGTGTATCTCCATGCCAAGAATCTTCTTTGTTGCACCAAGGTCTTTCATCTAAAACTCATTGCTTAGTTGAGACTTCAAGTCATCAACCAGAGACATATCAGGGGAAGCAATGAGCATATCATCAACATAAAGAAGCAAATAGACAAAAGACCCATTAGAAAATTCTTTAAAATAGACACAACTATCATACTGGCTTCTTGAGAATCCTTGCCCCAACATACACGCAACAAACCGCTTATACCATTGCCTTGGAGCTTGCTTTAGCCCATAAAGAGACTTTTGTAGATGGCAAACACAACGTTCCTTCCCAGGAACTTCAAATCCCTCAGGTTGGTACATGTAAAGTTCTTCATCAAGCTCTCCATGTAGGAAAGCAGTCTTTACATCAAGTTGCTCCAACTCCAAATCAAAAAGAGCAACAAAAGCAAGTAGAACACGTATAGAAGTATGATGAACAACTGGAGAAAAGATCTCGTTAAAGTCAATACCTTCACGTTGATCAAAACCTCGAACAACTAACCGTGCCTTCCACCGTGCTTTCTCAACCCCAGGAATGCCTTCTTTCTTTTTGTAAATCCATTTACAGCTCAATGGGAGTTTACCTTTCGGCAATTCTACCAACTCCCAAGTCTCATTCTTATGGAGACTTTCCATCTCTTCTTGCATAGCAACCAACCACTTGGACGAGTTGGCACAGGAAATAGCTTCAACTAACCAAGTCTCAACTAAGCAATGAGTTTGAGATGAAAGACCTTGGTGCAGCAAAGAAGATTCTTGGCATGGAGATACGCACTTGTTAGGAATATAGCGGAATAATGCGGAAGCGAAGAATCGAAAATTGAGAATTATAGAAGTTAGATAATAGGGAAAGTATATTAGAAGACAAAATAATTAGGAATAAAAGAATATATATATATATATATATATATATATATATATATATATATATATATATATATATATATATATATATATATTATCAATTGAGTAAATATATATGTATGTTAACGTGGGGACACAAGGAAGAGAAAGAATACAATATTAATGTAAGAAAATGAGCAATTTACAAGCAAAACAAAACTGCCTATTTATACACTCAAAAGAAGAGGAAAAAAAGGAGATGATAAGGATGAGAGCAAAACACGGAAGAAGCGTGTAGGAACATGAAGCCATGTTGCATGCGATGCGGACAATTGCAAGAGACACAGTCTTCATAGATTTGAGACATAAAATATACCACTTGTTAGGAATATAGCGGAATAATGCGGAAGCGAAGAATCGAAAATTGAGAATTGTAGAAGTTAAATAATATAAATAGGGAAAAATATATATAAATGACAAATAAATAAATGGCAAAGGGAAAATATAGAATATATATATTAATCTCTTGAAAGAGAAAACAATATATATATATATATATATATATATATATATATATGATACGTAAGATAGCTAGAAGAAGAAAGAAAAAGAATTCAAATTGATGTTGTAAGAGGTGTGAATGAATACAAAGAAGTGCTAGCTATTTATACTAAATTAAAGGAGATAAATGTGCATGAGGGAGACCATTGCGGCATGATGTGGGAGCACGTGCAGAGGATAATGGGATTAGCATGCAACGTCGATGGGAGGCAAGTGGTCAAAATGCATGGTTTGAGCCACATATTTCAACAATCTCCACCTTGGATCAAATCCATTGTGGAATTAACAACTGGAACAGTCCGACTAAACACAAGCACTACTTGAACTTAGCAACAGGAAGAGCCTCGGAATAGCAGGATGGAACACCATCAACCTCCTGTGTGACTGAAAGAGCATAAGCAACCAAATTGGTTTCATAATCACTAGCATACCTAGCAGGTTTTTTAATTGCCCTCCTAGGACGATCCATAGCAATGGAATACTCTCGTTGTGGCTCGACGAGAGGTGTTGTGTTAGTAGACGCATCATCTTTAGTATTACCATCAGCAGTAGTAATACTGTCAACAAGCCTGAACTCAAACTCCACCTTTTCACCAGTACTCTGCGTCTCACCTTTACTGGGAACTTTTCCAGAAGAAAATAGTGCATTTTCATCAAAAGTGATATCTCGACTCAGAATGATTTTCTAAGAATCAGGAGACCATAGACGATACCCTTTTGACTCAGAGGCATAACCAAGGAAAATGCATTTGACAGCTCGAGGGTTTAATTTACCCGTACTGGAATGAGCATATGCAGGACATCCAAAAACTCTTAAAGATAGAGTAGTCAACAGGATTACCTGACCAAACTTCCTCTGGAACTTTGAAATCAAGGGATGAATGTGGAGATCTATTTACCAAATAGCAAGCAGTAGAAACGGCCTCGACCCAAAAATCACGCCGTTTCCATAACCCAGCATTAGAGAGCATACAACAAGCTCTTTCCAATAGAGTCTTGTTCAAACGTTCGGCAACACCATCCTGCTAGGGTTTACCAGGCAAGGTTTTGTGCCTAGCGATTCCATTTGCCGCACAAAAGTCATTGAAATCTGACTCACAGAACTCCAAGCCATTGTCTGTCCTGAGCTTCTTGACTTTTTTACCTGTCTGAGTTTCAACAAGTATTTTCCACTTCTTGAAAATAGAAAATGCCTGATTTTTATGTTTCAGGAAATAGACCCAGACTTTACGAGAAAAGTCATCAATAATAGACATAAAATATCTACAGCCTCCCATAGACTGGAATTTAGTCGGTCCCCATAAATCGGAATGTATATATTCCAATACATCTTTGGTACGGTGTGTAACAGTAGCAAAACTAACCCTCTTTTGTTTCCCAAAAACACAATGCTCACAAAATTGTAATTTACCCGTACCTGAACCACCAAGGAGTTCTTTCTTGCTCAGGATATGCATGCCTTTCTCACTCATATGCCCTAGACGCATATGCCATAGTTGAGTGAGATCCGCATCAGACATTGATGAGGATACCGCAACTGAACCTGTCACAGTACTGCCATGCAAGACGTACAAGCTTCCAGAACGAGAAGCTTTCATGAGAACAAGAGAGCCTTTTATGACCTTCAGAACTCCACCTTCAGCTATGTACTTGCACCCCAGAAATTCCAAGGTGCCCAAGGATATCAGATTGCGTTTCAAATCCGGAATGTAACGAACATTGGTAAGAGTCCTGACAACATTATCATGAGTTTTAATCTGAACACTTCCAATTCCACTAACCTTGCATTGGGTACCATTACCCAGCAAGACAACTCCACCATCAACTGGTTCCAGAGAAACGAACCAGTCTCTGTGAGGACACATGTGGAATGTACAACCAGAGTCCAGAATCCACTCGGTTTCGCTCTGTTTGCAACCGGAGCTAACAGATAACAAAACATCGCTTTCTGAATCACTTTCAACAACACTAGCTTCAGCGGACTTCTTTTCTCTATCTTGCTTGTTTTTCAACTTGAAGCATTCAGTCACATCATGACCCTGCTTCTTGCAGTACTTACAGGATTTGTTGGACTTACGTCCTTTAGACTTGGATCTAGAATTTTTATTGCTACTCCCTGATTCAAGTGAATGACCCCTTACAGTCAAGCCTTCACCTTTGTCCTCGGACTTAATTTCAAAGTCAAATTTTTCTTTGGACAACAGGTTTGACTTAACATTGTCAAAAGTAAGGGTATCACTATTATTACCATACAGCATAATTTCTTTGAAATGCTTGTATGATTTAGGGAGAGAGACAAGCAATAAAACAGCACGATCCTCATCATCAATTACAACATCAATATTTTCCAAGTCCAATAAAATAGAATTAAATTCATCCAAATGAGATTTAATCGAAGTACCTTCCGTCATACAGATTGTGTACAGGCGCTCCTTCAGGCGCAGTTTGTTCGCCAGAGATTTGGCCATATAAAGCGACTCCAGCTCAGACCATAAATCTGACGTAGCCTTCTCACTCACCACCTCACGTAGAACCTCTTTAGAGAGGCACAATTGAATGGTTGAACGTGCCTTGTCATCCAAATCTTCCCAATCTTCATCTGTCATTGCAGCCGGTTTCTTCTTCTTCCCAGCTAGCGCTTTCTTCAAACCGTTCTGGGTTAGAACGGCTTCCAT
Source organism: Ipomoea nil (assembly GCF_001879475.1). Classification (NCBI taxonomy): domain Eukaryota; kingdom Viridiplantae; phylum Streptophyta; class Magnoliopsida; order Solanales; family Convolvulaceae; genus Ipomoea; species Ipomoea nil. Next base: position 2,153,426 of record NW_017619207.1, on the reverse strand, counting down.
CTGAACCTTCCAGATAGAGAAGCTAATTCCTGTCGAACTTCTCAATATCGAACTTAGTGACAGTCGACATCTTGAAAATAATTCTCAAATAAACCGCTTTGATACCACTTGTTAGGAATATAGCGGAATAATGCGGAAGCGAAGAATCGAAAATTGAGAATTATAGAAGTTAAATAATTGGGAAAGTATATTAGAAGACAAAATAATTAGGAATAAAAGAAAATATATATATATTATCAATTGAGTAAATATATATATATATATATATATATATATATATATATATATATATATATGTATATGTATGTTAACGTGGGGACACAAGGATGAGAAAGAATACAATATTAATGTAAGAAAATGAGCAATTTACAAGCAAAACAAAACTGCCTATTTATACACTCAAGAGGAAAAAAAGGAGATGATAAGGATGAGAGCAAAACACGGAAGAAGCGTGTAGGAACATGAAGCCATGTCGCATGCGACGCGGACAATTGCAAGAGACACAGTCTTCATAAATTTGAGAAATAAAATATTATTTTCTAACACATAGAATTAACTTACACCATCAACTCATCCACCACTACCATCATGGAGTAGAACTCTCTATCTACAGTTGACGACGCAACTTGGAATTATGGGCGGCGGAAGATGGGCGACATTGTTCGTGGGTGTGGGCAGCGCATTGGTGGTCGTTGGCGGAGAACTTCTGACCGACCAAATCCGTATCTAAGTTTGAAGCGGTACACCGCATCCTAGAACCTGCTCTTAAATGTTCCATGAGTATTCACTAGCTGCTCCTTTGATTCACGGCGGCAAGGGGCAATCCGCGAGAGGGAGAGAGAGAGAGAGAGAGCGAAGACCGAAAGAAAAAAACAAGAGTAAGCGATGAGTGACGGTGATGGTTGCATGCCGACGATCAGGTTGTCCTCTGGTCACCTCTGCTTGCACATTGACTGAACGAAGAGTTGGGGAAACCATTAACGGAGCTCTGAACCTAAAGGCTTTGAATCTGTATCGCCATTGTTGATAATTTGAGATGAGATGGACAGTTGCTGGGCTTGAAACTGAGGGCTCGAATCTCTCCGCGAAATTGGCATCAAATTTGAGTGATGGATAACTGGGAGTCGTTAAGCACGTGGGAGAAGAGTTCTGATGATGTTGACTATGGAGTTTTTGAAGTGGAGCGAATTGAATAGTGAAGCTGTGATCTGATGGTGCTGTGAATCTATGGAAGATTTCTTTTTTTGGTCAACACCCAACTATGCTCTAAAACCATTTGTGATTGTATCTGGGGAATAGATGCTATTTGGGGAAATTTCGACCAACAACAGCACTACATTACCATTTAATTTCTATTCAACGTTCTCTCCACCACAATGAAATAAAAAACAGAGTATATTTTCATTTCCGTGAAGGAATATAATATAATTGACTTGTCATCCCTGCGCGCATGTATGTATAGTATAACCCCAGCACCCGAAGCAGCCATCTAGGATTTCCATGAAAAGTATATGCAGGGTTTAAGTGCTTACCCAGATCAAGGTGCTGAGTTGTTAACTAGGCGGCTGCTCTCGAATTTTTCAACTTCAACGTGCAATAGGCTTCTCCCGAGCATCCCGAAGCAGTTGGATTGCATGAGGAGGGAGTCGATCTGAATACAGAAACAAACTCCAGAATGGTGATTAGAACGGAGAGATCATAAGATCACTGTTGCTGCCGTGATGCAAAAGCGCGGCGAAAGGTGAGGAGTTTGGTTCCTGCTCTGCATGGCGGGTAGAACCTTTCTGAAGGCGAAGATGAGACGCGGTGATGAAGGATTAATAGCCTCCGATCTTCCTCGGATCTCTAATCCCAAAAGAAACAGAAAAAGAACCAACAAGCTAAGCGGTGGAGTGGCTAGGGCTCTGATCATGCAGCGTCAACAAACCTGGGTTTGAACCCTTCCCTATTTCCAGAATTTCTCCCTCACTTTTTCTTTGATTGCCGGAACGTAGCTTTTTGTCACGATGCTACGGCGCCAAAATGATAGTACTAATTCCCATGTCACGATGCCCACATACGGCGCAAAAATGATAGTATTAATTTTCGGTTGTACTCGTAGACAGGGCCGGTCCTATCATTTTATAGGCCCGGGGCGTAGCAATAAAAATGGGCCTTACATGAAATTAATATATACTTGCATAATTACAAGAAAAAAAATATATACTAATTACAAATAACTTAAAATAAGATGTACAAGTTTTTAACAATTTTGCATACACAATAATAGAGTTAATTCCAGCAATGGTCCTCCGACTATATTGACTTTCCAAAATTAGTCCTTGACTTTTAATTTGGACACTTTAGGTCCCTTGACTTTCAATTTCTTTCCAATTGAGGTCCTTTCGTTAGAATACGGTTAATTGAATTTTAAATGAAGGGGTAAACTCATCATTTCACCTGCCTATGTATTATTCTTAGTATTTCTCCATTGTATACGTGATATATATGAAGATAATCTTAGTCGAAACCCTAAAATGTTCCTCGTCGTTCCCCATTTGCTGACTACTCGTGTGTGCGTTCCTCTATTATTGAGATGTTTACAAGGTATAACAGCGAAATACGAAGGGAGAAATACGAAAAATAATATATAGGCAGGTGAAAGGACGAGTTTACCCCTTCATTTAAAGTCTAATGAACCGTATTCTAACGAAAGGACCTCAATTGGAAAGAAATTGAAAGTCAAGGGACCTAAAGTGTCCAAATTAAAAGTCGGGGACTAATTTTGGAAAATCACTATAGTCGGAGGACCATTGCTGGAATTAACTCCACAATAATAATAATGAAAACAACTCTAGATGTTTTCGTTAGTTATAAATGAATTTCCCTTTGTTGGCTTAAAAAAATTGCAAAATATTCAACAATTGCATATGAGACTTCATAAATAAAGAATTATAATTTATAAAAGTGGATAAACAATTTAAAACCAAATAAACTTATAGACAATCAATTGTTATTATAATAAATAATAAAGTAATTATTAATAAAAATTATAAAACACAACTTACAAATAAGAGTAGAGCATGAAATCTTAATTATTGAAGCAATAAATCAAAACACTTTAACCAGGACTATGTGGTTTAATAGTACCCGGGTTGGACTTCCATTTGGAAGATTGTAAGTTCGAGCCTCAGTGGAGGTGTTAGTGTTATTAACTCACAGACGGTGTCAAAGGGCACTACTAATTGTAGAGAGAGTAGCCAAGGGAAAGACCCTTATTTAGAGGGCTAAGGCTCTATTTATAGGGTCAAGGATTGGCGAGTTGACCTTGACCCGCGGACCGGGATCCGAACCGCTTCACCCCGACCCAAGCAAGAACACAGAGCGTACGGGGAGCTTGAACCCAGGGTATCCCCATCAAGTATGTTATAGAAAATGAAACAAAAAAATAGAGCTCAAGCAATAATGTATATTATCAAATTAAATTATATATAGTAGAATTGAAATAATATTTTAGTATTGCTATAATGAAACTAGTGTGGAGGGAAAATGAAACTAAAAAAAAAACATAGCAATATTGTCAAATGAAATTGGAGTGTAATTAAAATGCTACGAGTTAATTCCCAAAATGGTCCTCCGACTATGGCTTTTTCTCAAATTGGTTCCTTGACTTTTAATTGCACCCAATGTGGTCCTCTGACTATTGAATTTTAAGCCAAAATGGTCATCTGCTAGTTTTAGTGTTAAGTGGGTGTTAATTCAAGGTTTTCACTATAGTCAAAAGATTACTTTGGGTGCAATTAAAAGTCAAAGGACCAATTTGAGAAAAGACCATAGTTGGAGGACCATTTTGAGATTTTTTTCTTTATAGTTAAACATGATTTTGTACTCATTTTGATTAAAAGAGGTTGATCTTGTACTTATTTTCATTTTCTAAATAATCTTTTTACTTTAATTGTTAGCTAGAAAATTATTTTTTAAAAAAATAACTTAGAATAATAATTTTGGTTATTAGCCTAGTACTTATATATAGTTGTACAAACTAACATTATTAACTTTGGATTAAGTCTTTAAATATATACCGTGGTTTGAAGTAAAAAATGAAATCAATTTTTGAAACATTTAGATTATATTAACAATTGAAACTTTTAGATTAAAACCTAAAAGTAAAAATATATATAAACTTTTAGATTGAAACTTTTATATTTTTTGCTTTAAACCTCGATATATATATATATATATATATATATATATATATATATATATATATATATAAAGATTTAATCCAAAGTTAATGTTAGTTTATACAACTATATATAAGTATTAGGCTAATAATCAAAATTATTATTCTAAGTTATTTTTTAGAAAAATAATTTTCTAGCTAACAATTAAAGTAAAAAGATTGTTTATTTGGAAAATAAAAATAAGTACAAGATAAATTCATTTTAATCAAAATGAATACAAAATCATGTTTGAACTATAAAGAGAAAATTTTCAAAATAGTCTAAGGGGCATGGCCTGGGGCACAATTGTCCAAAGGATATGTCAATTGGCGAGAAATGTTATTTAAGCTAGATTTGAGATCTAAATCTTAAGTTGCGTAGTTTGCTAGTTTTAGGCTATTCGAATAAGCTCACTCTTAAAGACTTAGCAAGGAGATGAGTGGTAGAATTGTTCCATTGGGCGTGCTAATTATGAACATGGAAAAATTTAAGTGTACTGTATTAACACCGAAAATTTAGTACAAGGTAAAAATGTATAATTGTATAGTGTGGGCACAATAATCTCTTAAGAAACCCTCTAATACTTTACATGATTTGAATTTGAATACTTCACAAACACTTGATTGTCCGTTTGAAATTTACGTAAAAAATACTTCGCTTCAAACAAACTTAGTTTGAGTGCAATGAACTTGGTACTTGAAATGCTTGGACTTTGATTACTTGAGCTTGAAATACCCAAAGTTTGATACTTAAAATGCCTATAATTGAACTTGATACTTGAACTTTACGTGTTTGAACCTGAAACTTGAATGCTTGAAAACTTCAAAGTTAGAAATCTAAAATACTTGAATCACTTCTTCTCCGCAGTCCCCCTTCTCTTGAATTGTAGGCCTCTATTTATAATAGAGATAACATCCATACCTTACCTCTTAAATTTAAATTCAAAGGCATTTGAATTTTGAAATAAAAAATATTCAAACTTTTAAATCCAAAAACATTTGAACTCTTAACTTAGTCAAATTATCTAAAATATTTAAATATATTTGATTATATAATATGTGACATACATTCAATATTTGGTCTATTAAATTATACAATTGACAAGTTCATCAACTCTTTACAAGTTAGTTGGCATAATCATTCAAGACCTAATTAATATAATGGGCTTTAAATTTTCAATATCCACATGGCTTCAGTAACTTTTTAACTTTTTTAGCACCGAGTCCTCTTGGGAACTTGAAGTCCTTCTAGAAGGTTTGGAAGTTGATGGAGTTCCACTTCCCACCAAAGCTATTGTATGCCTTTCTCACTTGTGGCCTCTTTCTTTTCTAGTTTCACCATGTCATATTCATGGTCTTTGAGATCCTAGCCTCAATGTTTATGGTGCAGAGCTCCTTGCAGCTCTTAATTGTCATCACACCTTGGATAACCATTCCTGTAGTAGTGCTTGTAATATCTTAGAGTTGATTTCTAGTTGAGTATAATGTTTCTGCAAAATAGAGAACTCACCCAAGATATTACTAAAACATTCTATTCGGTCAATATATGGAAGCATCTCAGTGGAATCAAATTTCTTGACAACAATATTTTAACTTGTTCTCCCTTATTTGTTCATTTCATGTTGAGAGCTCTATATTGGAGGTTACAAGGTGATGCAGTCACAAGAGGAGTCAAGGCAGTCAAGGGATCAGGCTTGTTCTTGTCAATTTAAGCCCCAAGGGCAGTCTTGTCTTTTCATCCTCTATTATGTTATAACCGTTTTCTTGGAGGCTTTCATATATAATGTTCTTGCTGCTGTAATAACAAACTGAGACAAAACAAATGAGAGTTCATCTTCTTCTTCTTCTCTGCAATGTGTTCAATCACCTAAGTTCACCATCTGTATTTTACATAATCTAACATGGTATCAGAGCGCTACCGTAGTTACGCCGCCGTCGTCGTCATGGATTCTGGAGTAGGTGGAGCAACGTCAACAGAAGACGCCACAGCCACTCCTCCTGTCAATCAAGCTGCTGCAAATCGCAGCTACTCGTATCGAACAGAGGAGTTCGATGATCCCTTATATCTCCATATTACGGAGAATCCGAACCTTACGCTTGTTTCTCCTCCCTTAAACGAGAGCAACTATGCTTCATGGAGCAGATCCATGAAGATTTCCCTAGGGGTGAAGAACAAGTTCGGTTTCGTAGATGGAAGCATTGTGTGTCCAGGTGAAAGTGATCCGAGATATGCGATCTGGAAAAGGTGCAATGATATTGTGTGCTCCTGGATCCTGAAGTCGCTCAGCCCAACCATAGCAGAAAGCGTGTTATACTTTGAAGTAGCTGAGGAGATTTGGACAGCTCTGAGGAGAAGATATTCACAGGCTGATCCACATAGAATAGCAGAAGTTCAGAATGCAATCTTACAAGAATGTTCAAGGTACTTTGTCTATCAATGAGTATTTTACTAAGTGCAATGTCCTATGGGAACAATTAAATGCAATGAGACCTATGTACATGTGTGAATGTGTGCCTAAGTGTTCCTGCAAACTTATGAGTAAGATACAAAAGGATAGAGGAGAAGATCAGGTGATAAGATTCCTAGAAGGATTGAATGAAGAGTTTGAAACTATAAAGTCAGGGGTATTGGTGATGGATCCCATGCCAAACATTGAGAAGGTTTTGAACATGGCCTTGAAGCTGGAAAGAAAGTTAAATGGATCTGGAAGTCATAAGAACAATGAAGTTGCTTATTCTAATGCAACTCAGTATCAGAATGCTGATGAACAATCACTGGTGGCTGCCTCAACCTCATATGGTAAGAAAAAGTTCAACAACACAGGGAAGAATGTTCCAAAATGCACATACTGTAATATGCTTGGTCATACTGTTGAAAAATGCTATAAAAAGCATGGCTACCCCCCTGGATGGGTAGCTGGTTACAAATCCAAAAGCAGGCAGAACAATGACAATCAACAGACTCAAAATGGCTCAGTAAATCAGGTTGGAGACATAGGCCTATCTGCTGATCAATTCCAGAGGTTGTTGTCATTATTGCAGAATCAAAACCAAGGAAGTCAATCATCCACTAATGCTGCTCTCACAGTTGGAAAATCTGGAAGCAGAACAGATTTTAGAGACAAACCAGAAGAACCTAAGGAAGGCAGGTCTATTTCTAACTATCTTGTTAATTCCATTTTGAATTGCTCAACAGTTTGGATTCTAGACTCAGGAGCCACAGACCACATTACTTGCTCCTTAGAGTATCTTGAGAATTGTCATAAAGTTCAGGATATCTCTGTTAAACTGCCTAATGGACAAACAGTGGAGGTTGCTAATGTGGGGGAAATGAAACTTTATCCAAATCTGCTATTGAAAAATGTTCTTCATATCCCAACTTTTTCTTTCAATATCATTTCTGCTAGTAGATTGGCTAGGCAGAGCAGCTGCAAACTTATTATGAATGATGTATCATGCAATATTCAGGATCCCTGTGGAATAGTGCATGGTTTTGCTGAAGAAAAGGGTGGACTGTACTTGGTCAAGCATCCACCTGCTAAAAAGAGGGATGGTCAATCTGATAGAGTTGATGATAGACAATGTAGTGCTGTGACATTGCATTTATGGCATAATAGATTAGGACACTACCCTATGGACAAGATCCAATACTTGTATGGAATAAAACCTGCTCAGTCTAATAAAATTCATGGCACTGCTTGTGATAGTTGCCATTTTGCTAAACATAAGAGGTCTCCTTTACCTTTGAGCACATCTAGAACTGAAAATTATTTTTATCTAATCCACATGGATGTATGGGGACCATTTGCAGTTGCATCCCATAAAGGGGAACACTATTTTTTAACAATAGTGGATGATCACAGCAGATTCACCTGGACTCACCTCATGAGAAACAAATCTGAAGTTAGACCTTTATTTCAAGCTTTCTATCAGTATGTTCATACACAATTCTCAGCAAAGATAAAGATTGTGAGAACAGACAATGGAAGTGAGTTTCTTATGAATGCTTTCTTTGATGAGAAAGGAATTGTTCATCAAAAGTCTTGTGTGAACACTCCACAGCAGAATGGAATAGCTGAGAGAAAACACCAACATCTGTTGAATGTGGCAAGGGCCCTGAGATTCCAATCTGGGCTACCAATGGAGTTCTGGAGTCAGTGTATCTTGCATGCCTCTTATTTAATTAACAGGCTACCTACTCCATTAAATAATGGACAATCACCCTATGAGGTGTTATTCAAAGCTAAGGTGGATTACAGTCAATTTAGAACCTTTGGTTGTTTATGCTATGCTACCACTGCCTCACAAGGGAGAAATAAGTTGATGCCAAGAGCCAAGAAATGTATCTTCTTGGGTTTTCCTGCAAATGTGAAGGGATACATAGTTCATGATCTTGTTGATAATTCTGATTTCATTTCCAGGGATGTGCAATTCTATGAAGACATTTATCCATATAAGGGGAACATTTCAGGAACCAATAGTGAGCCTCAACATTTTAATCCTTCTCTGCCTTTAATTCCTGTTTCAGTTGATGCAGATGTTACAGGAAGGCACATGCATTTCAATACAATGGAACCACATTTTGTTGAAATAAATAACTCACCATCAGATATTGAGTTATATCCAGCTGACCTTAATCAGGCTTCACTAACTATTGAGTCCAATCAGCCTTCAACTTCTAATGAGCCACATCCCACTGAGTTTGATCAAGCACCAGCAGATATTCACCCACTTTCTATTGAATTTGATCTCACCAATGGAATAAATGAGACCACAGTGGACAGATTAACACATCCTAGAAGGTCTGGGAGAACCAGGAACATTCCCACTAAGCTGCAGGACTATTATTGTCAATCTATGGTGAGAAGTAAGGACAACACATCCCCACATTCATTAGACAAAGTCATATCTTATGATCATCTTTCTCCTGGTCATAGGACATGTGCTATGTCTATTTCTTCTGCTCTTGAACCACAATCTTATCAAGAAGCTGTTCAGCATGAATCTTGGAGAAAGGCAATGCAGACTGAGATAGATGCCTTGATTGCCAACAACACTTGGCTAACAGACCTTTCAATAGGAAAAACTCCTATTGGCTGCAAATGGGTATACAAGGTTAAACATAGAGCAAATGGTTCCATAGAAAGATACAAGGCTAGATTGGTTGCAAAAGGGTATACTCAACAATTGGGGGTTGATTATACTGAAACCTTTTCACCTGTGGCTAGAATGACCACCATTAGAACATTCCTGGCTGTTGCAGTTGCAAAGAATTGGGATATTCAACAGTTGGACATCAACAATGCCTTTCTACATGGAGATCTAAAGGAGGAAGTTTACATGGTCCCACCTCCTGGTTTTCAGGTTGATAGTCCTAGACAGGTTTGTAGGCTTCTAAGGTCATTATATGGCTTGAAACAAGCTAGCAGGCAGTGGAATGCAAAGTTGACACAAGCATTGATGCTAACTGGTTTTCATCAGTCCACAGCAGACCCCTCTTTGTTCACAAAGACTTCAGGCAGCTCTTTTACTTCTTTACTTATCTATGTGGATGATATATTAGTTGCTGGGAATGACTCATCACAAATCACTGAGCTGAAAAAATTCTTGGACATGTCTTTCAGAATAAAGGACCTTGGTAGTCCGAATTACTTTCTAGGGATTGAGGCTCTCAGAAGTCCTGATGGCATCAATATTTGCCAAAGGAAATATACTCTAGAGATCCTGAGGGAGAATGGTTTTTTGGAGGCCAAGCCAGCTAAAACTCCTGCAATCACAGGTCAGAAACTAACCAGTACAGAAGGAGTTCCATTGAATGATCCAGAAATGTACAGAAAGTTGATTGGGAAGCTCCTTTATCTGACCAATACCAGGCCAGATATTTCACATTCAGTTCAACAATTGAGCCAATTTGTTGACAAACCTACACACATTCATCTAATAGCAGCTCATAGAGTACTCAGGTACCTTAAGGGATCTCCAGGAAAAGGCTTATTCTATCCTTCAAACTCTCATCTTAGGCTACAAGGTTTTTCTGACTCAGATTGGGCTACATGCTCAGAAACTAGGAAGTCAATCACTGGCTACTGCATATACTTTGGAGAAGCTTTAATTTCCTGGAGAACCAAGAAGCAAGCTACTGTCTCAAGGTCCTCTTCTGAGGCAGAATACGGAGCTTTGTCTTCTACTGCCTGTGAAATCCAATGGTTACATTATTTGCTGACAGATTTAGGTGTACCATGTGGTAGTCCTACTTCCCTCTTTTGTGATAACCAATCTGCAATTGCCATTGGTGAGAACCATGTATTCCATGAGAGAACCAAGCACATTGAGATTGATTGTCATGTTGTCAAACAGAAAGTACAAGAAGGAGTGATCAGATTGCTCCCTATTTCATCACAAAAGCAGATTGCTGATGGATTTACAAAAGCTTTGTCAAAACCAGTTTTTGAGATGTTTCACTCTAAGCTGGGTCTTCAGGATATCCATTCCCCAGCTTAAGGGGGGGTGTTGGAGGTTACAAGGTGATGCAGTCACAAGAGGAGTCAAGGGATCAGGCTTGTTCTTGTCAATTTAAGCCCCAAGGGCAGTCTTGTCTTTTCATCCTCTATTCTGTTATAACCGTTTTCTTGGAGGCTTTCATATATAATGTTCTTGCTGCTGTAATAACAAACTGAGACAAAACAAATGAGAGTTCATCTTCTTCTTCTTCTTCTCTGCAATGTGTTCAATCACCTAAGTTCACCATCTGTATTTTACATAATCTAACACTCTATCAACTTGTTCCAAAGTTGCTTGGCCATTGTCATCTTGTCCCTTGACTTTGTCAAAGATTACTTTATCTAGAGTCTTCATAATCTCGTTCTTGACGTCATTCTCAAATTTGGTTAGGATATGGTAGTTTTCCTTAGTCCAATCTTTATAGGGTTTTGGCACCCTAACTTGTCTTGGTGGAGGGGAGGGACTTCTTCTGGTTCATCTTCATCTTCCAAATGTTAACTTGACGGACTAGCACGCACAACGAGTGGAGCGTGTTTATCTTCTCTATTTTGATAGGGATTATTGTCGACTACATTCTACATTATACAATAAATGGCAGATAAGTGGATTTGGAGTCTTGTCTTTCATTCTTCGAAATCTTCCAGAGAATAATTTGGGATAAGATCCAAACATTTATGCATTTGGAAAATCTTAATCTCCAAAGGAAAATATTATTTTGAAAAACTAAAAGATATGTTTACAGTAACCAAATAATAAGTTGATCTGTTAGAACAACCATTCTGATACCACGTGTTTGTTCCAGACAAGTAAAAGTCTAGGGGTGTTGAATAGACTTTTAAGTAAATTAAACTTTTTGAAAATGTTAGTGTTTTTGCAACAAAAGTTTTAACTTGTTGAGTTTTGTTTTGTAGCTTGGTTTGTTTTGAATGCTTAATTGTAGTGTGTGAAATGATTAGCAAGATAAGAAAGTTAAAAGTAAATAGAGAGAGATTTATACTGGTTCAGAAAAACTCCCTACTCCACTCTTCTCCTTATAACCAAAGGAGAATTTCACCATGTATTTTTACACATACAAATGATTGAAGCATTTCACAATTAATTCTACTTGCTTCCTCCAATGATAGTCCTTTGAACAAGTCACGAGCTCTTCGCCCATATTAGATATGTGAAACGGCGGGAGACAGTATATTCTTGACTTGGGGTTTCCAAAAAGAAATTCTTTCTTTTCGCCCTTTTCTCTAAAAAGGTAAAAAGGAAAGCTCATTATCCATCCAATCAATGCTTGAGCACTCAGAGATTCTTGTGAGTTAGAAAGTGTCTTCCTTCTATCCTTTCCAGAACTCTTAGTTGAATTAGATTTCTTATCAGGCTCTCCAATCTAGGCCAGTCATTAGCCAATACATAAGTAATAGAATAGAAACATTAGTATTAATTAGTATTTAGTAATAGAAGGGAATCGTGAAGTCTTGAGTCGACCTACTCTTCATTGCCTAATCAAACTATGCCAAGGATCAGCCACAAAGTCGCTTTTCAAGTTGATCTTCCAACACCTTTAAAAGAAAGAGATGGCTTTGGTTTGAGGTTGGACTTTTAATTAAAATCTTGATAATTTTGTTTTGCTTAGAACACTAAATAAGCACCTTGTTCTAAGCTTGGGGGTTCTCTTTTTATAGATGGAGTTTGAAAGTGGATCCAACTTCAAATTTTTCCATTGTCACTCATGCAAGTGGTAATGTTGGTCCTGGTTAAATAACAGTAAAAGTCTGGGGGTGGATACAATTTTATAAATTTTTAAAGTTGAATAGAGTGAGTATTCAACTAAGAAAGTTAATCTTTCATCACTATCACAAAAAGACAATGTTGACTTGTTAACTTAATATTCAAGATTAAAGATGGAGTTAACTATGCAGCGTAAATAAGATTTTATAATGTGATTTTGTTAAAGTCAATAATTTTTATGAATGATATATGTATGATCAACATAAAGTAAGATAAAGAAATAGAATGCAGTGAAATAAATGAGATAAGAATTTTTTTAGTAATTTGAAGATGTTTGTAGTCCTCTTACTCCACTCTATTACTTTCACAAAGGATGAATTCACTATAATCACCACTTCGATACAAATTACATTCAATATGATCAAGTGTTTTGATCACAAAGTCAACACTAATCGAGGTTTTCACAAGTCTTCCTGTTACTCTCCCTCTATCTTCCCTTTGGTAGAGAATAATAATATGATAAAAAAATATAAATCTCCAACTAAGAGACTGAATGAGTTGAGTAGATCTTTTAGTGCTTGTGAAGTTTCTTGAACTTGATGATGAATGAAATGAGAGCTTTTCAATGCTTGTTGGTCCCGATAGTGTTAGGGTACAAGTTTAGAGGGGGGTGAATAGACTTGTAGAGATTTTTAAAAACTTTTTACGATTCGTTAAAGTACCCGGGAGGTTACTTTAACATTTTGAAGAGTATGCATTGCGGAAATATTTATTAACCTTTTTATCTCGCTTCCATGTAAGTTGGCATTATTAAAACGGTTAGATTTGAATGTGAATATTTATGCAAGCGTGTAATGTAAATAAAGGGGAGAGAGAGAGAGAGAGAGAGAGAGAGAGAGAGAGAGAGAGAGAGAGAGAGAGAGAGAGAGAGAGAGAGGGAGAGAGAGAGAGAGAGAGAGAGATTTTATAGTGGTTCGGACAACTTAGCCTACTCCACTCTTCTCCTTAGAACTCCTTAGGAGGTTTGCAATAGTCTTTAGTACAACACAGATGTTCAAGCCTTGAACACAAAGCCGACCTTGAACTCCACTAGGTTTTTCAATTCTTCACTGAGTTTACTCCACCTCTTTCTACTACTACCGAGTAGAGGTTACAAAGTTAGAAGAAAAAGTTCTTCTTTCTCCAACAAGGAAAGCTTGGCTATGGATGGCTTTATCTTGACGAATGAAAGCAGCACAAACTTCTTGATAACTGGATATGAACTTTTGAGTTTTGTTTCTCTTTCTCACGACTGATCAGTAGATGTGAAACTTGCTTGAGAATACTAGAAATTTTCAATTGATCAACTAACCTTCTATCTCTTTGAGAGAAGGTATTTATAGGCGTTTTGAAAAAGGTTCGTTGGAGGAAAACCAATTTCAAATGGCTATTAACCAGCATGTAATCCGGAGGGTAGGTGACTTGTCAGACTTTCCAGCCGTTAGTGACTTATTTTGCGCTGAACATATCTTTTTGTTTTGCACAATATGTCTTGGCTTTTAAAGAAAAAATCTTCCTTGGGATGTGTTCCTAGGACTCTCTTTGCCTTGGACATATTCACCTAAGATATTAAGCTTTCGAACTGTTGACTCAGAGAATGTATCGAACAGTCCTTTATGAATGGTTAACTAGGTCAACTCTTCGAACCTAAAACCTTTATACTACCTCTCGGATACGAATGGTTGACTTTACCATTCGTCCCTTTTACACCTCGAAAGGTAGGTCCTTCCATCTTTCGACCTTTGCAACATTTCGGCGGTTGACCTTCCTATTCGTTCTACTATACCTTCGAAAGGTAGGCTCTTCCACTATTCGCCCTTTGCAACCTTTCGGTCTTGTTGTTTTCTGATAAGTGCATATTTGTTCATATTTATACCACATGTCTACCCCATATTTAGCCTTGTTTACTTATTAAGTGTCACAATGTTGTTCAAAATGATCTTTATTTTGCTCATTTGATCCATTATGCACAATTCATTATCTTTGAGTAGAAATGAAGGATTTTAGATCATGATGAATGCATTTGGAGTCAAGGGGAGCCAAGGTAAAGCTAAGGATATGGATGCAACACTTCCATAGGAGCCAAAGAGTGATGTTTTCAATAGTGTTGATCATATGGACAAATTAAACCAAGGCAAAAGTGAAACAAGTGTCAACAAGCTGAAATTTTCGCATGGATTGGCCACTGTTCAGTTTTCGGGCTATATCTCGGTCTAGAAGTATCCAAATTAAGTGATTCTTGTTCCATTGGAAAGAGGATTAAAAGGGATACAATTCTTATAAATACATCAAAGCCTAAAAAGGAAGCCACGTGGGTCAAAATTGTCCTTCAAGTTGAAGTTCCAAACTTACAATCCAAAACTGACCACTGTTTGGTTTTTGGACCATATCTCGGCCTAGGAATCTCCTTAAGTGATTTTTGCGCCATTGGAAAGATGAGTACACGGCTGTGTCTATGGCCGTGTATTTTTGTGCTGTTTCCAGAAACTGCCCAGATTTGCGATTTTTAAGACACGGCCAGTGACATGGCCGTGTCTATGGTCGTATCCACTGTGCTCTGCTACTATTTAAGTGCGATTTCAACATTTTCAACTCGGTTTTTACTCTTGTTAGAACCCTAGACACTCTCATTCACTTTCCTTCTTATTTTAGTGTTAGATTAGGCTTAGATTTAGGTTTCTTAACATTTTTCAAGCTTGTAATGGAGGATTGAACACTTAGATTCCAAGATTTGCCATTCTTTTTTTTAGTGAAGTTTTCTTTCTCTTATCTCTTTCTTTTGCATGATTTATGTTTAATGCTTCTGTTTTTGTGTTCTTTATGTTATTTAATAATGTGTAGTTAGTTTTTGGACTTGAGTTAGGGTTGTATTTTCTATCTTGATGCTTGATTTGTGATCATTTCAAAAAGGGGAAGAACTCTAACCTAGGGTTCTTGAGTTTATGAAGGATTTGTGTTTGTATATTGTTAATGCTTGGTGTACAACATTCATTGGTATGTTTTGGAGGATTCTTGGCATCAATTAGAGTTGGGTCAAGATTCCAAGGCGCTCCTTGCATAAACCCGATTTTTCCTATGAAAATGGGGGAAATTGGGGGTTTTAGATGCTTTGTGTTCTTGAAGAACTTGGAGTTGATTCACCATGAGTGTGAGGTGATTCCTTATTCTAATCCTTGTTAATCTGCTCACGTGAGTGACTTATAGACTAGGATTCCTATGTGCATCCCTTCTATTCCTTGGTTGTGCGATTTTCTCCAATCCTTAGGTTGTGCTATGCATCTAGAAGATAATGCTCCCTAGCTTGAGTCCTATTCCTTTATTTTGTGTTTATCTTTTCATATATGTGTTAGTCTTACCATTTTCTTAAACTTGTAGTTTGCCTAGCTTCTTGTTGATTTTCTTATGCTAGTGCCTAGTTTATTGTGATTGCATATTGCGTGTCATATCCCCCAATCCCCTGAGGACGACATTTCACACTCGTACACTCACCATCACTCATTTTTGCTACAATAAAAAATTGGCGCCGTTGCCGAAAATTCGCAATTTGGTGGTTCTATGTGATTGTTTGTTTTGCTAGCATTGGATTTTAGGGAATCTTAGGAGACTAAGTTTTTTCTTTCTTTTTGTTTATTTTTATTGTTCAAAGAGCTAATTGTCTTACCTTGATTGAGATTTGGTTGAAGGATCTTTTCTTTATGCATTCACTCTTAATTGAAAAGGAAGAGTGTTCACCATTCAATCAAGAACTTTGAATTATGGAGGGTTATGATTTCCAAGAGCAAAGAAAAGGGAAATCAAGAGGAGAATGAGAATGGAGACTTTGGGATTGGTCATTCTCATCTCTACTACCAAGAAGCAATGTTTAGGAAGAAATCCTTGTTTGACTTATGGATTAAAAATGGCTTTGAGGGAGGGATATGTTTGAAGTTTGATTTGGATGAGCATAGTTTCTTAAACTTTGAAGTGGTGAAGATGAGCTTAAGAGAATTTATTGATGGCTACCACTTGAAGTGTTTTTTGGAAGAAAAGGTCGATGGAAAAAAGGGGATCTTCATTCTCAAATCCTTTGATGGTTTACTTGAGAGGTTGAGTCAAGCTAGCAACGTTAAACTTAGCGCTTCATGGGAGGCACCCCATGTTATCTTTCATTTTATTGCATTTTACTTTCTTCTTTATTTTTCTTAACACTTTTATTTTTGATATATCATGCTTTCACTTGTGCTTTCATGTATATATGTTCTTGACTCTAGGAATGACACTAAGGAGTATGCTCAATTCCAATAAGGCTTCATGATGATTATTTGACACAAGAGATTCATTAGGGGAGTCTCATCTACCTTCTCTACTTTCTTTAATTGTACGTGTATAATGCTTTACTTTGTGTAGATAGTAGAAATTGTGCTCCTTGTGCTTATTGTGCAATCCTTTCTCCTCTTGTGCTTTGTTTTCTTTCACAACGAGGGCAATGTAGTCTGTAAGTGTGGAGGAGGGGATAATTTAGGTGTTTTCTAAAAAAAAATTGAAATTTTTGAAACTTTGCTTGGATGACTCTTTGTGCATAATGTTTGGTAAATTATCTTTCCTTGCTTGAAGTTGTGATTACTCCCTCTTTGTTGGTTTGTGGTTTGTTTTGGTGGAACTTGTTGCAATTCAACTTGTGATTGATGAGCCAAGGGGTAATACATGATTGATCTATTCTCTTGCCAATGGCCTTGTTAACCACTTAATAATTAAATCAATTCTTGATCTTGTGTGTTGTGCATTGCTAGTGAAGGCTTATGTGAGATTCCGGTCATGGTTGTTTTGCTAGAACTTGCCTCATTACTCCTCGTTTGAAGTCCAAGGTTTGCATGCTTATAAATGATTTAGGCCATTTTTGTTTAGCCCGAGCCTTTCAAGCCTACCCTTTACACATGCGTTTACCGCTAGTTGTCCTCGTTGAGCCTTTTGTGTTTGTTTAATAAGTGCTAAGCACTTGTCCCTTCGTTGTGATTGTTTTTTCTTGTGTTAACCCTTAACCCCTAGCCAAAATGTTTCCCTCCACCCTTGAGAGAATAGAGCATTTATTCTTTTTCTTTGAAGAGATCTTTATTGGAGCTTGTTTTGTTAGCAATATATCCTCTTGATAATTTTGTCTAAGTGTGGGGGTATTGGTTCATGGAATAAGTTTGTTGTTTGAAGTAAAGAAAAGAAAACAGAAAAAAAAAAAAAAAAGAATGATGAGAAAATTGAGAAAAAAAAGTCATGAAAAAGAGATGAAATGAGAAAAATGAAAAGAAAAGGAAAAAGAATAAAAGTTTGAAGATTGATTCTAATTTGTGTTGAAAGTTATACTCAACCTCCACCTCTTTAGAGTGTTAGGCGTTGCTTTGTGTCAATTGTAAATTGCTCCTTTGTCCATAGAAGTTATATCTCTTCTAGCTCCAATCGTGCATAAATGTGAAGTTCTCTCCTTTGTTTTATTCGTATACCACTTCTTTGTTAGCCATTCACCCCTAGCCACATTACAAGCCTAATAAAGACCTATTTGATCTTAGCATGCAATCTTAAGGTTGAGCTAGTGGGAGTATGAAGGGCAAGCCTATGGAATCTCATTCAAAGCCAAGTTTTGCATAATCTCAACTTAGCATTTGTGCACACTTGATCCTCACGTACTTTAATAATTTTGGTGCTTGGTTATTGGCTTGAGAATGGAACCTGTGTGGAATGCAAAAATGATTCTTGAAACAAGTTGTCTTGTAGCAAGTTGGTTTGTGGTTTTGATAGGTTGTGCAAAGTGGGAGTATGATCAATTTCATTGCTAGGATGGTGATTTATTTCTTATTTTTGCTTGAGGACAAGCAAAGGTTTAAGTGTGGGGGAGTTGATAAGTGCATATTTGTTCATATTTATACCACATGTCTACCCCATATTTAGCCTTGTTTTACTTATGAAGTGTCACAATGTTGTTCAAAATGATCTTTATTTTGCTCATTTGATCCATTATGCACAATTCATTATCTTTGAGTAGAAATGAAGGATTTTAGATCATGTTGGATGCATTTGGAGTCAAGGGGAGCCAAGGTGTGTTGGAAAAAAGTGCATGTAATCTGTAATACATTTGAAATACAACAAAATACAGAAAACAACAGGGAACAAAAACTGGATCATTTGATATCTTCAGGCGTGTAATCACTTTCCTATAAGCTTTAAATCTCCCTCTATAAAAGCAACAAGGTTCAAGATTTAATCTTATGGGATACAAGAAGATGAATGAAATTCTCAAGTTGCTTTGTTTGAGAATTTCGTGTAGAACTGTGAAATATCTTGCTTTCCTGCAAATTGATTCTCCACCAATTGCCTGTTGATTTTCCTATCTCTTTTAGATGTCTCTCCAAATATTTATACAAAATATTTTGATGGTTAGGAGAGGTTACATGGAAGTTACAGAAGTTTAAAACTTCAACTTCCATGAGATATATCTTAAAAGATATACATGGGAAATATATAATTATATAAACCATATAATTATACTATGCGTACTGCATTAGATTTTATGGAGTAATATATATATATATATATATATATATATATATATATATATATATATATATATATATATATATATATATATATATATATATATATTAACATACACTCCAACTTTCACGCATGCAGTAACAAAGCCGAAAGTGCACTTCTTATTTCGTTAACCAACGAATTGACAAAGAGCCATCAACTTTCGCCAAATAACGAATTCAATGATTTGTTAAAAACTTTTGCTGAAACCATTCACACGAATCGTGCACTGAAACAATTCAACGATTCGGTAACACCAACGAATCATTAAACTTTGGTTTCAAAACATATTTCCAAATTTACTTTCTACCAAACTAAAATAATATTTATAATTCCACAACTCCAAATATTATTTAAGTTTTCATGGTAGTCCATCTGAAACATTAATCTCTATTACTATATAAATTTCAAACATTCCTCCTCCATTTATATAGTAAAGACTAATACTTTACCAAGATAAATCCAAAACTCATGCATAAATGAAAGTGTCTTAGAGATTGAACTTTCACATAGTGTTATATGCGTTACATTAATTCGGATTGCAGTGATGGACGAACCTTGAATCACGCAGTCTCTTTGAAGAAATGTAGATATAACACACACAAGTTTTACAGTCATTACAACTCACTGTAACTTGACACTATTAAGGCTATGTGTCCGTATCCATTAATGAGCACATACCAAGTAAAGCCCAAACTTGTTTGAAGCGGCTACACTTCATGCTCACAGAGGCTAATCTTTTATATCATGCACTGCATCTTGCATTTTTTTCAAAAGATCAGTTAAGAGTAAAAACTCATCCCTACAACAATGCAGAACCAAGCATCACCTTTTCTTTGGATACAATTTTAATTAAACTTTTGATGCTTGCAAATCACAAAATGAAGTACTCATCTACATTGAACTCAAGGTCTAACGTAATAACTTAGATGTTGTAAGAAAAAAGGGCTTGTAATCTGTAATACAAGTGAGAAACAACAGAATTACAGATAACATCAGGGAACAAAAACTGGATCATTTGATTTCTTCAGGCGTGTAATCACTTTCCTATAAGCTTTAAATCTCCCTCTATAAAAGCAACAAGGTTCAAGATTTAATCTTATGGGATACAAGAAGATGAATGAAATTCTCAAGTTGCTCTGTTTGAGAATTTCCTGAAGAATTGTAAGCCTGTGAAATATCTTGGTTTCCTGCAAGTTGATTGCTTCCATCAATTGCCTGTTAATTTTTCTGTATTCTTCAAATGTTTCTCCATATATTTATAGATGCAAATATAGCAGTTAGGAGAAGTTACATGGAAGTTATTGTAGTTTAAAAACTCAACTTCCATAAGATATATCTTAAAGGATATACATGGGAAATATATAATTATATAAACCATATAATTATACTATGCATACTGCTTTTGATTTCATGGAGTAATATATATATATATATATATATATATATATATATATATATATATATATATATATAAATAACTCATGCATGTCACATGCAAAAGCAAATAATATATATTGATATATATGCATTATTTCACACCTCATGCATGAAGCAAATCGGCAAAGCCGAAATTATATTGCGAAGCCGAATCGACATTTGCTAAGCCGAAACAAACATTGTGAAGCCGAATTGAACATTCAATTCTTCAACCGAAGTCAACAACCCTTTAAGCAAAGACTTATACAAAAAGGCATCAACTCGTTAAACACTGTATTGATATACACGAATCCATCGATTCGTTTAATTCTTTCAGCCGAAACCATCAATTATTTAACGAATTGAGAATCAATTCGTATTGAACGAATTGTACATCAATTCATCAAGCCTCTAATCGAAACCACTGAAAAGATCAATGCATTGATTCGTTAAACACCAACGATTCGATAAAAATCAATGAATCATTAAAATCAACGAATCATGCATATCAATCTAAGAACTGTTCGATTTCTATCGTACGTAATATTCATATTTCCCAACTTACTTTCTACCAAACTAAAATAATATTTATAATTCCACAACTCCAAATATTATTTAAGTTTTCATTGTAGTCCATCTGAAACATTAATCTCTATTACTATATAAATTTCCAACAAGGTGAAGCTAAGGAGATGGATGCAACACTTTCAAAGAAGCCAAAGAGTGATGTTTTCAATGGTGTTGATCATATGGACAAATTAAACCAAGGCAAAAGTGGAACAAGTGTCAATAAGCTGAAATTCTCGCATGGATTGGCCACTGTTCAGTTTTCGGGCCATATCTCGGTCTAGAAGTATCCAAATTAAGTGATTCTTGTTCCATTAGAAAGACGACTCAAAGGGCTACAATTCTTATAAATACATCAAAGCCTAAAAAGGAAGCCACATGGGTCAAAATTGTCCTTGACGTTGAAGTTCCAAACTTATAATCCAAAATTGACCACTGGTTGGGTTTTGGATCATATCTCATCTTAGGAATGTCCAAATTAAGTGATTCTTGAGCCATTGGAAAGATTACTCGAAGGGATACAACTTTCATGAGACAACAGTTCCAAATTCTGACGTTTTGAAGGCCAAAATACATGGCCAAGTACACGGCCGTGTCTGTGGCCGTGTATTTTTGTGCTGTTTCCAGAAACTGCCCAGATTTGTGATTTTTAAGACATGGCCAGTGACATGGCCGTGTCCACTGTGCTTTGCTACTATTTAAGTGCGATTTTAGCATTTTCCACTTGATTTTGACTCTTGTTAGAACCCTAGACACTATCATTCACTTTCCTTCTTATTTTAGTGTTAGATTAGGCTTAGATTTAGGTTTCTTAACATTTTTCAAGCTTGTAATAAAGGATTCAACACTTGGATTCCAAGATTTGCCATTCTTTTTTTAGTGAAGTTTTCTTTCTCTTATCTCTTTCTTTTGCAAGATTTATGTTTAATGCTTCTGTTTTTGTGTTCTTTATGCTATTTAATAATGTGTAGTTAGTTTTTGGACTTGAGTTAGGGTTGTATTTTCTATCTTGATGCTTGATTTGTGATTATTTCAAAAAGGGGAAGAACTCTAACCTAGGGTTCTTGAGTTTATGAAGGATTTGTGTTTGTATATTGTTAATGCTTGGTGTACAACATTCATTGGTATGTTTTGGAGGATTCTTGGCATCACTGAGAGTTGGGTCAAGATTCCAAGCCACTCCTTGCATAAACCCGATTTTTCCTATGAAAATGGGGGAAATTGGGGATTTTAGATTCTTTGTGTTCTTGAAGAACTTGGAGTTGATTCACCACGAGAGTGGGGTGATTCCTTGTTCTAATCCTTGTTAATCTGCTCACGTGAGTGACTTATAGACTAGTATTCCTACGTGCATCCCCTCTATTCCTTGGTTGTGCGATTTTCTCCAATCCTTAGGTTGTGCTATGCATCTAGAAGATAATGCTCCCTAGCTTGAGTCCTATATATTCCTTTATTTTGTGTTTATCTTTGCCTATATGTGTTAGTCTTATCATTTTCCTAAACTTGTAGTTTGCTTAGCTTCTTGTTGATTTCCTTATGCTAGTGCCTAGTTTATTGTGATTGCATATTGCGTGTCATAACCCCCAATCCCCTGAGGACGACATTTCACACTCGTACACTCATCATCACTCATTTTTGCTACAACCATTTTCTACTCTTCGAATATGTAGTCTTCTAGTCTTCATCTCCAGCTACTCAAAAAGTAATTAACCATTCGAATTACTATTCAAACTTTTTGTTGAGATTGACCGAAATGTTGTTGGGACCGTTGGTAGAAAACAAATAATAATCCAATAAAAAAGATTATTATTTTCTGAAAAAACAAGGGAAGGAAAGATGGAGAATTTTGGCTCGTGTTTGGTGTTGGGTTTTCGCAAGAGTCAAGCGATCACTCTTTCCTTAAAACCTTATTTGCCACCTCCCAAAGATGCTAGGAGCGTTGTGGCCCAGACTTCCCAGGATAAAACTTGCTATGATTCAATGTTTGAGCATTCAAACAAAGAATCCGGCAAGCAAGACAAGGTTATGAACACAGTATGGCTAAAGAAGGAGTAGAAGTATAGAGGTTTTGAGAGTAAAAAGATGAACTTGCGTGTTCCAATTTTCTGTGTGTAAAACTCTACTGCCCAACTCCTCCTTATATAGGAGTGGAGGATTTAGATAGCTTTTATTAGGCACTTAAGGGCACCCCCCACTACACCTGGTAACAGCAGCCATTACCATGGGTTTCAATTCAAAAATAAAGATTGGAATTAACTCAGAGAATTAATTCTATAATAGTAAGAATTGAACACCTAACGGTCACAGACTGCACAGGTTCGTGTAGGCCAAAACATGGAAGTTTCGGCCATGGCCCCCTTAAGTCTCGACCCGCAAGGCCGAGACATTGGTTTCGGCCTGTCCACGGTCGAAGCTTCAGGTTTCGGCCACAAGGCGAAACCACAAGGCCGTTTGGCATTACTTAGCCCGGCCCGCCTTGCGGGCCAATTTCCGAACGACATTCGTGCCCGCGCACACGAGCTCAGGCTTGAATCAAGCCTTTTTCAATCTCGTCTGGTTAGAATTTGATTTGAACCCCCACCCCCTGCGCGAAAGAGCCTCTATGCTATACAATTCTACAAGCTTCAAAAGAGCTCTTGTATATAAGGGGGGCAAATCCTCTTTCCAAACCAATGTGGGACAAAAGATCACTTTTCCCCTTCATTTTCCAACTCAAATGGGTCTACTTTGAGAATCAATATCTCATTCACCCATTATCCGTTTTGAGCGTACAATATATCAATCTCTTCGTCTCACTACGAAGAACCCGAATCCACTTTGACCCGACCCAAATCGGAAGTGGACCCCACTGATAATTGTACCACAAAATAGCCACTTAACATGCCATTTTAAGCTATTTTTCCAACAAATGTGACATTTCAAGTTAACATTCGGATTGGTTTGTATAACCAAATTGTAACTACTCGAGGTACTATTCGGACTATTCGAATGTTTGAGCAGAAATAATCCTAAGTCTAGAATATAAAAAAATTGGGGACTAAGTTTCCTATCATTTGGTATCATCAAAATCTAAATACAAAATGTTTCTAACAATGTTTGAATATGAAAATATGAATATATATTATGTGTTTCTTCTCTCAATCATCAAGCTATATATAGCTAAGACTTCGAACTTGTCTGTTTGAAGGAAAAAAAAAAATTAAATTGTATCCACTTGCCAATAAAATATTGTTGGAATTTGACATGTTGAAACTTGGCTTACAACTTGTCATGAAAATTCAACTTTTGTAGCTTTTCAAGAAACTTTCCTAATCGGGCATGTATCATTCTTGGATACTATGCAACATTTCAAAAGCAGTAAGGAATAAGCAGAAAATGTTGGTTGAGATGTTTTACTATTTATAGATAAGTCATGTTTCTTATCGAGGAACCCTTACTATTGATCTTGAAAGTTTTGTTATAAATTTTTGATACTCAAACTTTTGTTGCTAGCACAAAGTCTTGTAGTCCTCAACTTCTACTGCTAGTTGAGAATATATACTTGTGTTGTTATGGCAAGTCTTGTTGTTGTGCTTATGTAAGCAATTACATCATCAACTAAAGTTGTGATGCTCCTTATAAGATTTTGCTACTTTGAAAAAGCTTTGATGTTGGACATTTGTTGTCTTAAGGTTTTTTGTTGATAAAACCTCTTATGTTTATCAAGTCTTGTTGGTTGATGACATCAGCAAATACATCAACCCAAAATTTTACTGTGAATGCAAAGTTGTGCTACTTATAGCAAGTCATGTTGTGACTCATTCTTTGCTGCATGTGACTCATCAATAAAGTCCTGCCATATAGAATTCCTTTGTTGTATGGTACTTTGATGATTTTGTCAGAGCAAAATCGAACCATTTACGAACAAAATTTACAAGGAATTGAGGTGGCTAAGACTATGTCTTAATTTACACTTTGACTTGTCAAAATGTAATTACATATTTTCCTAACGTGTAACCATCCAAAAGCTTTCACATTTCTCAAATTCTGTTGTCATAAATCATACGGTAAAGACCGTTACCCTTTTGCTTAAACTTCATATTTTTTTCTCAAAAAACACTCATTGCAAGTTATCATCCAATTGTCTCCCAGGTATGAGTCTAACACCTTTTTTATACCATTGAATCCTCAAACACTTTCTTCGTACAAGCTTCTTCCAATATTGATTTATTCTTAAATATTGACTTAGGAAACACTTCTTTCTTATTGATAAACAATGTTTCTTTCCAGTTGCTTCTTTCCAACTGGGATTCCTTCTAGTCGCTTTCTTCCAACTGTGATTCCTTCCAGTGAGATTCTAGTCGGTAGAAGGCAAGATTTGAGATCCATACAGATATTTCAATGTTTAAGCAATTAACTTACAAAGTTTGAAAATTTTGGAGGTTCTATATCCTTAATACAAATAGTTGGCATCATCAAAATCTAAGAACAATTATTCCTAACTATAAACCATTAACAATACACAAGAACATATTGAAAATGAAGCTCCCTCTTCAATGCATTGGACTATGTACTGTGAGTATGGTATATACATAACAACACAAGTTGAAACAACATTGGTAAAAAATGAGGTCTGCAAAGAATAGAATTAGAAGAAATGTATATTCCTATGGGGCTTTGAAGCAGCCAGTAAACATAATACAAACAACAAAACTTTTTTAATGTCCCTTGAAAAATAAGTACAAGAAGGAGAACAAAACTCGGGACCATGACTTTTTTGTACAAAATGCAAAGTGAAGAGATAATTTTATGTTGAAATTAAAAGTTAGACTAAATTGCGTAAAGTACTAGACTGATTACATTCTTCTTATTAGAGTTTGTAAAAAAAATATGCGTAAGGATTTACATTTGAGTTAAACAGAGGAAAGAGAAAAGGTAGTACCCCTACCTTTTCTCTATCCTAATGCTACTCCTCAAGGTAGTACCACACTACCACTATAGGCATCATTCTACCTTTGTGTTAGTTTTCTTTCTCTATCCTCAATTAATGCTACTCCTCAAGGTAGTACCACACTACCACTATAGGCATCATTCTACCTTTGTGTTAATTTTCTTCATAAATTGAACATATTTTCAGTGGACCTAAAAATAATACCAAATCTCTCGATCTGATCCATAGTCGAACAAAGCTAGGTATTACTAACTTGGGCATAATAATAATAATAATAATAATAATAATAATAATAATAATAATAATAATAACTATTATTATTATTATTATTATTATTATTATTATTATTATTATTATTATTATTATTATTATTATTGAGAAGAAATCATATCCACCGACTACAATTTTTTATTACTTAGATTTTTTAAATTTTTTATTAAATATTAATTAATAACAAAAAATTTTAATAGCATAATTTTTAATTGGTTAGTAGTAGTGTGCATGATAGCAATAGCATTTTTTTTAAAAAAAAATTATTGTATTTATTTATTTATTTCGTTATTTGTAGTGCGATAAATTAGATAATTGTAAAAGTGTAATTAGTACAACTATATTATAAAATTGTTAACCAAATTCATATTACCAATTAAAAATATTTTTTATATTATTATTATTTAATATTTAATAAAAAATAACAAAAATTGAAGTAATTAAAAAATTCGAGACCTATCAACAACAACAACGTAAAAGTCAATTTCCTAATGAAATGGACTTTGATAATCGCTATTGTCGATGACAATATGTCCTTTATATAATTCATTGCTACTTTGATAATATGAACATCATGAAAACTTACAATATAGTTGCACTAATTACAAATTTATAATTATCAAATTTATAGCAATACACAAAATAAATAAACAAATTCTTAATAAAAATATATTTAAAAATACATTATTAGAATCGTGCAATTTACAATACTACTAATGACTATTTAAAATTTAAAAGTCAATGTTTATGTTATTAATTAATATTTAATAAAAATTAAAAAAACATATTCAAAGTAATAAAAATTACCTATTATTGTATTTTCTTCCTAACTTTTAAAAATTAGCAGTGAAAAGAAGGCAATATCATTACCTTCTTCTCAACTTTCAAAAATTAAAAGTGAAAAGAAGACAATACCTTAGCCTTCTGTTTTTAACAAGGTATGACGCTAGTACTTTACACAAAATTATCTAGAATGTTAAATCTACACAATTTTATCCCATTCTTGTCAAATCTACGTATTTTTTGCTATACTGCACCTCAATATATAACTTTATTTAATTTCCACAACATGACATTAGGACTTGTTGTTAGTGTGGTCTGTGACATCTGATCAGTTCATCAAATTGCACAAGAAGGATATTAACAGGCCCATTATATACACATTTCCAGTGTAACTCCAACCGAAATTACTAAGTGAAATATCATGGGCTCCCACGGCATACGCGTTCCCCGAGGCTTCATCCTTCACTTTGATGCTTGAAGAGCCTGGCAGTGACACACAAAAATCTCCATGAGAAGGAACAGAAGCAACAGAAAAAAAAAAAAAAAAAAAATGATCGTCGATACTCACAGTTATATTCAGTCATGCTGATAGTCTGCTTTTCAAGATCATACACAATCAGTTTGCCAGATAGAACAAGATCTGCAATCGACCAAGACAAATGCATAAAATTGTGCTGTAAAATATCCCGTCATGCTATGCCTACCCACTTCCCGGAAGGAAAAAAAATCATACCTCCCAACAGGGTCATTTCCTTCCCATCTTTCGTCTGTATTCCACTGTTCTGCCAACCGAAGCAATATTCATTCTCCTACAAATATTAAAGCAAAATTTAGACAATACTTAATGAGGACGGGTGAACGAAAACTAATGATGTCATCCAACTACAGAGAAAGTAGCAAAATATCAATGCATCGGATCCACAGAATGAGCAATTGTTATACCATGGACTAGGTGGACCCTAGTCCAAAAATTATGTATCTACCGTTAACATATTATGTGTTTTCAATTAATAAACTGTGCCTGAAAATAAATTGAAGACTAAAAATATGTTAACTACAGACACGTTAACTACTACAGGCACAAAATAGGTTAACTGCAAACACATAATATGTTAACGGCAATACGGCATATTATATGCATTCAATTTATTTACAGGCATATAATCTGTTAATTGCAGGCAAATAATATGTTAACTGCAGACACATAATCTAAAAATCATTTTGGACCCGAGTCCGAAATGCAAGGTGAACCTTGTTCCATTGTATAATTTGCCCAGAATGAGGCTTCCTTGTGTACTTTGACAAGACAGAAGGTTTAACTTTGCCGGTATACTAACATCTAGAGGAGTGTTTCCATACGATAAAAGACATACAGATCAGGGAGATGACAGCATTCATAACGTCTATAACCAGTTGTGGTAGAATCAATTTCGGGGGAAGGGTGCTTACCCTACATGAGTGCCCTTATGAAACAGAAAGAATACAGAATTACAATCGATGAAAAGATTACTTACACGAACTTCGAAAAGGTAATCATGGGGATATACTGTCAATTTAAGTGAATCTTTGAAAGTAAAGGTTACGACGGGGAATCCGTCATCAACACTGCAGCGCCACCAGAAAAGAGGGATGTTAAAAGGTAATCAGATCTAGCAAGAATTACCTAAATTACATCAATTACATACTGTAAAATAAGTTCAAAATTTTTTTAAAAAAAATTCCATCCATAAGTGATGAAAAATAAAATACAGATCACAATGCAATATAGCATATATAATAGTATAATTGCACTTGTCCATTGCATTTTTAAAAGAACACTATTGTAAAAATCGGCCTAGGCGCCCTTAGACCGAGGGGATTTTACCATTAGGCAGCCTAGGCGCCCTTAGACCGAGGGGATTTTACCATTAGGCGGCCTAGGCGCCCTTAGACCAAGGGGATTTTACCATTAGGCGGCCTAGGCGCCCAAGTCAGCCAACTCAGCTCCCCAGTCAGCCAACTTGGCCGAGTGTTTTTTTTTTTTTTTTTTTTTTTGTGTGCAATGTGTACACTGGTGTGTTTTCTTATTACTATTACTCGCCCGCCTAGGAGCTCTAGGTGGTAGGCGGCCAACTAGCGCCTAGCGCCTTGTACAACATTGTAAAAGAAGAATCAAAGAAATTTACATGAAAGACCAGAACGAAATCTTACTTCTCATCGTAGTCAAAGCATTTGAAGCCTTCAACTTTATGAATGCCCAGATCACCTTGTTTCTCCATCAACTGAGTCAACATAACCACATCAAAGAATTATCGAGGTTGATAAAGAAAATTTGCATCTTTGCAATATAATACAAAAATTGAGTGAACAATATTTACAATATATAATGCACCTTATTCATGAGAGGTGAATACATTGAATCTGGAAGATATGCCAAGGTTGTACCACTGTCAATTATCATATCTCTCGTTCCTAAGTCAAAAAAAGATGTCCGAATGTCTACAACACTGCCACCCACCTCGATTCGTTCCATAACAACATTATAGTGTGGCCTAAGATAGTAACAAAATACAATTAAGACATCCTTAGCCAAGACAGAACAAAAAGGGTCAAAGATATTAGAGAATAACTTGACTACTATACCAAGCCCGACATTCAAAAAAAGTAAAATATTACGTACTCATCTTGAACAATTGGTGTTGATTTTAGTTTGGGTTCAACTACTTCTCCAATGGCAAATATGCCACCCCCATGGTGATTATCCAAGCAATGTGAAAATATCTTTTTCACCTTCCCCGCTTCTGCTAGCTGTGAAATGACGGATGAGTTTGCTTGCCCAAAACCAATTATCCCATCAACTGCTGCAGTAGATGTACCTAACTCTCCCGATTGTTTAGCTGAGCACCTGAGAAAAGAAGATGCAAGAATGCATCATAATTAAATTTTGTATTACGTCAAAACCAAGAAACAGTCACACAACATACAAGCAATATTATACAAGTCATGGAATGAACCTTGGGAGGGTCCCTAAGTTATTGGGTAATTGTAAGATCCGTCCCCCTTAATTGTTTGTCGTTCTCACTTCTCGTCCCTAAGTTATAATTGACGTTGCAAATTTCGTCCTTTTTTGACAGGACGAAATTTGCAACATCACTTATAGCTTAGGGACGAGAAATGAACACGGCCTGTTAGAAAAAGGACGAAATTTGCAACGCCTTAGGGGCGAGAAGTGAGCACGACCAACAAGTAGGGACGAACCATACAATTACCCTATAACTTAGGGACGAAAAGTGCAATTTTCCCATCTTGGGATTAAACTTTATGCCTTATAATACAACTCAAACATAAGAAAAATTTGCACCAAGTACAGGCAATATTATACATGAAGGCATGACATGAGTTCACAGAAGAAAGTGATTGGACCTAGTAATGCTTCCACATCATAACCAAATGATGAATGGGGGAAATAGAAACCTACTTAATGTCATAAACAAAAGGAACAAAAGTAAAAAGGTGACACTAGTGCACGAGCTAACAAATAACATGCATGCAAGCAAACGAGTTTCTAACCCTGAATAGCATAACTTTGATACTTGTGCAATTAGCTTAATACTATGTTTATTAAGCACTTGTAGGGATGGGCACAATTGGGTGAACCCGAACCTAACTTGAATCAATAAATCCACCCAGAACTGGAACTTTGTATAAGAAACCTCTACTATCAAACCCAAAAATAAATCAGATCAGGTAATAGTTCCTTTTTATTTTTACACCCAAGCCAGAAATCATAAGTTTATATTTATATATAGAAAACGCAATTACCATAGTCAATGTAGACATTAGTACACATGCATTTGAGGTTTCAAAAATCCAACCAAAATTATATATTTAATATAAAGAGAAAAGAATGATTGAGATTTGAGAAGTTGGAATTTAAAGATGAAAGGATGGCAGAGCATTTCTTCTTGTACTCAACTTTGTAAGGCTTTTGAATTTATTTTTGAATACTCGAATAGAACCCATTCTGCTGTGAACCAATAAGAGCTAAATCTAATTTGAGTCAGCTCCTGAGTTCTTACCTTGGAAACCTAAAACTTTATCGTGTTATACCCAAAACCAACCCCATGACCGCTGCTAAATACTTGGCATCAGAACAAGTCTACTAGCACCTAACTAGCCTAAATAGGAATGATATAGACATTTGTTGAGAAACAATTTCAGTTCCCACACTATGGTCGCCTATTATGTAACTAGAAAATGTTAAATTTAGGGCAAGTAATATTTCATTACTTTAAAAAGTCCAAAATTCAACTGTAAGAAAAATAGCCTAAAGTCCTGACTATGAAAACTTCAATTACTTAATGTACTACCAATTTCACATCTCACTGTATTCTGTGCTACTTTTCTACGTCGCCATTTCTCTTCGACCGACACACTTCATTTCTTTTTTCAAAAGTGTACATGAAATGGAAGTGGAATTCAGTACTCTTTAACATACTGAGCTCCAGACAGTTTTCAATCAGTCAATATGTAACTATGTAAGGAAATCACGACAAAATGTTAGAAACCAAATCCTTCACGTAAAAGATAGATCAGCAGCTACTAAGTATTTGGTTCAGAAGGTTAGAAAACTTGTTAAAATCTTTAGTTTTGTGCCAAAGACCTTGTAGTTTAGTAACATACTCTAGGTAAAAGGTCTTAGGTCTCTATTTCAATACTCATTCCCCTCAGATGTAACCAAAAAATATCATTAGCTCTGCAAACTTACCCAAATCCTACGGACCCAGTCATGGGTCCGGTTTTAAGGTTTCCAGTTACTTGATCAAAATGAACCTCATCTTTAACAAAGTATCCTGCAGTGGCACTACCATCCCCATAAGTAACCTGATATTCACAAGCCAGTCCAACCTTGCAATCAGAATAAGGAGCATTGAACATGGTAGTGCAAAGATCTTGGTCACATGTAATAGCCTTTGCAGATGAAGAGGCCTTTATATCATAAAGCTTCAACTCTATCTGTTGTTCAAGAAAGCAAATGGCAATGCATCAAGGAAAGAAAATAATAGAATTTTTTTTTTAAATGGGGAAAAAAAGCATATAATATGGATTAAGGGATGCACCCCAAGGTTGCTCTTTTCAGGACACTTGTCACAGCCAGCACAATTCACCCACAGAATGTCACTTCCGGTATCAACCTGGACATGATAGTCAATTGGTGGAGTCCCCATTGAAAGCTTAGTATAGTACAGCCTGGAATTGTTTAACCATCAAATTTGTAACCCAAATAACCATGTATAAGGGTGGCACAGCAAACAGAAACACGTGTCTTTTCGTGTTTTTAGACTAAATACTAGATGCATGCAGCATAAGAAGCCAGGCATAATGTATTAGCAACATTATACTTCATAGGGTGAGGTAGGAAAGTATATTTAGGCAATGTTTGTGAATGCATGACTTCCTGCCCTCGCCCCCACCTCATAAGAAGGTTTATAATGGGTTAAATTTTTTCTAAAAAAATCTTTTAAAAGGGAGGGCAGACATAATCAATATAGTGTTTGAAAGGAACAGTAACTCATTACACTATTATGAATGTATTTTATGCAAGATAGTTACAAATGCATGCAGATCATTATTAATATAATAAAAAGGGCCAAATTGCACATGCAAATGGGATAAAGAAAGAAAAGATCCGGCAATACTCAAACAAACAGGATTTAATCATATTCTAACAGGTGAATTGA
This sequence comes from Ipomoea nil, assembly GCF_001879475.1. Taxonomy (NCBI): domain Eukaryota; kingdom Viridiplantae; phylum Streptophyta; class Magnoliopsida; order Solanales; family Convolvulaceae; genus Ipomoea; species Ipomoea nil. The sequence goes on along the minus strand of NW_017619207.1, from coordinate 2,120,719 downwards.
CAGAAGGCATTAATTATATAGTTTTCTTCGCGTTCATCAATAGCCTCAGTGCCTAAAGAATAGAGAACATCAAGTTTGCAACTTCCACAATCTTTTCTTTAACTAAGTTCACCCAACTCTAGTGCTATGTTTGGATTAGTGGAAAAATATGAGGAAAGGAAATGGGGATATGCAACCGAAAATTTTCACCTCCAAAGTGGGAAGAAAATCAAGAGAAAATGGACCCTCCCTTTTATCAACAGTATAAACAGAATATACATTGAACATTACTCCTCTCTCCCTCTCAAGGCATGCACCACCTTCATTTCTCACCCCTGTCTAATCCATTTCTCCTATTTTATTTCTTTCTCATCCAAACCCAATTCATCTCCTCCCTTTTCTTCCCTCCCCATTTTTTCCATCCTATTTTCTCTCCAATTTTACTTTCAACCCATCAAAAGATAGCATAAAAGACCCAATTTTGCATTTTGCATATCTGGCCCGCACTTTGCCCCTTAATTAGGCTGGCCCTATGCGAATGGGGATTGGTCTGAGTATGGTACGGGCTTAAAGGTGTCTTCTACGGTTAGAGGACGCCAACACAAAGAAATATGCAGAAAAGTAAGAAGATCTACGCTGCAAACCATTGAAATTGCCCAAATTAAGTAACGAGTGATTTCTGAAACACAGAAAAATAAACAAAGTGATAGAGGACTAACGCAGCATCAGTGGGCTGGCCATTGCCACCCAAATGGAAATCAACGGAAGCGAGCATTCGTCCATGGCGACGGGAATCATGGGCTTTGAGCTCCGTCAAGACAGAGCTCCCACGCCCACCGTACTTATGCTTCACCTTGAACACCACATTCCCCTCCGCCACCGCCGCCGCCGCCACCAGCACCGCCACAACCACAACCAATAACCTCATATCCACCATCGCCATTCTTCCTATTACCCTCCAATAAAACAAATCAAATATACAGCAACAACAACATCTACACACAACCCCCTGTTATATGTATATATTTATATACACAGAAAAAGAACGAATGAACAAATGATTGTTTTACTTTTTGTACAACAACCAAAAAAAAAAAAATTCAAAATCAAAATTTGATTATTGTTTCTTCGTTTCGTACAATAACAATCTATGGGTTATTGTACTTTTTTTAAAAAAATTTATTTTAAAATTTTGAGTGCTTGTCCTTCTGAGGTGTGCCTCGGAAGGGTCGGCGAGGAGAGGCAAAAGGCCAAAGGTGCAGAGAGACGAAGACAAAGAGAAAGGGAGAGAGAAAGGTGATAGAGACAAGTGGATTGGCGTTATCGGGCTGGAAACGTGGCGTGAGGTGAGATTGAGCTTCAATTTCTTCGAAAATTCAGATTCACCTCTCACTCTGCCACTCCGGCATGCCAATAACGTTCATCACTACAATATGTATGGGAGAAGGAAACAAAGAAAGAAACGGATGCACGTCAATTGCCATGTTCGCAACTCATTGCTCTTTTTCTTTTTATTTCTTTTTTTTTTTTTTTTTTAGATATACTCATCATTCTTTGCTATGTATTATTAGAGTTAGGGGTGGGAATAGGCCAGGCCCCTTATAGGGGCCTATGTTCTGGCCTAATTAAAGCCTAGTTAGGTCTAGCTCGTTTAGTAAAAAGGCCAGGCTTGAGTCAATTTCAAAGCCTATTAAACTAAACAGGCCAGGCTTTTATATACCAGGCTCGGCCTTCAGGCCTACAGGCCTACAGGCCTGGCCTATATATATATATTATACTCTATACCTAATATTTTTATATTTACAATATAACCCCAAGTATATATAATTACCAAACACTAACCCTCCACCTCCAAAATCCCATTCTAAATTATGATTCAACTATAAACATTGCTGTTAATCCTGCTATAAGTGTTCTTATTGTATTTTTTTTTAATTAACTGTTCTTACTATCATAATATTTAATGAAATGTCGCAACTTAATTATGTGAGTTGATTGTTAATTATTCATGATATTATATAGGATAACAAACAATAATACAATTGGATTTATTTCTAAACAAGTTAACGAGCATGCTGAAGTCGTGACTTGTTTTATTTTATTTTATATTTATTTGCTATTATGTTTGCATTGTGGTGATATACTTATGTAATTATGTATTAGTTTTGTATTAGGTACATTTCTTATATTGTTTAGATATACTAAAGTTTTTAAAAAGTCTTAATATGTAGGCTTTAATAGGCTCAAGGTAAGACTTACTTTGAAGCATTTTTAATGACCTAAATATTAAACAAGCTTTTAAAAAGGCTTCCGGCCAGGCCAGGCTAATTGCAGGCTCAGGCTTGAGCCTAACAAAAAGCCTACATACAGGCTCAGGCCCAGGCCTAGGCTTTAAATTTTCGTAACAGGCCCAGGCCTAATTTTCCAAAGCTCGGCTCGGCTCGGCCTATTTCCACCCCTAATTAGAGTTAATATTCAATTTATTCATGAACTATAGTGATTTTTTTAGATTTTGTTGTAATTGATTTTTTGTGCTTAATTAGATCATCAACTTTGATGGTTTTATTCAATTGAATCTTTTGTTAAAATATCTCGGTAATTTCACCGTAATTAATACTCAATTTAGTCATTGACTATAGTAGTTTTACCTAAATTAATCTTCGATTATAATGATTTTACCCAATTTAATCCTTGAATATAAATTGGGTATTAATTCTTTTTTAAAACAATATATATATATATATATATATATATATATATATATATATATATATATATATACTCATGATTCTTTACAATGTAATATTTATTTTATACTTTCTCAAACGTATTCACCACCAGAGTTCGATCCAACAACCATTTTGAATGGTAAAAGATGCGTCATCGCATTACATAGTAGTTGACAAGTCATTGTTTATTTATTTTATTTTTTTTGAAAGAGTCATTGTTTATTTAATTAAGGGAAAATATGTAATTTTCTTTTTAAATTACATGTTTATAGTACCTTTTATTTTTCTTTCTAAATTATCAAGTATCAACATTGTAACAGAGTCAGTAGGTTGAGAAAGTAGTTATGAACAGATACTACATTGTAACAGAGTCAGTAGTACTCAAAAAAAAAAATATCAACATTAATCTCTTCAATTATTTTAAAAATTGTGATTTTTCCTCTTTTTGTTCAATGGACATTTGTACTCTTAAAAATAAGGGCAAAATTAGTATTAAGAAAAAATAGGTATTTCATTTATTTTTTTCTCCAACAAATTATTGCTTATATATGGGAATCCGAATAAATGCAAAAATAAACAAATACCATTTGAAAATATTATAATTACTGGTATAATTTTATGTTTGTGATAGTAACGGCAAATTATTGTATGGACCATGGTCCACACAATTGTGTGGACCATGAATATCATGTATATTTTTAATATATTAAAAGTACATTATTTTTATACTGAAGGTACATTATCCTATATATAATAAAGCCATATGGTCTTGTGAAAATTAAATGGTGATAATCAACATTTAATTTTCACAAGACCATAATAATATTGTTAATTATAATATCAATAACAATAATAATAATAATTGCAATAATAATAATGATAATAATTTCCACTGACAGTTTCTAATATATATATATATATATATATATATATATATATATATATATATATATATATATATATAATTATTATATTTATTTATATTTCAATTTCTACTGACAAATTATTGTGTGAACATGGTCCACATAATTGTATGGATCATGAATATCAAATACATTTTTAATATATTAAAAATACATTATTTTTATATTGAAAGTACCTTACATACATATATAATGTACCCTTAGTATATTTAAAATATACTTTTTATTGCATGCAACCCCAAAGTTCATAAGTTTGAAATTAATATATGGCATAGCTAGGCGGCCTAATATTTAAGATTGTTGATGTGCATATTGAGGACTACGGAGACAAAGATGCGTTATTCGTGGATTCATCGGATACTATCCAACAACACTCTCCAACTTAATTGACGTGAAGTAGGCTTAGTAACATTAAGATTATATTCTCGAATTATTAGTTCTCATCTTTTATTGATTACACACTTAATTCGATAGTACTTGGAAGAAAAAATCAATGTTCGAACTAAGATTGTGATTTTGGTCTTTAAAGGTCAATTGTATGTTGCTACATCTAAAGTTAGAAATCTCAAAGGTCTAAAAATTTTGATCCGTGGTGGCTCTAAAATTGTAATTCAATTACTATTGTAGTTTACTAAGTTCTTAAAAATTTGTAATATTAAATACTATGTACTAAATTTTTAATATAGTTTAAGATTTGTAGTAATCACTCACCTTAAATATTATTTTAATTGTAAATATATTTATGTTCATAATTTTATCATAAGAATTCGCACATAATAATTATTAAATAACAAAAAAAATAACAAAAATTTTATATATGAATAAACCTCATATAGGATATATTTTTATAACATATTTTTCGTGCATCGCACGGGACAAATACTAGTAAAAGTACATTATTTTTATACTGAAGGTACATTATATAAAATAATGTACCCTTAATATATTAAAAATGTACTTTAAAAAATTGTACCTTACGTACATAAATAATGCACCTTTAGTATATTAAAAATGTACTTTTTATTTATAGTCCACACAATTGTGTGGACCATGGTCCATACAATAATGATTGGATAGTAACAGAATTAAGATTTAAACACAAATAATTCATTAATGCTAATTCATTATTTAAGTCTTAATTATTCTAATTCTCACATATAAGCAATAACTAGTTATAATGCGTGCATTGTGCGATTAAATTAAAGTCCAACACAAAAATTAAAATTAAAATAAGTAAATACTTAGTACAATTTTTAAATATAAAATAAAAATGATTATTTTCAATATAATCAAAATGAGTATTTTCAACTTGTAATAAAAGTAATAGTAAAGATGAGTATTGTTGTAGATAGTTGTAATCGAAAATAAAAATGATATCTTAAAAATTTTCATATTAAAATAAATGAAGTATTCTTAATGAAAAAAAAGTATTCTTAATGCAATATGGATGAGTCGGTAAAACTTAACTTATTATGTTTTGTTAAAAGTAACATGATTATAATAAGCTTACTAATAATGTCGAATAGTAATTAAAGAGTTATGCAATTAAGTTATAACATGTGAATTCATAAATTATCCTTGTGTATATATATATATATATATATATATATATATATATATATATATATATATATATATATATTTTTTGGTGAGGAAAGAGGAGCTTAGCGCTCCAGAAGATTAATCCTTGTGTATATTATTATTATTATTATTATTATTATTATTATTATTATTATGGAGAAGTGTCAAATATGCCCATGTACTATTGTCAAGTGCTCAATTCCCACCATGAACTAAATTAAAGGCTAATTAACCACACTTACCTACTAAATTGTTCAATTAATTTTTTTTGCAAGCAATTGACTTTTTTTAAAAAATTATTTTATTTTATTTACTTTATTTATTTAATAATTAAATAGATAACCTGTTATTTACCTGTAAAAAAGTCAATTGAACAAATTTAACTCGTAGATGGACCTATTTGACACTTAATTTAGTTCGTGGTGGAAATTGAGCACTTCGCAGTAATAGATGAACCTATTTGACACATGTGCCTTATTATTATTATTATTATTATTATTATTATTATTATTATTATTATTATTATTATTATTATTATTATTATTATTTAGGAAGAGAAAAACCTTATATGCATATAATTTAAGGAGAAAATGTGTCATTTTCCTTTTAATTAATTTATTGAACTATTATCATCAATGCAATACATGCATTCTCTCTCGTAGTCCCGTGCATTGCATTGTCAAAGTGCAACTTTGGCATTACCGCCCCACGCACTCAACGCGTCTTAGTCAGCCAGTTCATGCGTTTGATTCAATTAGTTATGAAGGATGGAAAATGCTAATTACTAATCAATAAATATATACTTTTATCATAACATTCATATTGATAGTTGTAATGTAATTGCAAGTTAATTTAAAAGAAACTTTAAAACAGCACTATAAATGTCATTTAAAAGAGTATATTTAGAGTTCTTTTAATGTTATTCCGTATATATTTTTATACTTTAACTAGTATTTTCACCCGTGCGATGCACAGAATGAAATTGTTGTAATATATTAAGAATATTTAAATCGATATATAATTATTTAAGAGTTAATTTCATCAGAGGTCGTTTATCTTTCCTGACAATTCCAAATTTAATCCTAGACTATAGTTATTAATTATTACGATTTATTCTATGTTATAATTCTTAAGTTAATATTCTTACTATTATTATTAACACTTAATTACTTTTAGATATTATTATTACCACTTATATTATTATTATTATTATTATTATTATTATTATTATTTTATTTTCAAGTTCTGTTAGTATATAATGGCCGTGAGGCACAATAATAATATAACCATAATTAAATATTCTTGTATTGTATTCCGTGAGTCACAATAATAATATAACAATAATTACATATTCTTCTAGGATTTCTATTACCATCATTAATTATTCCCCAATTTACCATAATTAAATAATTTGACCAATTATAAAGAAAGATTATTAAATAATGCACGGGACAATTTTTTAATGGTGGTTTGATGTTTCCCCGACCTCTGAGGTGTCCCAACGGACCCCGTTTGTCGTGCCTGAGTCTAGTTTGATATTTCGAGTACCATTCGTAGGATAAAAGTGTCTTGTGTATTGCATGCTAGTTGAATTGGTATCCCGTTGGCCTAGGTGAAAGATGTATGAACCCCTTAAGAATATTCCTAGTATGTGGATGACCACGCATAAGTTTATTTATACGTTTTCTCCCCCTTCCCAATGTGCTAATGTGGGTTGCATGTGCTTGCTATGTGCTATGTGTGCATGATACCCCAATTTGGTTGCGATCAAATTGGCTATACGGGCAGTTGGATGGGCTGAGAACCATCGGCTGTTAACCAGGCCGGTTGCGATCGGTTAGGTATATAAATATTATATAGGGCTGCGGTCCACCGTTTGGTTGCGATCAAACGTTATACATGAGCTGCGGTTCATAACCTGGTTGCGATCAGAAATACATTTTTTGGGCTACGGTCCACCGTTTGGTTGCGATCAAACGTTTTGATGAGCTGCGGTTCATCGGTTGGTTGCGATCAATCCCTTTGTGCTGTGGTACGAGGCAGGGTGCTGCGGGGCCGTGTTAGCGCTATATGCGCTAACCCTCATGTATGGGCATGCGATTGGTCATGTGGCGCCACCAAAGTGTGCTTATGTGTTGAGATAATGATTGAATAATGATATGAATGATGTGAAATAATCTTGTGACCTTAGGATATATGCTTGTATCTTTATATGCATGATTATAACTGTTGAATGTGTTTGTCCCTACTTGTTGAGCCTATTCTCGGTTTTAAAGCTAGAGTCTCCTAAGTATATATCTTCTGGCTTCAAAATGGTTTTCCTATATATATATATATATATATATATATATATATATATATATATATATATATATATATATATATACCTATATTGTATTTTAACGCGTTGGAGCGGGTTACCGGCATTATTCGCTGAACAGATATATTTGGCTTTCAGGCACATATGAGTAGCTCCGGAGCGCGCTAGAGGACCCAAGGCTTAGATGGTTAGCTTCTTTTTCGGCCTACGTGCCATGATGATGTAATGACATTGTTTTGAGGATAATTAGATAGTTTAGCCTGTGCATCTGAGTTCTCCAGCTCAGTTGTGGCATAGCACCCCAAACACCTATGTTTAGTATGCTCTGTTATTGAGATTTAACGATAGCATTACCTTCATTTCATAAGCTTTGAAAGTTTAAAATTTTAGGGGTGTTACAGGGATAGATCAATCACAGTATTCAAGTATAGTCCAATTCTCATCATAGTCGCACAATCAATATCAATATCAATTCCTATTCCAAGTCCTCACATGGACAATCAACAATTCAAATATCGCAAAGTCAACCTCAGTGACTCAAATACTAATTGATCAGTGTGGAGGGCTCCCAGACTGTGACACCCCAAAAATCCACACTCCAAACCATGAATTAATTGAGTAATTAATTCTATTTCTTTTGAGGAATTGATTCCTAAAATCCTCATTTTTGATACTCAAGGACTAGTATTTGACTAGTCAATCTTTAAGTTGTGTTGTACCTTGTGCTTTGAGAGGAGTTCCCTTGTTCCTTACACTTTCTAAGAGTTAGTAAGGGTATCCTTGTCTTTTCACCAAGAGCTAGTCTTGTAACCTAAACCTAGAAGACTTCTTCATTTCATTCCCTTACATTTCCTAGAAAATATCTCTACCTTCTCTCTAGAAAACAAGAGTAGCTTGTTCTTCAAGCCAAAAGAAGTCTTTGTCAAGATTCCAAGTTTTGCTTCCAAGATTCAATCTTTCCTCTATTTTTGCATCTAGAAGGGTAAGATCTAAGCTTGTCTAGTCTTTTTGGTTCCACCTTAGTTGTCTTTTCTTAAAGGTAGGATCTTTATGATCTTTTGGTTTGATCTTGAAGTGGGTTTGGCTAGTGAGCTTAGTGGAGAACTTGTTGTGGTGTAAGAGGAGTCTTTTGGTATTCAAGAGGTAACCCATGCTCTACAAAACCTATTTTGCTTACCTATATATGATTTCTTGGCTTCTACTTGTGTTTTGATATGAAATGTGAGAGTTTATGCATTTATCTTGTGATATTGCATATCTAGAGCTTGTGTTTAGGATTCCTTTGTGCCATTGCTTGGCATTTTCCTTGGTTCAAGTCATTTTGTTGTGCTTGGTGTGATTTGGGATGTTTTGGACTTGAATTTGTGTTTGGGGGAGAAAATCCCCGAAGGGATTTGTTGTGGTACAGGGACGTACCCGCGGGCGGGGCACCACCCGCCGACCTACCCGCGGGGAACGTGTGCCCTGCGGGTTGTGTACCCGCGGGCGGGACCACGGGTGGGGCACTACCCGTGGTTCCACCCGCGGGGAACACGGTGAAGCTGGAGTGGGATTTGTTCCCCGTGTTTCGTTTGTTTTGGTCTTTGATCTTTTGGCCTCCCGTTGTTCTTTTGTGGAACTATTTGAGCGTCTTTTTGATGTTTCGTAGGTCTAGAGCTTTATGGTAGGTATCCATGTAGGATCTTTGGTGTTGTGAATCGTGCTAAGTGTTCAACATTGTGTTTCGTTGAACCGTGTGGTGTCTTGTGTGTTCCTCGGAACTATCTTGAGTTTCCTCGTTGTTGAGCTTGCTAGTTATTATCTTAATGCTAGCGTCGTTGTTGTCGATGGGTGGTGACCTGTCTCTTGATTGAGTGTGTTTCATACCTTCTCTTGCAATCCGTTGTTCGTTTCGTGTGAGTGGTGGTGCGTGTGTGGCTCTACCTGGATTGCACGATTAGTGGTATGGGACACTAGTCACCAAGGTATTGCAGTGGTCCTTGTGGTGGCCGTGACGTGATTTCATGGGGTTGTGGCTGAGTCCACGTGTTTGGGGGATAACATTGTGTTATCCGGGCATGTGTTGCCATGAATTGGTGGGTTTTCGTTGGTGGTCTGTAGGTGGGGGACGACGGTCCCGGCGGAATAAGGTTGGACTTGGCTGTACAGGGGTTTTCTGGAGGTAATGGTTGGCACCGAAGGTACAAGGTTGGGGGTAGCCATAAGGTTGGAACAGGACATAAGGAAGGCATATCAACTCGTGATGTGTGATGTCACGAGGGCTTGTGAAGCCGTTGTTGTGGTGAGTTCTCTTCTCTCTTGACGTGTGTAGTCACGGAGGCTTGTGGTGTGGTGTTTTGGCATGTGTTGCCGGTGGGTGAGTCTTTATCCTTGTGTGTGGTTAATCTTTGTGGTTGGGATGTGTTCCCGGTTTTATCCTTGTGAGTGGTGAGTCTTGTGTTGTCTTCTGATCTTGGCTTTTGACTTATATATATGTATTCCGTTACGAAAATGGTTTTCATATTATATATCTACCTATTTATGATACTTAACGGTATTGGTGGGTTACCAGCATCTTTCGCTGACCGGGCGTCGCCCCGATGTTTATCTTTGTATCTTTCAGGTGATGCGTAGTCGAGCGCGATGTCTAGAGCCGGTAGCTTAGCACCTGTATCTTTAGACAATGTTGTTGAGGCCTGTGTTCCAATGTCTTTAGATTGTTCTAGTTTGTTGTTTTTGGGATAGTGTTACACTTGCAGATTGTCGCCGTAGCGTATACCTAGTGTGGTATACGTGGCATAACACCCCGTTTTGGATTCCTTTTATCCAGTTATCTTTTTATCTTCCGCTGTGCTAGTCTTTTGTTGTTAATCTGCATGTGTTAAGACTTGTTTTTAAGTCGTGTTTCGGGGGTTGTTACACAGACGGCTCAAGTCCACTTAGGGACAGAATCTCAAAATCTCAATCAATCAATCAAATCAAATGGAGGCGGTTCTAATTCCTTAAGTGTATGCACCCTTATTGGGATCTCCAGGCCCCAATAAGTAGAACTATATCTGACAACCTAGGATACGTTTCTACCAGGTTGCCCGCAATTCAAATGTCATCTCAAGTCAATCAAATAAGTTCTCCACACTGTCCAATGTGCCAGCATAATGATCTCAACAAGGATTCAATTCAACAAAGGGAATCTCGAGAAACAAAGACAATGAAATAGATTCAACAACAAAGATATTCAACAATGAATAATCTCAATCAATAGCTCAAGATCAAGGAATTTCAAAGATAAGATACAACAAGGATATAGGCTCACAACAATAGCTCAATGTCAACGGATTTCAAGAAAGTTACAAGGAAGAGATAATCCAAAAGCAATAATTTGATATCAAAAGGATTCTAAAGAAAGGTTACAACGAATAGAGAAGCTCAAGTCAACAATTCAACTAAGAATCAAGCAAAGGGTACCAAAAGAAATCATACTAGCATCAAGAAGCAACATTACTAGTATACGAGTCAATAGAATATTCACAAGGATTCTCACGATAGAAATACAAAGGATTCTCAACATAGAATTCCACAATAATCCAACGAATATAAAGATTGGATCTTTACAACGAATCAAGACTCAAATCCTAATCTATAGGCTCATAATACACCGCTCTAGACTTACGTAACATCAACAAATACTCACAAGTGCACGGAAGGCAACAAAACAATTCAAAAAGCCAAACAACAATGAACCAGCGGGGGTGCTGGCGAGCGTCAAAGGTCCCGCCATGTTCCCCTGTGGGAACAACACGATGTTGTTGGCGGGACCTTCAGCCCCCGCCAATCACCCCTCCGGCCTCCTTGCGAGTGGGTTCAGCGGGTGTGTCGAGGCCCGTCGAATACCCCCACAAGGCAAAAAAACCTGTAGACAGTAGGGTTTCGGGAAAATTTCCAGAATGCAAGAATCAACTCCAAACTCAACAAAACTCAACCAAAATCATACCAACAACAAATATAGCTTGGAATAGAAGAAATGGCACATCAACTCAAGTATACACCTATCATACAAGCTCTAAAAACAATCATAAACACAAGATTATGCTCAAATCCATCAAGATTATCAAGAATACACAATATGGAGTTTAAAATAGTTTTCATGGATATTGGATTACCTTCCTAGCTAGCAAATCACACCAACCTCCTCCTAGCTCATCCTAGCATGTCCCCATCCACTTGATCTTCTTTAGAACCCCTAAACAACATAATAAAAGAATAAAGATTAAGAGAAAGTAAAGAGATCTTGAATAGAAAAGATGTAGAAGGCTTGATCTTACCACTCCTAAGCTTTATGAAGTGGAAAGGTGGGATCTTGGTCTTGTTTTCTTAAGTAGGAAATGGAAGGTAGTGTTTATATGTGTATGAGGGAAAATGGCGTGAAAGCTAGGGTAGAGAGGGAAGAGAGTGTGTAAGTTTTGTCTAGGTTTTATTTTAAGGATAAGGTGTAGTATGTATATGTAACACCCTATGTTACGCCTTTAAATTAAGAATTAATTATTTAATTAATTCCGACAAAGAATAATTAAAAAGGGAATTAAGTAAGCAGAGATCCTTAATTAATTAGTGTGGTCCATAGTGGACCATGGACCCTTGCCCATATTAAAGCCTTAAAACCTGTTATAAAGAAGTTGGGCCCAGTGTTAATCAGATTCTAATTGGGAGTCCTAGATCTATATAAAAGGAACTAGAAAGCTTTAAAATCCCCCCTCCCTCTCATATGCTCGAAAATCCCCTCCCAGAGATCAGACAAGGAATCCCCCGTCACCAGGCTTAGGAAAGGCTAATAGGAAGAACACCTTGAGGAAAGACCTTAGAAGTCATACAAAGTTTAATTAAAGCTACCATGTAACCCATGTCCTACAAAACCTATTTTCCTTGCTATTGTTTATTGATTGGCTCCGTTGAACGATTGATTGTATGATTTCGTATTTATGCCTTGTTAGAGCTTGTCCTTAGGAATTATGAGATGGATTCTTGCTATTCTTGATGTTCTTGATGGCCTTGAGGGATTGATTCCATACTCTTGTATTTAATTGTGTTTAGAGCTTGTCCTAGGATTTATATGGTAAATCTTGTGATTGGTAACGTTCTTGGCATTGTTGGGTGGATTTATGCATGCTCGGGTGTTATTATAGGTTTAGGGTTTGTCGCCAAAGCTTGGTATGATCGAGTTCTTGAGGTTCTTGATGTCCTTGAACCGTTGTGCATTTATTCTTGTTTCTTGGCATGATTAGTGCTTGTGTTTGGGGTTTAATTGTGTTGTTTCTTGGCTTATTATTGTTGATCAAGTCCCCATTGTTGTTGTTGTGAATTCGGAAGTGTTTCGACTTGATTTTGGGTGAATCAGATGAATTCCCGGGTTGGGAAATTGGCCAAAAAGCACGTTCCAGCGGGTAGTTGGTGGGGGGACGAACCCCCACCTGACCACCCGCCGGGATGAGGGAATTGTTCCCGCGGGAGGACGGCCACTCGCCGGTCCACCCGCTAGAACATACGCCGCCGTCGATGGGCGGACGGCGGGTGGACTACCACCCGCTAGAACGTCGAGGTTCCGCCGGTGGAGGGTCGGTGGGAGTTCGTTCTCCCGCCGTACCCCCCGCGGGTACGGGCCAGTGCGGGGTCGTTTGGTCTCTACGGGTCGAACCCCGTGCCCCGTGGTGTCTCGTTTGACGTGTATGAGTCTCGCATGATATTTTAGGTACCGTAACGTGAATTGTGAGTCGTGTCTAAGCACGTCGTCTAAACTTGTATTGTGTGGTTTACGTTATTCCCGTAGGTTGCATGTGTAGTTGATATCCCGTGTTGTTATTGTATGTTGTACCCTTTCACGGCAACCCCGTGATGTAATTGTTGTTGAATCTTGATTGTTGTGTTTGTCCATGGTATTGAAAAGGTGTGGAAATGGTGGAAAAGATTTGTTGGTGGTTTGACGCACTACGAGTGCATTGATCATTGTGCTATAGGCGCAGGTCGCCTGATTACTGTGCAATAGGCACAAATCAGGTTATGTTTGGCATTGCGAATGCCCTGTAATTGTGCTATAGGCACATACCACTTGATCATTGTGCTATAGGCACAAGTCATGTTTGATAAAATCTTCGATGTGGTGGGTTGCCCGAAAGAACGCCAAATCGAGTTGGCATCCTTCTATTTTGGGCACGAAGCCGACCTATGGTGGGTTCACGAAAGCCCAACCTGTAGACAGGAGTCAGGCTTTGACTAGGAAGCCCTTAAAACCAAAATGCGGGAACGCTTCTACCCTCGCACATAAGAGCAGCTATGTACGACGAATTCCTCCACTTAAAACAAGGATTCGCAACAGTGGTGGAATACCACAAGAGATTCCTAGAACTAGCACGCTTTGCTCATGTATTGGTCCCTACAGAGGCCACTAAGGTGGAGAAATTCGTGGCCGGACTCAACTTCGAGGCTAGGAAGGCCTTAACAGTTAACAAACTAAGAACCCTCAATGAAGCCTACACTAGTGCTGCCGACCTCTATCGAATCCAGCTATTGCAACGAGGAGAGCTGGTGAAAAGAAGGAACGATGGGGGCGGGGAACCTAACGTAAAGAAACCAAAAACGAACTCTAACGCTAGGGCAGCTCCCCAACCAACCCAAGGACCCCTTAAGGGGAACCCCGGGACCGGATGGGGACAAACCCCTTGCAGGAGGTGTGGTAAAGAACACCGAGGCAGAGATTGCCAAGGAAACGCGTTACGCTGCTTTAACTGTGGGGAAGAGGTGTAACACCCCCAAAGCAAGACCTATATAAAAGCCTTAACACATGCAGATTAAACGACAAAACTAGCACAGCGGAAGATAAAACGAAACTGGATAAAAGAAATCCAACGGGGTGTCACGCCACGTCTACCAAACACGGTAAACGCTACGGCAAACAATCTACAAGTGTATACATCTATCCCAAAACATCAGTCTAACTACATTGGCGCACAGGCCACAAAAACAAGGATAAAGGTGCTAAGCTACCAGGCTCTAAACATCGCGCTCGTCTAAACATCACCTGAAAGATACAAAGATAAACATTGGGACGACGCCCGGTCAACGAAAAATGCTGGTAACCCACCAATACCGTTAAGTATCATACATAGATAGATATAAGTCAAAAAAACCATTTTCGAAACGGAATACATATATATAAGTCAAAACCAAGATCAACAGTCAACATAAGACTCGTCACTCACAAGGATAACATGGGAACACATCCCAAACCACAAAGGTTAAACACAACGCGAAAGATAAAGACTCACCCAACGGCAACACATGCCAAAGCAACACATGCCTCCGTGACAACACACGTCACGAGAGAAGAACACACAACGCCGGCTTTACAAGCCCTCGCAACATCACCCATCACGAGTTGGTATGCCTTCCTTATGCGCTGTTCCAACCTTATGGCTACCCCCAACCTTGTATCTTCTTTCCAACCATTACCTCCAGGACCCCTGTACTTCTTATTCCAACCTTATTCCCCCGGGACCGTCGTCTCCCACCAACGACCACCAACGAAACCACCAATTCACGCCAACACATGCCCGAATAACACATGTTATCCCCCAAAAACATGGACCCATCACTCAGGCCACAACTCCATAATCACGTCACGGACACCACGAGGACCGCTGCAATACCTTGGTGACTAGTGTCCCATACCACTAATTGTGCAATCCAGGTAGAGCCACACACGCACCACAACTCAACAAGAGTCAAACAACGGATCACGACGAAGGTATGAAACATACTCAATCAAGGAATGGGTCACAGCCCAACGACAACAATGATGAATAACACAAGTTATCATCAACCAATCGGAAGGTACAAACAACACACACGCTAGCATTAAGACAATAAACTAGCATGCTTATCAACGGGGAAACTCAAGATAGTTCTGAGGAACACACAAGGCACCTCGTGGTCCAACGAAACACAATGTTGAACACTTAGCACGATTCAAGACACCAAAGTCCTACATGGATACCTACCATATAGTTCTAGATATACGAAACATCAAGAAGACACTCAAATAGTTCCACAAAAGAACAATGGGAAGTCAAAAGACCAAATACCGAGTCAAACGAATCACGGGGAACAAATCCTGAACAAACACCACTCGTGTACCCGCGGGTGGACCCACGGGTAGTGCCCCACCCGTGGTTCCGCCCGCAGGAACACATTTCCATAGGGCCTTGTACCCACGGGTAGGCCAGAGGGTGGTGCCCCGCCCGCCGTTCCGCCCGCGGGAACATTCCTGTACCACAACAAATCCCTTCGGGGATTTTCTTCTCCAAACACAAATTCAAGTCCAAAACATGCCAAATCTCACCCAACACAACAAAATGACTTGAACCATGGAAAATGCCAAACAATGGCACAAAGGAACCCTAAACACAAGCTCTAGATATGCAATATCACAAGACAAATGCATAAACCCTCACATTTCATAGCAAAACACATGTAGAATCCAAGAAATCACATATAGGTAAGCAAAATAGGTTTTGTAGAGCATGAGTTACCTCTTGAAGACCAAAAGACTTCACTTTAAACCACAACAAGCTCTCCACAAGGCTTACTTTCCAAACTCACTTCAAGATTAAACCAAAAGATCATAAAGATTCTACCTTTAAGAAAAAGACAACTATGATGGAACCAAAAACACAAGATGAACTTAGATCTTACCCTCCTAGATGCCCAAATAGGTGAAAGGTTGAATCTTGGAAGCAAATCTTGGAATCTTGACAAGGGTCTCAACTTGGCTTGGAGAATAAGCTACACTTCTTTTCTAGAGAGAAGGTAGAACTAATTTCTAAGAATTGTAGGGAATGAAATGTAGAAGTCTTCTAGGTTAGGTTACAATACTAACTCTTGGTGAAAAGACAAAAATACCCTTACTAACCCTTAGAAAGTGTAAGGAACAAGGGAACTCCCCTCAAAGCTCAAGGTACAAGCACAACTTTAAGGTTGACTAGTCAAATACTAGTCTTGAGTATTAAAAATCAGGATTTTAGGAATTAATTCCTCAAATACAATAGGATTAATTACTCAATTAATCCATGGATTGAATGTGGATTTTTGGGGGTGTCACATCCTCTCCCCTTTCAAAGAAGCTTCGTCCCCGAAGCTTGGGTACGACGAATTAAAAGCAAACGGTGAAAGGAAACGACATTGTGACAAGAAGTTCAAGAACAACTCTTTTGGTCAAAGACTCCAAAGAACTTACAAGGGATTCCAAAGCAAAGAAGAAGGCATTTCAAATTCAAGGATTGGCAAGAGGTCAACAAACGGATAGATTGAGCATCAAGAACTCTAGCCTCAACACAACCACCAACTTCTAGACAACAACCAAGAACTAAACTACTAACTCCAAACACCAACTATCAAACTAGCTAAACAACAAGGCAACAAACAAAACAAGAAAGCGCACAAAGCACACACAACAACCTATCACCAAGCTAACAACGGCTAAGAAGGGAAACAACAAGTAAAAACGCGAACGGGATTACCACAACACAAACTAGAACTCCTCGCTCTCCGACTCCTCGGCCTCTTCGGACTCCTCTTCGTCTTCGTCTCTGTGGCTAGAACTAGCTTCAATCTGGTCCAACCTCTAATGCACTGCGACGAACTGCGCCTTCATAAACGCAAAACCTTCGGCGATCATGCTGTTCTGCTGACGAAGCAAGGCGACGACGTCATGCTCCCTCTTCGTGCGAGCTTCCTTCCTTCTCCCACTTTCCTCACTGTCTGAATCACTTTCTTTAGCTTCGGCGGCCTCCGGTGCTCCTACTTCTTCCTCTTGATCTGCTTCCTCCTCAACTTCTTCGTCACCGCCCAATCTTTGGACTGCGAGGCTCAACTTCCCGGCAGGGATTCCAAGCTCAGCAGCTAACACTGCCCTCTCATCAGGTGCTTTCCTTGCAACCTCTTATAGCGTGATGTACTCACCATCATCCAACCGAAACAGATTACAACTCCGGAGATTGGTGGTATCCAACACCATCTTTCCCACGGCCTTTGGGAGGCAACCGTCCACACTAGCACCTTTCTTAACCAAGATCCAACTCAGCACCATCCCATACGGCAAGCTCTTCCGATTGTGATCCCGGCAAAACACCATGTGTTGCATCATCAAAGCAGGCAGGTTGAACTTAACCATATTCTTGAGGCAAAAGGCAAAGGTGCACTCCAACTTACCCAACAAACTGCTCTTGTTGTTATTAGGCAACAAACAATCCGACACCAACATCACCAAGATCCTTTGCTCCGCAGACAACCACTTCTTTTCCGGCCTATAGGCTTGAGTGGAACCACTCGTACGGCCCAACAGATAGCTCAAATAGTCACGGTACCCCATGGTATCCGTACTAACCCAATAATGGCCACTGTACTGAGCCACTCCGGTAGCAGACAAACTCAACAACTGAGCCAACCTCTTCTCAGACAACACAACCTTCACACCTCTCACCTTAGAGGTGATCTCCAACTTATCGCCCTCCTTTGTCCAACCATGTGACGATAAAACTCTTTCACCAAACTCAGGTAAGTCTCGGCCCTTATGGCGAGAAACCCATCCAACAAACCTTGATACCTAAGCATATCCAACAAAGAGCTAGGAAAAGATTCCGGATCAAAAGCTTTACCTTGAAGAACGAGGTAATGGGTATCCACCCATTCCGCTTTCCTTGCCAAACTTGACGTTCTAGGCATGATTGAAGATGACACAAAGCTCAACAAAAAGAACCCAAGGCTACTCATTTTCTCTTCTCTCTCTCGCTGCTCTCTCTCGCTCGGCTTCCCTCTCTCGGTGGCGGCGACACGACGGGGCTCCAGCTGCTGCGACGGCGAAGGGCGGCGGCTCGACGACGGTTCGACGACGGGCAGGTTGGTGGTGGCGGGTTGCAGATGAAGCGACGGGGAGGGGGTGGGTGCTTGGTGGTTCACGGGTAGGGAGGGAAGAAAGAAAAAGAGAGTTTGGGGATTTTAGGGATTGGAAAGAAATTGGGGAAAAGATGATTTAATTTGGGGATTTTGGGTAAAGTGGGAATTTATGGTTTAGATGGAATTAAAATTGGTTAGGTTTCAAGAAAGACAATTGGCTTAAGTGGTTTAGAGGTTGGGTTGACAAAGATTAAGCTCGGGTTTGAAACTCAAAGGTTATAATTAAACATTAGGCTTGGCTTTTAAGCTATACAAGGAAAGGTTTTCGGTATGAATTTTGCTATTTTCCAATTCAAAGAATACTTGGAAAATTTAGGAAGTGCACAAGGAATTGTTGTAAGAACAACCAAGTACAAGGATTGTAGAATTGGCCCAAATCCCAAAACATGACAAGGGTGGATTGCTAACTTCACAACGAAGCTCATATACCAACTAAAGAAATCAGCTCATTGTATTCAGCCTGAGAACGCGCCATTACAAAAACTCTTTCGGGTGGCCTAGCTCCGACAGCTCCGCGACCCAAACTCCCTCCTGGTGCTCCTCCAGCTCTCGGGGGTGGCGGCAACGCTCTCTGACCGGCAAGCTGGGGACACTTCGCGACTCTGTGACCATGATCCCCGCATCAGAAACACCTAAACGCCTGGCCATAACAATCATGGCCCGCGTGCACCTTCCTACATCTTCGACAAACAACCGACTTAGCTTGATCCTGATGCTCCACCCTGATGGGTCCTTGAGAAGAAGATGACACCGCTTTGACTTGAAAACTCGGCCAGGGCTTCTTGAAGGTGGAATAACCTCCGCTCTCAACCCTCTTCCTAACTAGCTCAAACGATCCCTTCTAAAGCTGCTGAACACGATACAAATCCGCGGCACACAGATACGCATCCTTAAGGGAGCTGGGCCTACTCACCGTTAACGCTTTTCGTGCCTCATAATTCAGACCGGCAACAAAACGCTCAACCTTAGCAAGCTCTGTAGGCACAAGCATCCTCGCGAAGCGCGCCAGCTCTAAGAACTTCTTGTGGTATTCGACCACAGATAAGGATCCTTGCTGCAGATGAAGGAACTCATCAAACATGGTGGCTCGCACATGCGCTGGGTAGAACCTTTCGCGCATTCTGTCCTTGAGCGCGGTCCAATCAAACCCAGGCTCTTCAAGGAAGGTCGGACCTTCGTGGACCCACCACAGATCAGCTTCCTAGCAGAAGTAGAACGTTGCCAATTCTACTCTTCTCTCTTCGGGGCAACCCACAACGATAAAGATCTTATCAAACACCCGTAGCCACTCTTCTAGGACTACAGGGTCTTCCTCGCCAGCGAAGGTTGGCGGCCGATGCCCCGACACCAAACGACCTACATCGCGATGCCCAGCAGGGGGAGGAGGAGGCGCATCTTGATTGTTGTTCAGCAAGGCTTCACTGAGCGACTGCATCGTCTGCGTCAGCTGATGGAGATTCTGAGCGAGCTGCTCGTTGGTCGGGGTCTCCGTGGTGCGACCGTGGGGACGAGGAGGCATCGCAAACTTCTACAACAATAATGAGATTACCAAAAAGAGCAAACAAGCAAGACAGATAGCAACACACAGCTCACCGCGCAACCTAGAGTCCTAAGCCTAACACTTAGCTTCTTAAGGTCGTTTAGAGGTCTCAAAACACACTTAACCACTTAGAAAGTCTAGACTTAACTCTTCCTAGGCTCAAACCTAGGCTCTGATACCAACTGTAAAACCCCCCAAACAAGACCTATAAAAAAGCCTTAACACATGCAGATTAAACGACAACACTAGCACAGCGGAAGATAAAACAAAACTGGATAAAAGAAATCCAACGGGGTGTCACGCCACGTCTACCAAACACGGTAAACACTACGGCAAACAATCTGCAAGTGTATACATCTATCCCAAAACATCAGTCTAACTACATTGGCGCACAGGCCACAAAAACAAGGATAAAGGTGCTAAGCTACCAGGCTCTAGACATCGCGCTCGTCTAAACATCACCTGAAAGATACAAAGATAAACATTGGGACGACGCCCGGTCAGCGAATAATGCTGGTAACCCACCAATACCGTTAAGTATCATACATAGATAGATATAAGTCATAAAAATCATTTTCGAAATGGAATACATATATATAAGTCAAAACCAAGATCAACAGTCAACATAAGACTCGTCACTCACAAGGATAACACGGGAACACATCCCAAACCACAAAGGTTAACCACAACGTGAAAGATAAAGGCTCACCCAACGGCAACACATGCCAAAGCAACACATGCCTCCGTGACTACACACGTCACGAGAGAAGAACACACAACGCCGGCTTTACAAGCCCTCGCAACATCACCCATCACGAGTTGGTATGCCTTCCTTATGCGCTGTTCCAACCTTATGGCTACCCCCAACCTTGTATCTTCTTTCCAACCATTACCTCCAGGACCCCTGTACTTCTTAGTCCAACCTTATTCCCCCGGGACCGTCGTCTCCCACCAACGACCACCAACGAAACCACCAATTCACGGCAACACATCCCAGATAACACATGTTATCCCCCAAAAACGTGGACCCATCACTCAGGCCACAACTCCATAATCACGTCACGGCCACCACGAGGACCGCTGCAATACCTTGGTGACTAGTGTCCCATACCACTAATCGCGCAATCTAGGTAGAGCCACACACGCACCACAACTCAACAAGAGACAAACAACGGATCACAACGAAGGTATGAAAGATACTCAATCAAGGAACGGGTCACAGCCCAACGACAACAACGATGAATAACACAAGTTATCATCAACCAATCGGAAGTTACAAACAACACACATGCTAGCATTAAGACAATAAACTATCATGCTTAGCAAGGGGGAAACTCAAGATAGTTCCGAGGAACACACAAGGCGCCTCTTGGTCCAACGAAACACAATGTTGAACACTTAGCACGATTCAAGACACCAAAGTCCTACATGGATACCTACCATATAGTTCTAGACGTACGAAACATCAAGAAGACACTCAAATAGTTCCACAAAAGAACAACGGGAAGTCAAAAGACCAAATACCGAGTCAAACGAATCACGGGGAACAAATCCCGAACAAACACCACTCGTGTACCCGCGGGTGGACCCACGGGTAGTGCCCCACCCGTGGTTCCGCCCGCGGGAACACATTCCCACAGGGCCTTGTACCCGCGGGTAGGCCGGAGGGTGGTGCCCCGCCCGCGGGAACATTCCTGTACCACAACAAATCCCTTCGGGGATTTTCTTCTCCAAACAAAAATTCAAGTCAAAAACATTCCAAATCTCACCCAACACAACAAAATGACTTGAACCATGGAAAATGCCAAGCAATGGCACAAAGGAATCCTAAACACAAGCTCTAGATATGCAATATCACAAGACAAATGCATAAACCCTCACATTTCATAGCAAAACACATGTAGAATCCAAGAAATCACATATAGGTAAGCAAAATAGGTTTTGTAGAGCGCGGGTTACCTCTTGAAGACCAAAAGACTTCACTTTACACCACAACAAGCTCTCCACAAGGCTTACTTTCCAAACCCACTTCAAGATTAAACCAAAAGATCATAAAGATCCTATCTTTAAGAAAAAGACAACTAAGATGGAACCAAAAACACAAGATGAACTTAGATCTTACCCTTCTAGATGCCCAAATAGGTGAAAGGTTGAATCTTGGAAGCAAATCTTGGAATCTTGACAAGAGTCTCAACTTGGCTTGGAGAATAAGCTACACTTCTTTTCTAGAGAGAAGGTAGAACTAATTTCTAAGAATTGTAGGGAATGAAATGAAGATGTCTTCTAGGTTAGGTTACAATACTAACTCTTGGTGAAAAGAAAAGAATACCCTTACTAACCCTTAGAAAGTGTAAGGAACAAGGGAACTCCCCTCAAAGCTCAAGGTACAAGCACAACTTTAAGGTTGACTAGTCAAATACTAGTCCTTGAGTATTAAAAATCAGGATTTTAGGAATTAATTCCTCAAATACAATAGGATTAATTACTCAATTAATCCATGGATTGAATGTGGATTTTTGGGGTGTCACAAGAGGGTCATAATTCATAAAGCCTTCCAGTGTAATAAACCGGCACGCGCAAGACCACTTCACACAGGCAACGTGAGCAACTGAGGAAGCTATGAAGCGCGCCTAGAAGGGTGTTCGTCATGAGTCGCACCCAAGCCAAGACATGATCCGGAATCGAAACCGAGGGACAGTACGGTATCGAAGCCATAGCCGTATGGGACGAGGACCCTACAGATCAATTGGAAGAAGACCTCGGAGAGGGACATTGCCTAGGCTAAAAGGATAAGCTAATGTAACCCACCATCCTTGCCGTAAATCCTTTAACTTGTGTAGTCATTTGATTTTCCCTATTTCGAACAAAGTTAGTTGGTGAATCCGTTTGATTTGGCATCTCATTTCGTTATTCAGTTAATTAATTGTTTCCGCTCTTGCAAACAACGAGGCCACAAAAACAATGCGTGTAAATTCTAAATTGACGGCTAGAGAAAGGGTTTGACTCAGAGTTTTTGGTCTTGCCCAAAGGCAAGTTTAAGGAATACAAGGAGTCAAACTAAAAATCTCAATAGCAAACTAAATGTAATTTGTGAAACTTAAACCCAAGCCCTTCCACCTCCAAGATTAAAGCTTTAACCATTAGACCACAATTATTTCTTGAAAACCCAAGGAGAAAAGATCTTCTTAAACCACATCTAATCCCTAAAATCCCAAAATCCCCAAATCAAAAACCCTTCCCTTTTCTTCTTCTTCCCCACTCTCTCTTTCCCCCTCTCTCTCTCACACTCACCCCCACTTGGCCGAAACCCCCGCCAAATGCCCATCACCCCCAAAACTCTTGCCACCCAACCACCGCCGAGACCCCGCCGGAGGACCCTCCGCCCAGCCGTCCACCTCTAGTTGCCGGCCGAGACGCTGCCCGACCGCAACCACGCCATCCGCACCACGTCACGAAGGACCGAGCGACACCAGTCCCGTCGTCACGCCATCATCGCCGAGCCACGCACGAACCACCGCCAACCCCTTCACCGGAAGCCTTCGTCGGAACCCTCGCCGGAGACGCCGCCGAAAAATCGGACCCGACCCTTATTCATTCCCCTAAAAATTTCCACAATGCCGAGGAGGCCCACCAACTCCCGAATCCCGGAATGGAACGACGCCGACTACACGGTAATAGAAGGTAAAGCGCTTGAACCCGATCAATTCTCTAAGGAATTGATCCATATGCTTAATTTCCAGTGCTTGCTAGGAGTATACCTTGATACAAAATGCGACACTTACCCCGAACTGCTGAAAGAATTCTACCACCAAAAGCGGGGACAAGGTGGAAATCACCTCCAAAGTCCGGGGTAAGGAGCTAGTGTTGAGTGAAGGCCGATTGGCCAAACTCTTGAAGCTAACCGCCATGGGCGTATCAACCTATGACCGGAAATCTTGGATTGGTACCTGAGAGTTAGGGTACAAGGACTATTTGAGTTACCTATTGGGAAGAAACGACGGGCATCGGCTGTAACACCCCGTGTTACGACTTTCAAATTCAGATTAATTATTGAATCAATCCCGTTAACAAATGGTTAAAAAGGGATTTAATTTGGTTAGGATTCCCCCAATTAATTAGTACGGTCCACCCTGGATCGTGGACCCTCATTTGTATTAAAGACTTTAAGCTGGATAAGAACAAGGGATGTACACCTTCTACCATTCAGATTCTAATTAGGATTTCCTGACTCTATAAATAGGGGATTAGAAAGCAATTAGAACCCTCTCACCTCTCACAACTCTGATACACGAATTGCCCAAAGAAACCTAGCAAAAGGGATTCCCCATCACCAAGCCTAGGAAGATCAATTGAAGGAGAATCTTAGAGAAGGACCTTAGTAGCCAAGGGAGCTAAGAGGTAACCCATGTCTTACAAAACCTATTTTCCATGTTATCTTTTATTGATTGGCTCTGTTGAATGATTGAATGTATGATTTTGTATTCGTGCATTGTTAGAACTTGCCTTTAGGGATTTGTGGTATGAATTATTGTTATTCTTGGTGGCACTGTGTGGTCTTGGTATGTTGTCACGCCCCACTTCTAGGACATGACCCGGCCATATCGCTACATGAAAACCTGTAACAATACGAAGCGTAGCCATACATACCTCTCAGAACCTTCATAACAACACTTGAATACATAATAATTCCTCGACCCAATATGACAAAATATAAACAACTAGTTCTTCCCAAAAACTCACCAAAATCACCACTAGTAAATATTAACAATCAAGAGTAGTATATCCAAAATGTATCACAAACACCAAACCAAGCACAATGTGTTACCAAAGATACAAAGGATCAAAAGAATATCCAAAATAAACAAAAATCTGTGATACACTCCAAAATTAGGACTAAGTCTTCTAGTTTCAAAAGTCACCTTCGAGACCCCACCACTTGTGCTCGTGCTATTCACATGTCCTTAACTACATACTCTGAAACATGAGGAAAATACAAATAATGAGCTAATGCCCAGTAAGTGGTACTCCTCTCAACCCCGGATTAAGTAACCTCAATAGAATACAAAAAGCTTTAGAGTAATAAATAGATGCAAAACTCGATCTTTAAACTATATCGAAGTCATAATATACTTCCATCATACTATACACAAGTTCACAAAACTGGAAACTTTAGCTACATGGGCGCCACCATTATTTCATAATACAATACTTTCAAAAGCACAAATCATTCCTTAACATATGACTCATAGACAACCTATAACCACTATTATAACCCGTGGCAAAGGCCATTATCGGCATAATGGTTTAGAAAGACTCGACGATTCGGAATGAATTAGGCTCGACGATTCAGAATGAGCCGGATGGAACGTTCCAACAAATAATTCAAAAGACTCGACGATTCGGAAAGAGTCAAGCTCGACGATTCGGAATGAGCGATTAGGAACGTTCCAAACCGAACAAAACAAACAACAAAATGTAGGTTGCTTCATGAGTTTGACTGAACATTCAAAATAGTTCTTATAATCAAATAGTCCGATGTAGCAAAAATCATTTTCTTAAAGATCACATAACAAAGTACATAATTCATTCTACAAAGTTTTTCAAGTCACATATTTTCTCAAGATACATAATATTTCCAATTATAGATAATAAATTTATCAAACTAAGAAATATGCAAGGTATAAACCCTTCCCAAAATAAAAATTTTCTTAGTACATAACTCTTTAAAAAAAATCGTGGAATAGTTTATTAAACCTAAATAGTTTCAAAAGAGTTGTAGTAATTTAATTGTAAAGAGCTTTAGTTATTAAACATGCAGTTAAGGGTTCAAGTCTTACTCTAAACATAGTAGAAATCATTATACAAGTGTAATATGTACATATGCAAAATAACCATACAAATTGCTAAAAAGTGGAGTTAAACCCACATCCACCTACCTACACAACAACACTCTTACCATCCCACCATCTCTACACATGATGACAATTTTAGTACGAAATTTTACTTAACTTCGTTTCCGAACACAGTTCTAACATAACCAAACACAATTTCAGTCCAGGCTCTAAAATCATAGCTTAGCATTTTCAAACCCAAAAACATATCATAGCCCAAAATATTTTTAACTCATACTAACCCTAAAATGGGTATTCAAAGTAGTGGAGATTATTCCATAATAAGTTATGGGTTTTGCAAAATAAGGAGAGAAGAATTAACCACTTACCGGAAACACCAAAATCTTAGCTATTTATTAGCTCACCTAAATACTCCTTGTCAAATTTCCTAATATTTTCAAACATCAATCTTAGGGCTCAAATGTTAAACCCAACTAAATAAAGAGTGAAATATGGATGTCAAACTTAATTACCTAGAATACTCCAATAACTTGAGACCTAAGCTTGAATAAGATGGAGATCAAAGCTTCAAGATTTTTCTTTTCCTCTATCTCTCTAGTCCACTCCTCTTATCTTCTTTCAAAAGAGATGTTTATCCAAACACCAAAGTGGTTTCTTAACCTTTAAGGGTAAGGAAGGGCAATTTAGTAATTTTATCCAATACTAAATTTGGATAAGTTTTGACTTGTTGACCACATTTAATAAACATAGATATAATTTTATTTGTAAGATGGTGGGTATTACAATCTCACCTCCTTAAAATAAGTTTCGTCCTCGAAACTTACATACCTTGAAACTCGTAAGAGTTCAGGATATCTATCCTTCATATCTTCTTTCTTTTTCTATGTTGCTTCTCTTGAAGTATGATGTGACCCCGTTGGACTTTAACAAATGAGATTACTCAGGACCTCAACACTTGTTCTTTTCGGTTAATGATGCAAAGAGATACTTCTTCATAAGTTAAGTCATCTCTAATTTGCAAAAGTTGCTATTCCACATGACTCATATCTGCAATGTACCTTCGTAGCATTGATACATGGAATACATTGTGAACTCCAGCTAGTTGTGGTAATAGTGCTAGTTTATATGCCAAACTACCAACTCTTCTCAAAATCTCAAATGGTCCAATGTAATGTGGATTTAATTTCCCTTTTTCTCCAAACCTCATTACTCCTCGAGTTGTTGAAACCTTTAAATACACAAAATTTCCAACTTTGAATTCCAATTATCTTCTTTTCAAGTCATCCCTGCTCTTTTTGTTTGTCTTGAGAAACTTTAATTCTTATCTTAATTAATTGAATCTTCTCAACTGTGAGTTGTACAAGTTCTAGCCCTAAGATCTTTCTTTCTACAACTTCATTCCAATATAAAGGATATCTACATTTCCTTTCAAATAAAGCTTCAAAAGATGTCATTCCTATACTCGATTGGTAGTTATTGTTATATGCAACCTTAATCAAAGTTAAGTATTTACCCCAACTACCTTTGAAATCCAAGACACAAGCTTGAAGCATATCTTCCAAGGTCTGAATAGTCCTCTCTGTTTGCCCATCTATTTGTGGATGAAATGCAATGCTTAATCTTAATTCAATTAACATGGCTCATTGTAAGCTTTTACAATATTTTGCCACAAATCTAGAGTCCAAAATAGATACTATACTAACACGTACACCATGTGACCTTACAATTTTATTCACATACAACTCAGTTAGGTCATTTAATAGAGTTGTCTTCTTAATGGGCATAAAATGTGCAACTTTAGCAAGTCGATCCTCAGTAACCCATGTGACACCCCAAAAATCCACACTCCAATCCATGAATTAATTGAGTAATTAATTCTATTTCTCTTGAGGAATTGATTCCTAAAATCCTGATTTTTTTTTATACTCAAGGACTAGTATTTGACTAGTCAATCTTTAAGGTGTGTTGTACCTTGTGCTTTGAGAGGAGTTCCCTTGTTCCTTACACTTTCTAAGAGTTAGTAAGGGTAGCCTTGTCTTTTCACCAAGAGTTAGTTTTGTAACCTAAACCTAGAAGACTTCTTCATTTCATTCCTTACAATTCCTAGAAAAATATCTCTACCTTCTCTCTAGAAAAGAAGAGTAGCTTGTTCTTCAAGCCAAGTGAGACTTTTGTCAAGATTCCAAGTTTTGCTTCCAAGATTCAATCTTTCACCTATTTGGGCATCTAGAAGGGTAAGATCTAAGCTTGTCTAGTCTTTTTGGTTCCATCTTAGTTGTCTTTTTCTTAAAGGTAGGATCTTTATGATCTTTTGGTTTGATCTTGAAGTGGATTTGGCTAGTGAGCTTAGTGGAGAGCTTGTTGTGGTGTAAGAGGAGTCTTTTGGTCTTCAAGAGGTAACCCATGCTCTACAAAACCTATTTTTCTTACCAATATATGATTTCTTGGCTTCTATTTGTGTTTTGCTATGAAATGTGAGAGTTTATGCATTTATCTTGTGATATTGCATATCTAGAGCTTGTGTTTAGGATTCCTTTGTGCCATTGCTTGGCATTTTCCATGGTTCAAGTCATTTTGTTGTGTTTGGTGAGATTTGGCATGTTTTGGACTTGAAGTTGTGTTTGGAGAATAAAATCCCCGAAGGGATTTGTTGTTGTACAGGGATGTACCCGCGGGCGGAACGGCGGGCGGGGCACCACCCGCGGGGAACATGTGGCTTGTGGGTAGTGTACCCGCGGGCGGGACCACGGGTGGGGCACTACCTGTGGGTCCACCCGCGGGGTACACGGTGGCGTTTGGTTCGGGATTTGTTCCCCGTGATTTGTTTGTCTCGGTGTTTGGTCTTTTGGCTTCCCGTTGTTCTTTTGTGGAGCTATTTGAGTGTCTTCTTGATGTTTCGTAGGTCTAGAGCTATATGGTAGGTATCCATGTAGGATCTTTGGTGTCGTGAATCGTGCTAAGTGTTCAACATTGTGTTTCGTTGAACCAAGAAGTGTCTTGTGTGTTCCTCGGAACTATCTTGAGTTTCCCCGTTGATAAGCTTGCTAGTTTGTTGTCTTAATGCTAGCGTGTGTGTTGTTCGTACCTTCTGTTTGGTTGATGATAACTTGCGTTACTCATCGTTGTTGTTGTTGGGTGGTGACCCGTTCCTTGATTGAGTACGTTTCATACCTTCTTTGCAATCCGTTGCTTGACTTTCGTGTGAGTGGTGGTGCGTGTGTGGCTCTACCTGGATTGCACGATTAGTGGTATGGGACGCTAGTCACCAAGGTATTGTAGCGGTCCTCGTGGTGGCCGTGACGTGATTATGGAGCTGTGGCTGAGTCCACGTGATTGGGGGATAACATTGTGTTATCCGGGCATGTGTTGCCGTGATTGGTGGGTTTTCGTTGGTGGTTATAGGTGGGGGACGACGGTCCCGGCGGAATAAGGTTGGACTTGGCTGTACAGGGGTTTTCTGGAGGTAATGGTTGGCTTTGAAGGTACAAGGTTGGGGGTAGCCATAAGGTTGGAACAGGGCATAAGGAAGGCATATCAACTCGTGATGGGTGATGTCACGAGGGCTTGTGTAGCTGTTGTTGTGTGATCTTCTCTCGTGACGTGTGTAGTCACGGAGGCTTGTGTTGTTTGGCATGTGTTGCCGTTGGATGAGTCTTTATCCTTGTGTGTGGTTAACCTTTGTGGTTGGGATGTGTTCCCGGTGTTATCCTTGCGAGTGGTGAGTCTTGTGTTGTCTTTTGATCTTGGCTTTTGACTTATATATATGTATTCCGTTTCGAAAATGGTTTTTATATCTTATATCTACCTATTTATGATACTTAACGGTATTGGTGGGTTACCAGCATCTTTCGTTGACCGGGCGTCGCCCCGATGTCTATCTTTGTGTTCTTTCAGGTGTTGAGTTGTCGAGCGCGATGTCTAGAGCCGGTAGCTTAGTACCTGTACCTTTAGACTGTGTTTTTTGGTGGCCTGCGTGCCAATGGTTTTAGATTGTTTTAGATTGATGTTTTGGGATAGTGTGTTACACTTGCAGATTGTCGCCTTAGCGTTACCTAGTGTGGTATACGTGGCATAACACCCCTGTTTTGGATTTCTTTTATCCAGTTTCCGTTTATCTTCCGCTGTGCTAGTTTTGTTGTTAATCTGCATGTGTTAAGACTTGTTTTTAGGTCTTGTTTTTTTTTGGGGGGGGGGGGGGGGGTGTTACAACCCAAATGATATTTTTCCCATGTTGACTATTCGGTAATCCACTCGCAAAATTCATAGATATATGTTCCCACTTTCATTGAGGTATCTCTAGGGGTTTCAATAATCTTGTCAGTCTTTGGTGGTTCAGCTTTGAGTTGCTAACGTATCATGCATCTAGCCACAAAGTCAGCAATTTCCCGCTTCATACCACTTCACCAGAAATTATTTTTCATATCTCTATACTTTTGATAGCACCTGGATGTACCGAGAAGTGGGATTGATGTGCCTCCTTTAAAATATCCTTCCTTATCTCAACGTCATTTGGAATGCATAGTGGAGACTTGAAATATAGGGAGTCATCGTCATGAATACTAAACTCTTTTGGGTCACCCGTTTAATTAATTTTTTTTTCCTTAATCTTAATCAACTCGGGATCTAAAACTTGGGCCGCTTTGATGCGATCTAATAATACCGATTTTGCAGTCATAGTTGCCAATATCCCTCATTGCATATCTTGTGAAATACCCTCAACTTCTAAAACTTGCGAATCTTTCAACAATTGGGTTTGAGTAGTCACCAGTGTCACATTATCCATGGATGACTTACGACTTAAAGCATTAGCTACCATGTTAGCCTTACCCGGATGATAATTAATAGAGAGGTCATAATCTTTGATTAGCTCCAACCGTCGTCATTGTCTCATGTTTAATTCCTTTTGGGTAAAGAGGTACTTCAAAGTTCAAACTCTTGTGGTCCATGAATATTTTAAAAGATTCTCCATACATGTAGTGCCTCCACGTTTTTAAAGCAAATGCCACAGCTGATAGTTCTAAGTCATGAGTGGGGTAATTAACTTCATAGGACTTAAATGTCGTGAGGCATAGGCTACCCCCATAATCTTATTCTTGATGCATCACTATAAATAACAAATCCTCATTCCCCGGATGGTAAGGCTAAGACAAGTTCACTAATCAATCTTTCCTTCAAGGTGTGCAAGATAGTCCTCAAATGTTGAGCATGTTCTTCCTCACTCTTTGAATATGCCAGAATGTCATTAATGAATACCACAACAAATTTGTCCATAAATTTCTTTAGGACCCTATTCATTAAATCCATAAAGAAAGCATGAGCATTAGTTAGCCCGAACGACATCACCAAAAATTCATAATGGTCATACTGGGTGCTAAAAGCAATCTTGGGTACATCAATAGCTTTAACCTTCAATTGATGATAGTCTGATCTCAAATCAATTTTTGATAAGTATTTAGCACCTTGCAACTTGTCAATTAAATCATCTATGCAAGGTAGAAGATATATGTTCTTGACAATAACTTTATTCAATTCCCGATAGTCAATACACAATCGGAAGCTACAATTTTTTTTTTCTTCATAAATAACATTGTTGCACGCCAAAGAGATACACTGAGTCTAATAAATCACATATCAATCAATTCTTGCATTGCACATTTAACTCACGTAGCTCATATGGTGTCATGCGGTAATGGGCCTTTGAGATTGGAATAGTTCTGGAACAACCTCTATTTCAAACTCAATTTCTCTATCTAGAGGTAACCTATGTAAACGCTCTAGGAACACGTATGGAAATTCTTAACAACTGGGATATCATCTAACTTAACTTCTTTCTGGTGGGTATCCATTACATAAGTCAAGAAACCGCTACACCCTTTTGCCAATTCTTTCTTAGCTTTCAATGCAGAAATTACTTTCAATGGCACTTCTAAAACCAACACTCCAATCCTAGGAAAGTGTCCCAATAGTAAAGATAGATTATCCAGGAATTTGAAATACCACATACTAACGAGCGCAATCAATGTAGGCATAGTTTCTAGATAGCCAATCCATTCCTAATATCACATCTAAATCCGGCATATCTAGCTGAATTAAATCAATTGACACATCACTCCCATTAATTTGTAGATGACAATCTTGAAACCAAGTATCTGTCACCACCATCTTCCCCATACGGTTATTAACATACAAATGATCACTCAACTTCTTAGCTTGCAAATTTAAATCCTTTGCAACTTCTCATAAATAAAATAATGTGAAGAACCTGAATCACACAACACGTAAACATCTACAACTATATTCCGAATAGGCGACACATTTAATAACAGCCCAACTCGAAGAGTTCGACCACATTTAGGAACACCACTCCCGATCCTTGTAAAGCAAAACTCCTTAAATTCAAAATAAAGAAAGTATGACCACATTAGCGAAAATGTTAAGGAAACCACATCCAAAATTTGCTCAAAGCCTAAACTTATCATCCGCTAGGTTAAAGCCTAATCCTGCAAAAAATCAAACTTAACTTCTTGACCAACTAAGGATTTAAACCTAGGCTCTGATACCACTATGTCACGGCCCACTTCTAGGACATGACCCGGCCATATCGCTACATGAAAACCTGTAACAATACGAAGCGTAGCCATACATACCTCTCGGAACCTTCATTACAACACTTGAATACATAATAATTCCTCGACCCAATATGACAAAATATAAACAACTAGTTCTTCCCAAAAACTCATCAAAATCACCACTAGTAAATATTAACAATCAAGAGTAGTATATCCAAAATGTATCACAAGCACCAAACCAAGCACAATGTGTTACCAAAGATACAAAGGATCAAAGGAATATCCAAAATAAACAAAAATCTGTGATATGCTCCAAAATTAGGACTAAGTCTTCTAGTTTCAAAAGTCACCTTCGAGACCCCACCACTTGTGCTCGTGCTATTCACATGTCCTTAACTACATACTCTGAAACATGAGGAAAATACAAATAATGAGCTAATGCCCAGTAAGTGGTACTCCTCTCAACCCCGGGTTAAGTAACCTCAATAGAATACAAAAAGCTTTAGAGTAATAAATAGATGCAAAACTTGATCTTTAAACTATATCGAAGTCATAATATACTTCCATCATACTATACACAAGTTCACAAAACTGGAAACTTTAGCTACATGGGCGCCACCATTATTTCATAATACAATACTTTCAAAAGCACAAATCATTCCTTAACATATGACTCATTGACAACCTACAACCACTATAATAACCCGTGGCAAAGGCCATTATCGGCATAATGGTTTAGAAAGACTCGATGATTTGGAATGAATCAGGCTCGACGATTCAGAATGAGCCGGATGGAACGTTCCAAAAAATCATTCAAAAGACTCGACGATTCGGAAAGAGTCAAGCTCGACAATTCGGAATGAGCGATTAGGAACGTTCCAAACCGAACAAAACAAACAACAAAATGTAGGTTGCCTCATGAGTTTGACTGAACATTCAAAATAGTTCTTATAATCAAATAGTCCGATGTAGCAAAAATCATTTTCTTAAAGATCACATAACAAAGTACATAATTCATTGTACAAAGTTTTTCAAGTCACAAATTTTCTCAAGATACATAATATTTCCAATTATAGATAATAAATTTATCAAACTAAGAAATATGCAAGGTATAAACCCTTCCCAAAATAAAAATTTTCTTAGTACATAATTCTTTAAAAAAAATCGTGGAATAGTTTATTATACCTAAATAGTTTTAAAAGAGTTGTAGTAATTTAATTGTAAAGAGCTTTAGTTATTAAACATGAAGTTAAGGGTTCAAGTCTTACTCTAAACATAGTAGAAATCATTATACAAGTGTAATATGTACATATGCAAAATAACCATACAAATTGCTAAAAAGTAGAGTTGAACCCACGTGCAACTACCTACACAACAACACTCTTACCATCCCACCATCTCTACACATGATGATAATTTTAGTACGAAATTTTACTTAACTTCGTTTCCGAACACAGTTCTAACAGAACCAAACACAATTTCAGTCCAAGCTCTATAATCATAGCTTAGCATTTTCAAACCCAAAAACATATCATAGCCCAAAATATTTTTAACTCATACTAACCCTAAAATGGGTATTCAAAGTAGTGGAGATTATTCCATAATAAGTTATGGGTTTTGCAAAATAAGGAGAGAAGAATTAACCACTTACCTGAAACACCAAAATCTTAGCTATTTAGCTCACCCAAATACTCCTTGTCAAATTTCCTAATATTTTCAAACATCAATCTTAGGGCTCAAATGTTAAACCCAACTAAATAAAGAGTGAAATATGGATGTCAAACTTAATTACCTAGAATACTCCAATAACTTGAGACCTAAGCTTGAATAAGATGGAGATCAAAGCTTCAAGATTTTTCTTTTCCTCTATCTCTCTAGTCCACTCCTCTTATCTTCTTTCAAAAGAGATGTTTATCCAAACACCAAAGTGGTTTCTTAACCTTTAAGGGTAAGGAAGGGCAATTTAGTAATTTTATCCAATACTAAATTTGGATAAGCTTTGACTTGTTGGCCACATTTAATAAACATAGATATAATTTTATTTGTAAGATGGTGGGTATTACATATGTTCTTGTATTTAATTATGTTTAGAGCTCATCCTTAGGGTTTATATTGTAAATCTTGTTGTTGGTATGTTCTTGGGTGGGTTTATGCATGCTCGGGTGTTGATTCAAGTTTAGGGCTTTGCATATAGATTTCTCGATGTTATTGAGGTTCGTGATGCTCTTGGACCGTTAGGTGTTTAGTCTCGTGTCTTGGCATGTTTAGGGATTGTGTTCAGGTGTAATTGTGGTGTTTCTTGGTTTAATTCTTGTTGTTCGAGTCCATATTGTTGTTGATATTTCTAAACAATTAGCACAATCGTTTAACTTTCTTGAAGAAGAATGAGACTTTGCATCAAAGGACTTCTGAAAGGGATGAACGTGGCTAAGGCAAGGAAGAAAGTAACGTTAAGAGTTTCGTAAAAAAGAGATGGTAAATATTGGTAAGAAGGGGAATAATCAAGTCGGAGTTTATCGAACTATAATAAGTTTTGGAAAAGACTTAGTAGAAGAGACTTATAAGTTGGCACTGATGACTAACGTAGACAAAGAGTTAAAGTGTAGAGGGGTGTATGATTGTATTTCTCGTGTGGGGAATCCCTTGAGGTAGAGAAGGTGAACAAGGCTAGCAAGAGATAAGTAACAAGTTGATAAAAGTGACAAGGATAGTTAAGTAGTATCAAGAAGTTTTAGAACGAAGTGCTTGGTAAAGGGATAAGTTATACCCTGGAATTAGTAAGGAAGCCGTTAAGGTATACACCGAACTAGATTGAAAGACAGTTGCTACTTTTGGTCTACAATAAAGAGAACTAAGAGTGAGTTGGATCAGATTACGTGGTCAGGAGGATTGATATATCCCTAAGATGAGTATCCATGT
Source organism: Ipomoea nil (assembly GCF_001879475.1). Lineage (NCBI taxonomy): Eukaryota > Viridiplantae > Streptophyta > Magnoliopsida > Solanales > Convolvulaceae > Ipomoea > Ipomoea nil. The sequence goes on along the minus strand of NW_017619207.1, from coordinate 2,085,327 downwards.
ATAGTATGAAAGAAGGGCTACGACATTATGTCTAGTATGATAATAGAAATCGAATGATGAACTTGAGAAGTGAAAGCGGTAATGAAGGTTGATTTTGTTTGCTATCATTAGTTAAAGGATTAAGTAAACGATGAGGAAGTGATGACGTCACAATGAAAGGATCGAGGTAGTTGAAGTTTATCAACTACGATCAGAGTGAACGTAGTAGTGTTATGAGAATTAGATCTCATTACGTGTAACCTATCCTTGAGGGGTGAGAATAGTAAACAGTATGTAAGGAAGTATATAGTAGTTCAAGCAAGAGAGGTTGAGATCAGTTTTAGTTTGAACTTTGTGGGTATCTGACCCTAGTAAAGACGAGCAAAATGCTTTTCAATAAGAAAGAAAAGTGTTTGTGAAACACTCTCAGTTTTCATGAGAGAAAACGTAGAAGTTCAAGTGTGGAGACCAAAGGAGTGGAAAGAACGATGAGAGTAAGAAGAGTAAAGTGGAAACTTGGAGTTAGTGAGTTATAGCAGTTAGAGTAATTAGCGTGGTGCCTTAGATGTTAGAGTGGTTGTGTGACTACTCAGAGATTCCTCTTTCCAAGTATTCCAATAAAGCTCCTAAGCATAATCTTGCAACTTTTGCATTACTCCAAGTCACTCCTTTCATAAGCTTCCGTTTTGAGAGAATCTGTCCGTTTAACCTAACTTTCGGGGACGAAACTTCTTTTAAGGAGGGTAGGATATGACAACCCAAAATTTATTTTATAAATTCGGTTTTAAGAAAATCCAAAATAGCCAATTTTCACTCCATAAAATTTTTACAAAAGAAGCGGTGTTGAATATATATCTTGCACTAGATTGCATGAAAACTAGCACGAGATTGCTTATTTATATATGTCTTGCACTATATTGCATGAGTAGTAGCACGAGATTTCCTATTGATATATCTTGCGCGAGATTGCATGAGTTGTACTTGATAGCATGAGTTGCATATTTGATTTATAGGAGAAAGCATGAAAATTTTGATTATTTGAGAAGCTTTAGATTGTTTATAAGATGAGAATGTGATGAGTTATTTATGTTTAAGTATGTCTATTTGAGTATTAAGTTGCAAGCATCTAGAAGTTACGCCAAAGTATGTTGAGTGTTTAAACTTGCTTGGGCAAAGAATGTGGAACCTTGTTTTCCAAAGTATATACTGTACTTACTTTACAGGGTTGAGTGGCGTTATACTTAGCTTCGTGCTAACGGGTTTGCTTGTTACTTGTTTATTTGTTAACCCTTTCAGGTGGTTCGAGCTCGTAGGTTCGAGAGAGAGAGAGAGTTCCGAGTTAGACTAGTTAGAATGATGTTGTAGTCTAAAATCGTTTGATGAATTGTAGTAAACCTATGTTTTGATGGTGTTGAACACCGGGGTTGTATCCCCTAGATTCTTGGTTTTAGTTAGACTTGTTTGTTAGTTTTACCCTAGCCTGTGCAATCACCGTGAAGGGTGGTTGTGGCGGTGACGCTCCCTTAAAGTTAATTTATTAAGCTTATTTCCGCTGTTTAGTTTATCTTTTAAAGGTTTAGTTGCTTAAGTAAGTTTAAGAAAAATGGGGTGTTACAGTAAGACTTGGTTTTGTAAGTGATGGTTTCCAACCATTTAATCAATCCAAAATATCATACATCATTTGGCCAGTAATACTCATTCCATACAATTTGCCTCCATGGATGTGCATGAAGGATTCCAATTTTATTCTATTAATTAATACTCATACCTGGTCCTGAGGGTCCCAACGATGCAATTGACATCTATCTCAAACCTTTAATAGAAGAGTTAAAGGAGTTGTGGGATGTAGATGTTGACACATTTGATGCTTCAACTCGTCAAACTTCAAATTGCATGCATCATTATTGTGGACTATTAATGATTTCCCAGATGGGAATCTATCTGGTTGGAGTACTAAAGGTAAAATGGCACATCATTGTTTTAATAAGGACACATGTTCTTTGTGGTTAGCTAATTGCAACAAGCAATGCTATATGGGTCATCGACGTTATCTTCCTAGCGAGCACAAATGGAGGAATGATAAAAGTTCATTTGATGGAACAAAGGAGTTGAGGCCACCATCAAAGTCACTTTCGGGAAGTGATATACTTGCTCAAGTTAGTGATCTTGAAGGAATCACATTGACTAAATATGGCAAAAAAAGGTGAAAATATCACATGAGAAAATGAGTGATAATTGAAATAAGAAAAGTATATTTTTTGAACTTCCATATTGGAGCACCCTTTTATTGCATCACAATTTAGATGGGATGCACATTGAGAAGAATATATGTGATAATGTTCTTGGGACAATTATGAAGATAAAAGGGAAAAACAAGGATAATGTTCAAGCACGCCTAGATTTAGAGGCCATGAAAATTAGACCAGAGTTGCATCCGATTCATAAAGGGGATAAACTTGGGGTTGCCTATAGCATCATACACATTATCTAAGAATGAAAAACACTTATTTTGCTTATTTTTAAAGCAATTAAGAGTTCCAAATGGATTTTCATCAAATATTTCTCAATGTGTAAACATGAAAGAACATAAAATATCAGGGTTAAAGAGTCATGAATGTCACGTTCTACTACAACATTTAATTCCTTTAGGAATACATGGCCCTCCTACCTAGCTTAGTTTGTGAGCCCCCTATTGAGTTGTACTTATTCTTTACTAGTCTATGTGCAAAGACATTAAGGGTTGATGAGCTAACTCAAATTGAACAAAAGATTGCTTTAACTTTGTGCAAGTTAGAAAAAGTATTTCTCTCTTTGTTCTTTGATGTGATGGTGCACTTACCTATGCATTTAGCTAGTGAGGCCAAAATTGGTGGACCAGTCCAATATAGATGGATGTACCCCATTGAGAAAATGCTATGAGTTAAAGAAACTTATCTGCAACATGGCTCGTCCTGAAGGCTCAATAGCAGAAGGCTATACTGCAAATGAGTGCATGACTCTTTGCTCAAGATACTTGAAAAGCATTAAAACAAAAATTCAATAGACTTGAGAGAAATAATGATGGTGGTTTCCATACAACTACTGCTGAAATATCCATATTTTCAAAATCAGGACGAGCATTAGGAGCTGGTATTGCTCGTAATCTTAGTGAAGATGAGTGGTTAGAAGCTCATATTTATCACTACAAGAAAAATGCACATAGACAATGGTTAAAAATTGTTGTCTTTGAGATAAAATTTCTATTGTTGAAACCAGTGTTGTTGTAAGTCTCGCTCAAAGACAACAGTTTTTAACCGTAGAAAAGACAACGGTTAAAAACTGTTGTCTATTGAGTGTTGTTGAAACCAGTGTTGTTGAAAGTCGCAGACATAGACGACAGTTTTTAACCGTTGTCTTTTCTAAAAAGACAACGGTTAAAAACCATTGTCTATTAAGTATGGTTGAAATCAGTGTTGTTGAAAGTCATGCACATAGACAACGGTTTTTAACCGTTGTCTTTTATATAAAAGACAACGGTTAAAAAACATTGTCTATTGAGTGTTGTTGAAAGTCACTAGTATAGACAATGATTTTTAACCGTTGTCTTTTCTATATAAGATAACAGTTAAAAACCATTGTCTATTGTGTGTTGTTAAAACAAGCATTGTTGAAAGTCACATTGATTGACAACGGTTTTTACCGTTGTCTTATATATCAAAGACAACAGGTTAAAAATCATTGCTCACACATTCATAGACAACGGTTTTAAACCGTTGTTCTTAACCTGTTTTGATTTTAAGCATAATATAATAAAAATAATTTATCCAAACACCATAAATACCAAAGCATTAATTCATTAGTACAATCATCTTTTACAAGTATGTAAAGTACTTCAAAATACACAAGAATTCACCATCTAGTTCAAAATACAATGAACAATTTCAATCACCAAGTCTAATATTGTTCACAAAGTTCTAATCAAATGCATTCCTACTGTATATAACTTCATACACACACACACACTCTAAAAAAGAAATATACATATGAACATATTCAATAAAATCAGTATTAGTGAACCTGTAGAAGCCAGAGTCACACAAACTAAAGGAGTTCCGCCATTTGTCGCTGAAGTAGATCTATTGTGTTAATATGCTTGTACATATAAACCCCATCCAAATGTAAGGAGTGCCCCACCATCTGATATCAAAAAAGATTGAGAGAAAACGTATAATCAAAACTACTGTTTACAACACAAAAATAGCAATTTTGAGTAATTCTAAAAGTTATTCTGTAAAGTGGTGATAAAATTAATTTTTGTGCAGTGTATGTTAAAATTAATTTTTGTGCAGTGTATGTTAAAATTAATTTTTGTGCATTGTACTCCGTAATTACTTACAGAGTTCTAGGTAAGCTTGTCAGTGTTGCATATCCAACAGAATACAACATATCAGTATGTGCAAGGAAAAATGAAACAGAAAAGAAAGCTTTTACAACTTCCCTCACATTATACAAGCAAGAAATGTTCAAAGTTTAAGATAGGTCTTTAAACTTAAATGTTTATTGGGAATGCAACTAACAAAATAGCAGGAAAATCCAATGCCTACATCACAGTAGGAAAACATAACAGACAACAGTATTCTCCTGATGAAAATTTTACAAGCAAAATTAAGCTCAAACAAATGCATTTCAAAGTCTCCATTAAAATACTAAACCTTAAAACCAATAGCAATAACTAAAAACATTAATTAAAATGGTTGTTTTTAAAAGTTCAAAGAGAAATTGGGAACATTGAAGCAAGGTGAAGTGATCTTGATTCATCAAGAATTTGTGAGTTGACAAAGAAGCACAGAAATTAAGGAGCTCATAGAACTGCTCGTCTTGGCCTCGAGTTTTGCACCTGGTGCACATGACATGATCCTCAACCTAAGGACGAGCGCGTTTAGTGCGGCCCGGAGGGCGGCCCCGTCTTACACCAGTCTGAGGTGGCCCTTCTATAGCCATGGGGGCCGGCTGCTGTGCAAGAGGCGGTTCATTCAGAACTGGGGTGTTGACAGGATTTACCATTACGGGCCCGGCTCCCCAAGGGGCAGGAGTAGGGTCCGGAGTTGAATCAACCTGCAAAGGAGTCTGCATAGCAAAGGGGAAGATTGATTCATCAAAATGCACATGACGGCAGATAAATATCTTTCCCGTAGTTAAGTCCATACAGCGGTACCCCCTAAAAGAAACCGGGTAACCTAGGAAGACACAGGGTGTGGACCGATATTCAATTTTGTGCCGATTGTACGGCCTTAGATACGGGTAGCATTTGCACCCGAAGACACGGAAGAAAGTGTATGGAGGTGGTGTTTTATGTAGACGAAAGTGTGGTGTTTCATAGGATATGGCAGAGGAGGGCAAACAATTAATTAATTGAGTTGCAGTTTCAAACGCATAATCCCAATATTTTAATGGAGTTGAGCTTTCAGCTAATAAGGCCAAGCCGGTTTCGACAATGTCTATTCCGGCGTTCAACACGCCCGTTTTGCTCATGGGTATAGGCACACGATTGTCTGTGTGTGATGCCTAAGGACTCGAATATGTTATGTAGGCGACGATAATCACCCCCTAAATCCGACTGTATGGCTTTGGTAGAACGGGAAAACCGCCGTTCTACCATCACCCGAAACAAATCAAAAACTTTATAGATATCTGATTTTAACCGTAAGGGGTAAAACCAGCAATAACGAGTACAATCGTCTACAAACAAAACAAAATAGTGATAACCAGAATCTGAAATAACCAGAGAAGGACCCCAGATATCCGTATACAACAAATCTAAAACATTTAAACTTGAAGTATACACTCTATCTAAGGAAAATCGGGATGATTTGCCGAGTTGACACGCGGAACAGATTTCTGACGCATGAGCGTTATTTGACGTGACCGGACAGTGTTTTAGGACTCGTTGAAGGGCTTGCTTATGTGGGTGACCCAAACGTTGATGCCAGACTGCAGGCGAAGCTTTTGTTGTTAAGAATGCAAAATGCGACCGTGGCACCAACAATTTATACAACCCGCTTACCGCGGAACCTTTAAGAAGTGTTTCCCGAGTAATGCAGTCCTTCACAAAAAACGAGTCTTTATGAAAATCAAAGAACACATTGTTTTCGTTAGTGAAACGATAAATAGATAACAGGGATAAAGACAAATTCGAAACAAATAAAATATTTGACATATTTAACATTTTGGAATTAGACGGGATAGCTGTACGACCAACTCGAGAGATATTCAAACCTGCGTCATTGCCTACTTTCAACACGTCACCACCAATGTAGGGCTCGGAATGTCCGATCATCTGCTCGTCTGACGACGCGTGAGTGGTGGCGCCGGTGTCGGGAAACCAAGCTTCGAACTGGGCAGTGTCCGCCGATGGTGTTCCCGCGACAGCCATGTGGGCATGCGGCGGAGGCTCGGTGTATCGTTTGTTGCAGAAAACAGCAGTATGACCGTGACTCTTGCATATTTGGCAGCGAGGGCTGCCCTGGCCACGGCCGTCGGACTGCCGGCCTCCTTGCCCACGGCCGCGATTGGTGTTGTTCGGCCGCCCACTACGTCCAGATCCTCCACTGGACTGACCACCACGGCCAGCGTACATGGAAATCGGAGCGGCATTCACGGACTGATCCATCGCAAATTCATCCCCCTGGATGAAATCTTGCGCTTGCAGAAGATCACCAAGCTGTGATAAAGTCACCGGTTTGCCGGTCACTGTAAGTGCACTCGCCATTGCCCGAAATTCCGGGCGGAGCCCCCTCAACTCGTAGAGTACCTGTTCGTCAAGGGAGAATCGATGACCGGCTATGGACAAAACTTCGACCAACATCTTCGCCTTCCCAAGATACTCCGAGGCCGACATGTTGCCTTGACGGAGTGTCTGGAACTGGCCGAGTAAATTGAGGCATCTTGCCCGGGTAGAGGATGCCAGCGATTTGTTGATGGAGAGCCAGACATCGCGTGACGTTTCCCGGCCAACAGCTAACGGCATGACCTCGTCGGATAGAGACGAGATCAGGAGAGACAGGATCGATTGATCCTGTTTAACCCACGCCGCATGCGCCGGATTAGCGACCATTGAGCCAGCTGCGGTGGCGCCGGAATCGCCTGGCTGTGCCGTCGCCGGAGGGCATAAGTTGCTGCCATCAATATATCTTAAGAGTCCCTGACCACGTAAGAAGGGTATTATTTGAGTGCGCCAAAATAAAAAATTTCTGTTGTTTAATTTTATGGAAACGAAGTGATGGAGAAAAAACAGGGTAGGATTCCTAGCCTAACGCTAACTGATACCAGATGAACAAACGCAAATCACATTCGATCAGGAAAGAGATTACACAAGAGAGTCCTATAGGAAAGCTACCACTAAAAGCTCCTATACAAGAGAATAGACTAGTCGACTATAACAATAGCCACAGACAAATAAACTATATAATATATTATTACTAACACATTGTCTATTCTTACTACTTTGATTCTTGCTGAGAATTGTGTGTCAACATAGTGGTAGAGGTTCTGAAATAAAGTTTTAACCTCTGATTTGTTTCTCATTTGATGTAGCCATGTGAATCTGCTATGATCATCAACAATTGTAAAAAAAAAAATATAGTGTTCCCCTTTTGAGGAAACAACAACAAAAGTTCCCCACACATCCATATGAATTAGACCAAAGCAGCTTTCAGCTCTAGATTTACTGATAGGAAAAACAGATCTTTTATGTTTAGCAAAATGACATGTATCACATGCAATATCATGAATCTTATGAAACTGGTCATGTTTTATTCCATTCAAACAATGAATCTTGTCTATAGGATAGTGCTCTAACCTATTATGCCACAACTGTAAGGACACACTGTTACATTGGCTATTGAGATCTTCATCAGGTTGAGGGGCTTTCCTTTTAGCAAGAGGATCTTTGAGTAGATAGAACCCACCCTTTTCCTCAGCAAAACCATCCACTATCCCATAAGGACCCTGAATATTGCAGAATTTAGCATTCATAACAAGTTTGCAACAACCCTGCTTTGTCAATTTGCTAGTAGATACAATGTTGAATGTAAAAGATGGAATATACAATACATTCTTCAAAAATAAATTTGGATGGAGTCTGATCTCCCCTACATGAGTAACCTCCGCTGTTTCTCCATTTGGTAATTTGACAAATATATCATGAGCTTTGTGACAATTTTCAAAGTATTCTAAGGAACAAGTGATGTGCTCTGTTACTCCTGAATCTAGAATCCAGACAGTGGGGTAATTCAGAATGGAATTAACATGAGAGTTAGAAATGGACCTGCCTTCTTTAGGTTCTTCTAACACATTATTGAAATCTAGCCTCATTCCAGACTTTTTCACTATGACTGCAGCACCGGTAGAAGCTTGATTTCCTTGGTTTTGGTTCTGCAATAGGGACAATAACCTCTGGAACTGATCAGCTGACAACCCTATATCCCCAACTTGATTGACTAAAGCATTTGGTGCCTATTGATTGTCCTAACTCTGCTTGCTTCTGGATTTATAACCAGCTACCCAACCAGGGGGATATCCATGCTTTTTATAGCATTTCTCTATGGTATGGCCAAGCATATTACAATATGCACATTTTGGTACATTTTTCCCCCCATTAGAGCTAAACTTCTTCTTGTTATATGAAGTTGAGATTGACATAAGATTTTGTTCATCTATATACTGGTTTGAATTGTTTTGAACAGCATTGGATTAAACAATTTCATTGCTCTTATGGCTAATAGAGCCATTAAGCTTTCATTCCAGTTTCAAAGCCATATTCAAAACCTTCTCCATGGCCGGGACATGGTCCATAACAAGTACACCAGACTTTATGGTTTCAAATTCATCATTTAGACCTTCTAGGAATCTAATAACCTGATCATCATCCCTATCCTTTTATATCTTACTCATGAGAGTACATGAAAATCTAGGCACGCACTCACACACAGGCAGAGGTCTCATAGCTTTTCATTGGTCCCACAGAGCATTGCATTTTGTAAAGTATTCATTGATAGACATGTTACCTTGCATATTCTTATAGATTTCATTCTGAATTTCTGCAATTCTATGTGGATTGTCTTGTGAATACCTTTTCTTGAGAGCCTTCCAAATATCTTCTGCTATCTCAAAATATAAGACACTTTCTGCTATAGTTGAATTAAGAGACTTCAAAATCCATGAGCAGATTATGTCATTGCACCTCTTCCAAACAGTATACTTAATTAGGATCTCCCTCGCCTGGATTTGGAATTGTTCCATTCATAAACCGAATTTGTTCTTCACTCCCAACGAGATCTTCATTGACCTACTCCACGAAGCATAGTTGCATTCGGACAGAGGAGGCGAGACAAGGATCAAGTTCGGATTCTCTGTAATGTGGAGATACAATGGATCATCAAATTCATCAGCTCGATCAAATGAACTCTTATTCGCAGCAGTCTGATTGATCGGAGCAGGAGTTGTTGCGTTTCATGTTAAGGTTCCCTCGCCGGCTCCACCATCCATAATGACTGTGGTGTCGCTCTGATACCATGTTGAAAGAGCTGAAAATCAACACATGCTAGCTGAGAAATGAACTAACTAAGGAAGAAGAAGTGACAATTGACATAAGCTTCTGATTATTATTACAGCAAAGGAGAAAAAAATAGTATATTTATATAGGAGCCTAACGGTTATAATAGAAGGATTATTAGGGAAAGTACAAGAATGCCCTTGGCATTATTTCAACACTTCATCACACTTCATCAGGGCTGCATACCAGATTAAAGTTTTGTATTGTGTTTTTTGCACACTTAAAAGAATAACATTTTTGGCACTTAAACCTTATGGTACATTATCTCTAGTTCAAAATTATCAGAATTCAAAATAGTTAGGAATTGAAATAGGCTGGGTTGTTCTTTTGAGAGATTTCAACAAACACCAACTGGGCATCACTAACTAGATGTTAAGGAAGCAACTAGTTTGTTATCTAAATTCTCTAGCAACATTAACACCTAAAAATCCACAAAAACCTCAATGGATTATACAAAAATTCAAAGAAACAAATATTTAGAGAAAAGATATAGATTCACATAGTATAATTATAAACTCTAGTTTTAAATTCATAGTATGATATGGGAATAATACCTCCAAAAGAAGCTCTACCACAAACCATATAGTACCGCATCAAACTCGCATTTGCTGTTAGATGCTCGACTCGCCATAGTTTTCCATCTCGTTGGTTATATCTCGGAACTTTGAGGTAGAAGCATAGAAAATTATTTTTTGTCTCCAAATTTTTGCCAAAATGGAAATTTGAGATGAGTAAGCGTAAATTGCAAATGACAGTTAGATTTGGTAGATGACCAACAGGACCCTGTTGTCGGCGAAGGATTTGGTTACGAAATAATTGCTACGAAATAATTGGTTTAGTTTGGGAGGGAATACTTAGCATTTTCTTTTTAGAGTGTAAGGGATGGAAATAAAAATTCAATTATTTTGTCTTTTTTTTTCTAAGTCTTCATTTTTTCCCATATTAAGCAATTATCAAGAATATAATCATTTAAGTATATATAATAAAAGTATAATTATCAAATTAGTTATCATTTAAATTAAAAATAACCGTTGTCCTTAAAGACAAGATACCAACAATAATAGATAAATAAAATCGTTGTCTTTAAAAAAAATACACAAAAGATAACAGTTTTTAAAAATCGTTATTTTTGAAGTGTTGTATATTCAAGTGTGCTTAAAGATAACACACAAACGACAACAGATAAAATAAAATCGTTGTATTAAAAAAAAAGGACGCATAAAGAAATCGGTTTTAAAAAATTGTTGTTTTTGTAGTGTTCTGTATTGAAGTGCGCTTAAAGACAACACACCAATGACAATGGTTAAATAAAACAGTTGTCTTTTATAAAAACAAAATGCACATAGACAACGGTTTTAAAAAACCGTTGTATTTAAAGTGTTGTCTATTAAAGTACGCTTAAAAACAACACACCAACGACAATGGTTAAATAAAATTGTTGTCTTTGAAGTTTTGTGTATTCAAGTGTGCTTAAAGACAACAGACAAACGACAACGGTTAAATAAAACTGTTGTCTTTTTTTTTAAAGGTCGCGTAAAGACAATGATTTTAAAAAATTGTTGTCTTTGTAGTGTTGTTTACTAAATGCGCTTAAAGACAGCACACCAATGACAACGGTTAAATAAAAATATTGTCTTTTATAAAAACAAAATGTATATAGACGACGGTTTTAAAAAACCGTTGTCTTTGAAGTGTTGTGTATTAAAGTACGCTTAAAAACAATACACCAATGACAATGGTTAAATAAAACCGTTGTCTTAAACAAAAACGGACACACTAAAACCGTTGCCTTTGAAGTATTGTGTATTCAAGTGCGCTTAAAGTCAATACACAAACGACCACGGTTAAATATAATAGTTGTGTTTTTTTCATGTGCGCAAAGATAATGATTTTAAAAAATCCACTGCCTTTGTAGTGTTGTGTATTCAAGTGCATTTAAAGATAACACACCAACAACAACGGTTACATAAAACTGTTGTCTTTTTAAAAAAAAACGCACATAGACAACTGTTTTTAAAAACGGTTGCCTTTGTGGTGTTGTCTTTTCAAAAAATGCACAAAGACAATACACTAAAGACAAGGTTCGTTAAAAACTATTATCTTTGACAAAAGTGTTACGTTAAAGACAACGGTTTCAGACAAAAATGTTGTATTTGTGCATTTTTCTTGTAGTGTATGTTTTAAAGAATTGTGATGAGGTTTAACCTTTTCTCAAGTAAGAAAACATCTCTATGCAAGTCATTTGTTGTCTTTACTATATGTAAATAACTAACTAGTGCTTAAATGCAGTGAGTACTCTAAAAGTCAAAATAACAACGTACCAGAAATGCCAAGTGATGAGTGTAATAATTCTTTTGTCAGATGGTTTAAAAGCAAGGTGAGTATTCCTAATAGTAGATGTTTTAAAGTGTTTAGTATGATTGTACATGTTTGACGTATTCATTAAAATTTATTTGTAGGTTACAGAAATGAATATGCAATGCTAACACAAAAAAGTGAAAGTTTACAATCGTTGGCTCGTGGTCCTTTAAAATATGTGACATGTTTTAATGGCTATGTTGTGAATGGATTTAGGTTTCGAATTGAAGATAATGACAAAGATTGTATAACACAAAATTCTTGTGTGTATGTAATTGGTGACTTAGGTACTAAAATAGACCCCGTTGAATATTATAGAGTATTGACGGAGATTCTTGAGCTACAATATCTCGGTGCAAGACGGGCAATATTGTTTTGATGTCGATGGTTCAATGTGCATGATAATGAGAAAGGAGCAAAAGTTGATGAATATGGATTTACCACCATTAATCCACATCGTATTTTGAGAACAAATGAACTTTTTATTTTGGCCAATCAAGCATCATAGGTGTTTTATGCCATTGAAAACATGGTTAAAGGCCGGCATGTTGTCATTAAAACGCAACCTCCTGATTTATATAAGATGCCACAGTCAGAAGAGGTTGAGAATGACACTGTAGAGGATTTAGGTGAAGCATATCAATATGGTAAATCATTTAATTTTAAGTGTACTGCGGTTCCTTTGAAATTTGATAATCAAAGTACGTACACAATAACTGATGTGGAACCAATAGTAGTTGAAGCATCAACAATAAAAAAGTATAGAAAACGAAAAGTAATTCAATTTGATATATATATAGGCTATTTATGATATCTCAAGTAATTTGATATTTTTATATATTTGGTTTTGTTTAATTTTTTTTCAATGATTAATATTGTTTATATGTGTGATTTTGTTTATCAATTATTTCCTTTTATTTTTAGATCAAGTGATGAATGGAAAAAGTAGCAAAGACATGAATAACAAATTTCTCAAAATTTTAGCACATGGTATATATGTATTACAGATTAATTATATTAGTTGAGTAGTTATATTTATTTCTTGTTGAATAAGTCATTTACAGTTCCTACTAATATGTAACATCTTCCTAGACTATCAATAAAGAATCATCATTCCGATCATATTTCTATATGGTATCTAGAGCAACTTTTCTCCATTGAAAATTCTACGATCCTAAATTTTTTTCCCTTTCTTTGTTTTTCGCTATGGCTGCGTCTGCTTTGGCCAACACAGCTAACATTGTCCATATCAATGCTCTTACCCATTTCCCCATCCGGATAACTGATACAAATGATCCGGTATCATAGCGACAGGTAGAGACCACTCTAATTGTCCTTGATCTCTTAGGCTGCTCCGAATCACTACAACCGTTGATTTCTTCTGCTGCAACAGTAGCGGAGGCGTGGACTCGGCTTACATCTACTTACGCAATAACTCCATGGGACGAATTATTTATCTCAAAACCAGGTTATCAAGTAACCCCAAAGGTTCACGGTCCATCACAGAGTATTTGTAGGACATGCGTTCGATCACAGATTCCTTGGCAACTGCACATAATCCTGTTTCTAATTTTGATCTCATTGCGTATGTCTTGAATCAGTTAGGCGATGAATATACTACGTTGATTTATGCTATCTGGGTGAAAGGATGACGCATCAACTTTGGTGATCTTTACAGTATTTTAACGGACCATGAGCGGATGATAAAGTTTGCAGAAGAGGCTCGACAATCCCATTTAGTCACAGATGTAACTCAGTTACCATCTGGAACTCCACCCTCAAATCACCAGCGTGATCAGTCACGGGAACCAGTCAACGTCGTTTTCGTCCCTCGATTCAGCAAATTGTTACCGGCCATCGTCAGACTTATATTTGTAAATTTTGTAACTTTTAGGGTCATGAGACTAGATTTTCTCAGAAATTAGTGAGGTTCCTACGTGAGAATAATGTTCCATTTGATCTTCACCAATCTCCCAATAACTTTATAGGTCCATCCGGTAATACCTTGGTCATCTCTTAGCCTCAACAACAACAGTCGTGGTTATTTGATAATGGGGCTTCTCACCATGCCACTTTCAATCCAGCCAATCTTCCTTCCATTTCGGCATATGGTGGTCCGGATGAAATTCACTTGGGCGATGGTAATCGTTTATAAATTACACATACAGGTTCAACTACTTTACCCACATCTACTCGTGATCTTTCTTTAAATGATGTCTTGTGTGTTCCTGAGTTGCAACGTAATCTTGTTTCGGTCTCTAAACTATGTCAAACTAACCATGTCTCTGTTGAATTTTTTCCCTATTTTTTTCATGTCAAGGATCTTCGCTCGGGGGCGTGTCTGATGCAAGGAAAGAACATCAATGATGTTTATTACACCACCTTGCCGATTAATCCTCAGTTTAATACTCACTGTTCTGGCTGTCTCTGAGTGGCATCATCACCTTGGGCACCATGCTAATAAAATTTTGGGTTTTATTTCTCATCATAATAAATTGTCCTTACCGTCATCGGCCATTGTAACTTCAAATGTATCTCTTGCAATATAAACAAGAGTCAGAAACTACCATTTATAGAAAATTCATTGCGTAGTTCTAGGCCTCGTGAGCTTTTATATACTGATGTATGGAGCACAAAAAATATTTCTGTTGATGGTTATTCGTACTATATTGTTTTTGTTGATTTCTTTACGAAGTACATATGGTGGTACCCCCTTAAGAAAAAATCTGATGTTGCTACTCTCTTTCCTTAGTTTCAAGAAATAGTTGAAAGGTATTTTGGCCAGAAAATAATCTGTGTTTTCAGACAATGGTGGGAATTCCTTAAATTAATCCCTTTTTTTTTAATTCTGTTCGTATATCTCATTTCACCACTCCACCTCATACACCAGAACAGAATGGTACAGCAGAACGCTGACATAAGCACATCGTCGAAACAGGTCTGTCATTACTTCATTAGGCTTCTATGCCAATAGCTTACTGGCCCTATGCCTTTTGTACTGCAGTGTACTTAATCAACAGAATACCCACCCTAATGTTGAACTATGTGTCCCCATTTCAAAAATTATTTTATAAATCTCCCAACTATACAAAACTCAAGTCCTTTGGTTGCCTTTGCTTTCCCTGGTTACGTCCATATAACTCCTCAAAACATCAACCCAGATGTAAGCCTTGTGTCTTTCAAGGCTATTCAGAATCTCAGTCAACTTACAAATGCTATAATCCCGTAACTCATCGGGTCTACATCTCATGTCATGTTCGCTTTGTAGAGACTGATTTTCCTTTTCCTAGGTTGGTCTCGGTTCCTAAAAAATTATCTTGAGTATAATGCAGTTATTATAACTTTAGGAACTCCAGTTATTTCAGTACCCTAGTACTACCGTTCCCACCGCTAGTGTCTCCTCCTCAATCTTCTGCTTCTTCTATACAACATTTACCCAACACCCATCTAAATAGTCTTCTGCAAACTGAGTCTGTGTCTCCTCAAGAGTCATCATCTCATCATCCTCTCAACCTATCCAATCAACCATTCGTGTCAGCTGAGGCACAACCTGCTTCTTTGAGTGTTTCTGTTTCTACCCAGCCTCAACGTATTGATAAGCCAAAGCGTAATTGTAAGTTGAATCCAAAGTACTATGGTGATGCTTTCATCAATGTAAACACTACTCATTCTATCCCTACTACTATTGAACCTCCCACAGTTGCTCATTCTCTCAAACAACCTCTATGGAGGAAGGCTATGTAAGATGAATATACAGCGTTACACCGCAATCGTACATGGGAGCTGGTCCCTGCTACCGGTCAGAAATTCATCAGATGTAATTGGGTTTTCTGGGTCAAGCATAAGGCTGATGGCTCAGTTGATAAATTTAAAGCTTGTTTGGTCGCAAAAGGTTTTTTTGCAGGAGCAGGGCCATGATTGTTATGATACTTTTAGCCCTATGATGAAGCCTGTGACTGTTCAGGTAGTTCTCACTATTGCTCTGACTCGAAATTGGTCTGTTCGCCAATTAGATGTCAAAATGCATTTCTCAACGGGACTTTACATGAAGATGTCTACATGCAATAACCTTCTGGCTTTATTGACGCTTCTCGATTGAAACATATTTGTAAGTTCAACAAGGAACTTTATGGTTTGAAGTAAGCACCGAGAGCGTGGTACCTGGAACTCTCATCGTTTTTGCTGCAATTTGGTTTTAAAAAGTCTGTATCTGATACTTCGTTGTTTATTTAAAATTTGTGCGATATTATAGTTTATTTTTTGGTTTACGTGGATGACATCCTTCTCACAAGTAATGATGATAGCTTCCTGGAATGTTTTATTGGTGTGTTGCCTCGCCGGTTTGCTTTAAAGAATCTTGGTACTTTACATCATTTTCTAGGTGTTAAGGATGTCCGTGTTGTGGGCGGTTATTTTTTATCCCAGACTCGCTACTTAGCGGATATCTTGACAAAGTTTCACATGCTGGATGCTAAAGCAGTTTCCACACCGATGAGTTCAACTTCTTCTATTGTCATTGATGATGCATCTCAGGTAATGGAGGTTACTTCTTTTCACAGGTTGATTGGGCTTATTCAGTATTTGTCCATAACATGTCCAGGTATTGCGTTTGCTGCGAATAAGTTAGCTTAGTGCATGAACTCCCCGCGCGCATCTCATTGGACTGCAGTGAAACGCTTGCTGCGTTACCTAAAAGGGACGGCTTTCCATAGTCTCTTGTTCAAAGGTGGTTCTTAATTAACACTTATTGCCTTTTTGATTCGGATTGGAGAGGCAATCATGATGATGGGAGGTCTACTACTAGCTTCACTCTGTACCTCAGCTCTAACGCCATCTCTTGGAAGTCAGTTCGGCAAAAGACGGTTTCACGGTTTTCAACAGAAGCAGAGTATCGTGCTTTGGCTAACTCTGCGGCTGAGGTTCTATGGGTTCACAATATGTTGCATGAACTCGCCATTCCGTTATCTACTGCCCCACTGCTCTATTGTGATAATTTAGGTGCAACTTACGTGGCCAAGAACCCAGTTTTTTGTTCCCGGATGAAACACCTCGCCTTGGATTATTTCTTTGTTTTGGAACGGGTCATGGATGATTCATTGTGTGTTACTCATATCGGCTCGAAGGATCAAGTAGAGAATGTTCTGACCAAGCCTCTCGGTCGAGATTCCTTTCTGCGCTTTCGGTCCAAGATAGGAGTTTCCGATGGATCCTAGTTGTATCTTGCGGGGGCATGTAACAAATTAATTATATTAGTTTAGTATTTATATTTATTTCCTGTTGAATAAGTCATTTACAGTTCCTAATAATCTGTAACCTCTTCCTAGACTATCTTTGATGTATCTCTATATATATTGTATTCATCTCAATAAAAAATCATCATTCTGAATTTCTATAATATGTTGGTTCAGTGGCGTGGAAATAAACATAATGCTTATCACCCTAGAAACGGTAATGCATCACATGTCTTTGGCTTATTCTATTTTCTTGATTTTTTTCTCAATTACTTACTTACATATATTTCCATCCACAATCTTAGGAAGGAGTAAAATTGGAACTTCACAATCATTGATTGCGCAAGAAGTTCAAAGTAGCACAAACTATTCAAGTAATAGTAAGAACATGTATTCGTGTTAATATTTCATACTAATTTATACAAGTATATTCTAAACTTTTATAATAAAAAATGTTAGTGTTTTGAATTGTTCAAAAAACCCCATCTTATAATTGGCAATATTATTATGGCATACTAAGATAGGTTTAGCTTAGTGTCCGTTCAGCTCTACAGAAGACTGATCAATCAAAAGCAACAACAGAGGGACTGACACTGAAGATCTGATTTAAGAAGGTGTTTTCTAAAAAGCTGTACGCGATTTACTGAAGAGAGATTTGGAAGGAAGATCAGCGTATCTGCTTTGGAAAGGTATGGACCGATTCTTTAAGATTACATTCTTCAAATATTGTCCTACCATCTACAATCAAAGACAACTATGGAAGGGGTGTTCTATCGACGGATCTATAAGTACCATCACTCTAAGAGAATTAGGGTTACGCCTTCAGTAAGAAGAAACATTCCACATCTTCTTTATGAGATTAGATCTTTGATTATCATGCATCTTCTCAATACAACATGTTCATGGTGATTAAGATGATGAACTTGAGAAGAATAACTGCTGCTTAAACGAAAGGACACTATGATCACAATGTTGTGGGAACAACTGTTAAGAGCGTCATTGAAGTCGACTGCATCAGAGTGGGCTCTCCAAGTGAAGGGACTTCATTGGACTTCTGTATGCATGGCTCTCCATCTTCAACAATCCACTAAACCTGTGTAGACTGGGTATGTACCTTGTGTGGGGCACTTGGGTAAGATTATTGTATATCTACCTTTGTACATTGGATTATGATTTAGTGGATTGGACGCCTATGTGATCATCCCCCAGACGTAGATACACACTGTATCGAACTGGGTAAACATTCTGTGTCTTTGGCTTTGTGTTGTTATCTTCTCTTTAAACTTCTCTAAGATTTGTTATTACTGACTGACTTCATCGCTGAATCAGTCAGTCCATTACGTTAGTTGATTAATCCAGTTAATCTGTTTAAAAAGAGGAAATGCAAAATTACATGTGGTATCAGAGTTTTTTAAGTCTACATAGTTACTTGATCCGTACGGGTTGTTTTTAGTTTTGCATTGTTCTCTATCTTTTGGAAGTGCCTCTGTGTGTGTTCGTTGGCTGGTTGTTTTTGTTCAGGATGGATGCAAGTATGAAACCACCAGAACTAGATGGTCACAACTACTCATTCTGGAAGGCTCGCATGGAGATATATCTCCAAGCACAAGGTACCAGGGTTTATCGAACTGTCCTAATTGGGTGGAGCCGTCCAACTGTTCAGAATGCGGATGGAACCACTGGAGATAAGCCCATGGAGACTTAGACAGACGATGAAATGAATGCCTCTGATCTAAACAACAAAGCTTTGAACTCGATTGTAGGATCTCTGCATGGATATATTTTTACTCTTGCCACCGGGGTAAAAGAAGCTAAACATGTATGGGAAATTCTTGAAACCAGATTTGAGGGAACTAGTGATGTCAAGCAGTCAAAGCTACAAATGGTACTGTCAGAATTCGAAGCCCTTAGAATGAATGAAGAGGAAACCATTTCGACCTTTCACAGTCGGGTTCAGAATCTGATGAACAGAGCCTCAATTCTTGGTGAACCATTCACTGATGAGAGAGTAGTCAAAAAGATCATTCGATCTTTGCCTAAACGCTTCCGGATGAAAGTAACTGCTATTCAGGAACACACAGGTTGGGAAAAAAAGACTGTCGGAGAACTTATGGGAAGTTTACACACATATGAACTAGAAGTGCTTGCTGATGATGATCTTGCAAGCAACAGAAAAGGAAAGTCAGTGGCTTTTGTGGCTGAGGCTGATCGAGAATCTGACACAGACGACACAGATGATGAAACCTTGGCACTTCTAACCAAGAATTTCAAGAAAATATTAAAAGGTTTCAACAGAAAAAGTCAAGGTCAGTCCACCAGGACACAATACAAAGGCAATAACTCCTCATATCAGAAAGCTGAAACAACTCCTTTTTCACAGAACAATCAATCTCAGACTGGTCGAACAAGACAGAACAGAAACAGTTCCACAGATACAGGGAAGTCCCTCCACCGGTCAGTGCAGTGTAGAGAATGTGAAGGGTATGGACACATACAGGCTGAATGTGCAACGTATCTCAAGAGGAAAAAGGCTATGTCAGTAGCTACAATAAGCGATGATGAGGAGGAAATATCCAATGATCAGTCAAATGATAATGTGGGAAACTTTGTAGCCTTCTTTACAACTACAGACATTCAGTCAGACGGAAACCAATCAGATGAAGAATCTTACATATCAACTGATGATTTTGAAGAGAGACATACTCAACTTGAAATAGAATTTGCTAAACTTGTTGCAAGCTGGGAACAACTAGTGAAAGTCAATAAAAATCTGAATGACGAGCTGAAGCAAAAGGATGATCTTCTACAAAAACTGAATACAGACCTTGTCATAAAAGAAGATCTCATCACTCAGATAAGATCCAGAGAAGGAATACTGATAAAGGAATTGGAGGGTCTGAAGAAAAATATCCAGATGATGGACACCACATCAACCTTAGACAAGATCCTAGACTATGGCAGAAATCCTAATGATAAAAAGGGTCTAGGATTTGAACGAGGTGAACCTTCGAATAATGCACCTATGTTTGTTAAAGAGGGTATGTTTAAGACGCAGTTCACAGCTTTGAACAAGGACAATCATCTCGGTCAGTGCAGACAGTTGACAAGAGAAGGAGATATGACCAGACTGCAGATACTGACCTTGCCAAAGTAACCCATCAATCTCATTATTCAAGGTTCAAAAATAAGCTTGTCAAAGTTAGACAGTACATTCCCATTTGTCACTACTGTCAAACAAAAGGGCATACTCAGCCTGAATGTTATTTTTTCTACAGAGATCAAAGGAAGGAAAAATATCAGAACAAGACTATTACACCGTTTACCAGACAAGTTTGGGTCAGAATGTCAGAAGTTATATGCTACCCCACTGTAGTTCTGACTGCGTCTACAACTGAAGCTAGATGGTATTTCGACAGTGGGTGTTCTAGACATATGACTGGAAATGCAAAGTGTCTGATGACTGTTCAACCAAGCAGTGGAGCTGTAACATATGGAGATGGACAAAAAGGGAAAATAGTTGGGAAAGGTACCCCGAATGTACCTGGTTTTCCTCAATTAGAAGAAGTTCTGTTAGTCAGTGGGTTGAAACCTAATCTGATTAGCATCAGTCAGTTGTGTGATCAAAATTGGAATGTGTGCTTCGATCGTAACTGCTGCAGAGTTAGTGACAAAACAAACCAACTTGTTATGGAAGGAACCCGGTCCTCAGACAATTGTTATGTTTTGGCAAATGAAACTGCTTGTCACCTATCCAAATCTGATGAATAAAAACTCTGGCATAGACGTCTGGGTCATGTAAACTTCAGAGATATGGACAAGCTGATAAAACTGGAAGCTGTGAAAGGTGTCCCTAAGATCAGAATAGATCTGGAAAAAATTTGTGGTGCATGTGCCATTGGGAAACAAATCAGAACTCCGCACAAAGCAGTAAGAGGTATCACCACTGAGAAGTGTCTAGATCTTGTTCACATAGACGTCATGGGGCCAACACAGACTGAAAGTATTGGGGGAAAGAAATACATATTTGTGTGTGTAGATGATTACTCTCGATACAGCTGGGTATACTTTCTAAGAGAAAAATCAGAAGCATTCAAGGCCTTTAAAACTCTGTGCATAAGAGTTCAGAAGGAAAAGAATGAGTCTATAATAAAAGTTCAGAGACTGAGAAGTGATCATGGAAAAGAATTTGAGAATTCACTATATTCAGATTTCTGCTCCGAGCACGGTATATCACATGAGTTCTCAGCTCCTAGAACTGCTCAACAGAATGGTGTGGTGGAAAGAAAGAATCGAACATTACAAGAAATGGCTAGAGTTATGCTACATGCCTCTCATCTGCCGCAACGCTTCTGGGCTGAAGCAGTACACACAGCCTGTCATACTGTAAATAGGGTCTATCTTAGACCAGGAATGACCAAAACACCATATGAGATCGGGAAGGGAAAGAAGCCAAACCTGAAGTATTTTCATGTGTTCGGGACAAAGTGTTATGTGCTGGCTGATAGAGAACAAAGAGGGAAGTTTGAACCTAAGAGTGATGAGAGCATCTTCCTTGGATACTCTCCAAACAGTCGTGCCTACAGAGTCTACAACAAGAGAACTCAATCTGTGATGGAATCAGTAAATGTGGTTATAGATGACTGTCCAGAAGAATCAGTAGACACAACAGAGACAGATCCAGTGACAAAGCTTTCTCTCAGTGAACTAAATACTGCAGACAGCAACAGTCTATCCAAATCACAAGAATCCTCAGATGAAGATCAAGAAAGTTCGAAACAGGAGACAACTCTCATAAATGATACAGGTAAAGACAAACCCACCAGAACTCAGAAAAATCACCCATCAGATAACATCATTGGTGATCCAACAGATGGGATGAAGACCAGGAGCAGAATAAGAAATAATCTGATAGAAATATCTGGGTCTGCTTGCTATACCTCAAAGATAGAACCCAGGAATGTAAAAGAAGCTTTACAGGATGATCTGTGGATCAAGGCAATGTAGGAGGAGCTACATCAGTTTGATCGAAATCATGTTTGGGATCTAGTTTCAAGACCTGATGGTGTCAACATAATAAGAACAAAATGGATCTTCAAAAACAAAACTGATGAAGCTGGAAACATTGCAAGGAACAAAGCTCGGTTAGTGGCGCAAGGGTACACTCAGATAGAAGGGATTGACTATGATGAGACATTTGCTCCTGTGGCTAAACTAGAGTCAATCAGAATTCTGCTAGCTGTTGCATGCATTCTGGGATTTACACTGTTTCAGATGGATGTCAAGATAGCGTTTCTGAACGGGTACCTGCATGAAGATATCTATGTGGCGCAACCTAAGGGATTTGAAGATCCAGAGCATCCATCACATGTCTACAAGCTTAGAAAGGCTCTCTATGGTCTTAAACAAGCCCCATGGGTATTGTATGAACGACTGACTTTGTATCTGCTACAGCATGGTTATAAACGAGGGAGTGTTGACAAAACTTTATTCGTGAAAACTACTGGAAGTCATGTCACCATTGCTCAGATCTATGTGGATGACATTGTGTTTGGATCAACTCTACAGAAATACACAGATGAGTTAGTAAAAGTTATGAAGGAAGAATTTGAGATGTCAATGGTTGGTCAACTGACATACTTTCTAGGACTGCAAGTTAAGCAAAGTTCTGAAGGGTACTTTATCTCACAAGAGAAATATGCTAAGAATTTGGTCAAGAAGTTTGATCTGGAATCATGTAAACCATCCAGGACACCGATCTCCACCTCCACAAAAGTATCCAAAGATGACACTGGTGTATCGGTGGATAACACAGTCTACCGAAGCCTGATAGGAAGTCTACTGTACTTGACGGCTAGTCGACCAGACATAATGTTTAGTGTTGGAATATGTGCAAGGTATCAATCTGATCCAAAGGAATCACACCTCATAGCGACTAAAAGAATTCTGAAATATATAAAAGGAACGATTCAGTATGGTCTATGGTACTCCAAGGACAGTGAACTGAGTTTAATTGCATACTGCGATGCTGACTGGGCAGAGAACATTGATGACCGTAAGAGTACATCTGGTGGTTGCTTCTTTGTTGGTAAGAACTTGGTGTCATGGCTGAGTAAGAAACAGAACTCAATTTCCTTAAGTACTGCAGAGGCAGAATACATAGCTGCTGGTGGATGCTGTACTCAGTTAGTATGGATGAAACAGATGTTATTAGACTATGGCCTTACTCAAGGAATTATGACACTCTATTGTGACAATGTCAGTGCTATTAATATCTCAAAAAATCCAGTTCAACACTCCAGAACAAAGCATATTGATATAAGGCATCACTACATCAGAGATCTGGTAGAATCAAAGGAGATTGAATTGGAATATATTCAAACAGAGAAACAGTTGGCTGATATCCTGACTAAGCCCCTAGACGCAAACCGATTTGAAATTCTCAGATCTGCTCTGGGAATTTGCAGAATTGACTAATAGGGTAGATCGTCAATCAGAAGGAGATTGCAAGGTTTACGTATTCTGGTCAAATTTCAGTTTTGACTTCCTTTTAAAACTCCCTTCATTTTTGTTAAGAGAATATCTTAACCTAAATTACCATAAAATTAATTAGGTTTTTTTTTTTTTTCAAATTTGAAATATGCCTAGCATCCGTTTCTTGCCTAAAAAGGAGGTATACCGTTGCGTCAATCACATCAGCTCTGCATGTATTCTGACTAGCTGCATTTATTGGGGTTCTTCTCCATTGGGCTTATAATCGAGTATCGAGTAAGTCTTGAGAGAACACACAAGAGACTCTCTCTGCACACAGACTGTATTCTCCTTAATCTCCTGTCTAGGGTTTACTTCTTCGTCTTCTCGAATCTCTCATCAATGGCGGATGCAGTTCGTAATATGATCATCAAGCTTGGAAGAAATGTGCATTCACAAGAAACAGCCACCAAACATGTCAAAACCTTGCTTATGTTGGCTATGAAGAAAAAATTGAAGCTTGATCCCATTCTCCGAGATGAAATCATTGTCACTGTACTGTCCGATTATCCAGAGTTTTATGCAGACTGGTCAGACGATGACACCAGTGAACTATTGCTGTTGGCCTCCGAAGCAGGTGATGACATTTATCCGGCATCTATTCCAGAACCCTCGGATGGAAATCGCGATGGGGCGTTCCTCCATTACTTTGCTCAAAGAGCCCTTGAGTTTGAAGAAATCTCCAGTCGTCAAGAAATTGCTCAACCCCTGTGTCTTCAGGCTGCTTAGAATGAAGCCAGGCATCGTATTGAGATTCTGCTAAACAGGTCAAATTCCTCTGACTCTCCTATAGAAATTTCACCTGATAAACCTGAGAATCTAGTGTCTAATGCTGCCCCATCTATTGTTCATGTTGATTCTGAGAATGTGCCTGCTTTAGTCTCTAAGATGTCATCTATATCTGTTGATCCTCCTTGCTTACCTGTTGTGAAGTCTGATCCCTTGAATAGTGAGTCGCTTAAAGCATCTGTAGAGGAAGACAAACCGATTGATGAGCCAAACAATCTAAGTTTGGTTGTGTTTGAGTCTGATAATATTTCTCTATCTCCTGCTGTTGTTGCTAATGTCCAATAAGAAGTCGATTCCTCTGTTCATCCCTCTGATATGCCTGCTGCTATTGAGAATGTGCAATCCTCAAGCCCCCGTGAACCCAAGAAAATGGTTGGCATTCCATTCTACACCTCTTCATCTTTGGCGGAGAGTCTTGATCATGTTAGGCATTTTGCTGGTTTTCCTGCTGCCTCCATTCCAGAACCCTACAGAGTGATTCACCCTTCTGAATCCTCAAGTGAAGATGAAAAAATTCTGGCTGAAGTCTATGGCACACAAGCCCTTACATCTCAGGTCCCCTCTGTTGAGGCTACTGCTCATCCTGATTCCACCATGTTCAAAATACAAGAGGTCACTAATCTCCTTGGTGGTTCATCTGCTCATGTGTCTGATTTTAATAACTCTGTGTCTCCTGTCCACTCCCCATCCAAGGAGACAAGAAGGTCGAAAAGAAAGAATGTTCCTGTGAATGTTGTGGTTGAATCTGGTGAGGACACTGCTGATATAGATCAACCAAAGAAGAAAAGGAAGTCTAGTGAGTCTGCAAAACCTGAGACAAATCCTCCTGTTCAACAAGTCTTTAAGACTCTACGGTCTTCAGTTAAACAAAAAGGCCCTACGGTTGTTCAACCTGCTGCTGTACCTACATCATCTGCTAAAAAGGGTAAACCATCCACACGTTCCAGAGGTCGAAGCATAACTCCTGAAGTTCAACATGTTGAAGGGTCTGACACATCTGTTTACAAGCCTCAGTTTGTTTCTCCAGCTGCTCAAGGAAAATGTTCCACTATAGTCAGACGAGATCTTATTGTTCAACGATCTGTTGATGAGAATCAACTGAATTCTGTATGTGATATTCTACCACTGCTGAATGAAGTAGGGCTGCTGAAAACTGTCACAGCCATCTGCCCATACTCAAAGCTCCTCACGTATGAATTCTACTGTAATCTCAATGACGAGATTGACATCTTAACCGGGCCACGACCAATGCAAATTTTCATTAGAGGGAAGTGGTACATCTTTGGGCCTGACATGATCAACCAATACTATGGACTGACTGCTATGCAAGAAGAGGCAATTACAGACTGGAACTTGGTGGCCAAGACTCTAACGGTGGACAGATTGACACTTGGCCTACGGGTGACAAGGATTATCTGCAGAGCTCTCAACTCACATCCAGATATGTTATTCTGCATCGCTTCGCTCTTCACAACTGGCTCCCATCAGCTCACTTTCACACGGGTGGTAAGCACTTGGCTGGTTTCTTGTACCGAATTGGGACAAAGATGCCGATTGATCTGGGAAACTGGATTTACAACCACATCCTCACCATGATCCATCCACGAGAGAAGAAGGTAAGGCTACCCTTTCCGAATCTTATTTATGGCATTCTTACAACACAGGGTCTTGAGCCTATGCTGAGTGAAGTGATCAGTCCAACTCTGCTCTATACTGTTGATAAGCGTCTTCTGATTTGAGATCACATTCGCGATGTTATTCCGGTGACTGCCCCCTCTAATTCTGAAGTTGATACTGTGGCTGATGACTCGCCCCATGCCAAGGATCTTCATCTCTCCATTCAGTTAAAGGCACGGGTTTCTGAGCTTGAGACAGTTCACGTATAATTGCTAAACAACTGACTGGGGCCCGTACTGAGCTGGCAACCGTTCTTCTTCGTTTAAGCCTATCTGAATCTGCTGATGCTACTGAACCTGCAAAGTCCGACAGTGACGCTCCCTCCAATGCTAGACCTTTGGCTCTCATTGGCATAGAGGGGGGAGTAGTATGACCTCAGGGGGAGTTGTTTTTTGAGTACCTTCTGGCCCTGGCTGGCTGTTGTTTTTAGTGACACCACTTCTTATTTGAAGTATGTTCTTAGACTGTGTTTTAATCCAGCATGATATGTATGCTGTGTTTTGTTTTTGTTCTGTTATGTAATCAGATCAGACTAATGGGTTGTTCTTTATAATAACCTATCTTAGTTCTTTATGTTTTTGTCTATCTACATAGTCGAGTTGTTTTGCCAAATAATAGCCAAAGGGGGAGTTTGTTAGTGTTTTGAATTGTTCAAAAAACCCCATCTTATAATTGGCAATATTATTATGGCATACTAAGATAGGTTTAGCTTAGTGTCCGTTCAGCTCTACAGAAGACTAATCAACCAGAAGCAACAACAGAAGGACTGACACTGAAGATCTTATTTAAGAAGGTGTTTTCTTAAAAGCTGTATGCGGTTTACTGAAGACAGATTTGGAAGGAAGATCAGCGTATCTGCTTCGGAAAGGTATGGACCGAATCTTTAAGATTACATTCTTCAAATATTGTCCTACCATCTACAATCAAAGACAACTATGGAAGGAGTGTTCTATTGACGGATCTATAAGTACCATCACTCTAAGAGAAGTAGGGTTACGCCTTCAGTAAGAAGAAACACTCAACTTCTACTTTATGAGATTAGATCTTTGATTATCATGCATCTTCTCAATACAACATGTTCATGGTGATTAAGATGATGAACTTGAGAAGAATAACTGCTGCTTAAACGAAAGGACACTGTGATCACACTGTTGTGGGAACAACTGTTAAGATCGTCATTGAAGTCGACTGCATCAGAGTGGGCTCTCCAAGTGAAGGGACTTCATTGGACTTCTGTATGCATGGCTCTCCATCTTCAACAATCCACTAAACCTGTATAGACTGGGTATGTACCTTGTGTGGGGCACTTGGGTAAGATTATTGTATATCTACCCTTGTACATTGGATTATGATTTAGTGGATTGAACGCCTATGTGATTGTCCTCTAGACGTAGATACACACTGTATCGAACTGGGTAAACATTTTGTGTCTTTGGCTTTGTGTTGTTATCTTCTCTTTAAACTTCTCTATGATTTGTTATTACTGACTGACTTCATCGCTGAATCAGTCAGTCCATTACGTCAGTTGATTAATCCAGTTAATCTGTTTAAAAAGAGGAAATGCAAAATTACAAAAAATAAATAAAAATTCTAAACTCTTAAATAGTTTTGAAATATTAGTTTTGTATTTATTCTTGACCCAAATTTTTTATGCTTTAATATTTGTATTCTTTTCCTGAACTAGCTAGTATATATAATTCTAATTATTGTTTTATTTCTCTTCAAAAGGTGGTTTCTCATCTCATACTCTGATTATGAACTTTGAGGAAATAGAATTTCAAGAAAAGAATTTTAATGAAGATAGTTCTTTTTGGATATCTTAAACATATGTATAAAGTTTATTGATATCTATTCCGTTGGAATCAAAGTCACAGATGGAAATGGTAGGCCTTTGAGAAATGATCGAGATGTTATGGCTATGTTGATGGATCATGAACATGTTAATTGCATACATGTTTATATGGAAGTGGATCAAAATGCCCAACCTTTGAATTTTAAGATGCCAGAAGACAATCCAATGTTAGGTAACCTTATATATGGTTATTCATTATTTTAAAAGTTTTTTTTTTAAAAAAAAAAATTTAATTACCTGCGTACTTAATTACTTTTGTTTATGTTTATAGCTTCATGTGTCCCATCAAATCCAACAGTGAGAAATATTAAGATATTGGGTGATTTTAAGGTGAGCAAAAAGGTAAAAATATGTGGGACGGCCATTGGAGGGATTGAATAATCAAACACAATTCAATTATTTATTGCTATTTATGTGAACTTTGATAGGGAAGAAAACCTATAAGCTATCAGTAAATCTAAGACTGTGAAGATATATATATATATATATATATATATATATATATATATATATATATATATATATATATTTATTTATTTATTTATTTATAATTTAGATTACTAATTATCTTTTTTAGCTTGCTTTAGGAGTTCTATTTGTCATTAGAAGTCGTAGGTCACTATGTTGTGGCAAAGTATACTCCTATGAGTGAAGATGGTAAATTTGGTAAATCTGTGTTTGTTACATCTAACAAAATGGTTGAAAGTGAGTTATGCTTATTGTATAAAAGTAAAATTTTATATAACATTAAATATATCTTGTATACAAATATTGATTGCTTCACTGTATTTAATAGTTTCATCTCCAATAAAAGAAAAAAAAAAAAAAGGTTAACAGGGGAAAACAAGAACAAAAAAATAGTAGCATTGAAGAAAGGAGAAAATTTTGATATTGTATTCTACAACAATTATCTAGTGGGAAAAATCATCAATATTGGTAAAGACACTTAGGAAAAATTATGCGTGATCAAAATATTTGTCCAATGCAAGTGCTTTCATTGAAGGATATACAAACACAAAAAAGCAGCACATGTGGGAAGCAATAAAGGTATAAGTTAATAGTGTCAAACAATCAAAATATTTCTTTGCATTAGTTATTTAATATTTTTGTAAATATAATAATTATGTATTGACATTTATTAAAGGATTTTGTATTCCTCCAAATTGTTATGGGAATGTTTTGATAATCCCAATATTGAAATATATATCGTGATGATATCCTAGAGCATATGTGTACTTTGTGGACAAATTGGAGATCGCTTTTGAATGTAAAATTTGTGAGGCCTTGCAAATGTAAGATTGATGCTTTAAAATGTGTTCCACTTGGAGTAAATGTTGAAGATTGGGACTGGCTTGTCACTAACAAGTTTATGACAGAAAAGTTTCAGGTATGCTTGTATGGAAAGGGTGGATTTACATATTATAAAAAATATTTTTTATTTAAATAATTAGTTGCATTTGAAATTCATGCAGAAAATCAGTCAACGGAATACTAAGAATATGTCTGCATCAGATAAGGGAATGCTTCATCGCACAAGGAATAGGCCAATAGAGAAATCATATATGAAATGTACTAACTGTACTTGTGGTAGTTATCTGTAAAGTTCTTCACCTAGAATGACTTTTTGTTTTTTCAACTTATAGGGAGGTAAAGATTCACAACCACGCTTGGGAGTAGTTTTCTTAAAGACTAGATGCAAAAATGTAAAACTAAATGGGACCAAAAAAAAAATGTAAGTGTCATTATTTAGTCCCCTGCATAATCTTGTTTAGTTTTATCTTGATAGATTTTCATTTACTTTTGACTATTGAAAACTTTTTATAAGATAAAATTGTGAAGACTATTATGTTCAATCCATCACTTTCAAACCTTGAAGTTGCTGAAAAACATTTTGAACAGCAGCGCCACGGTCATGTATATAAGGGTAGAGTAAAGCGAAAATATTTTAATGACTCTAAACCTACTTATATCAAAGAGTTAGAGGCTAAGCTCCATGAGAATAATGAAGAAAACTATGACCTAAAGAGGCGCATGAATGTATTTGAAAGTAGGTTAATCCGAATAGAGAATGGAGATTCACCATCACTTAGAACTACAACTAGTGATGACATTCAACAAGTACATAAAGTTAATCGAGAGAAACATTTAGTTGTTGCTTATTATATAAAGAAATATAGAGTAACTAACTTATATTATTTTTGGCCTTCATTGTACAAAAAATGGTTAAATTTTTATCATCGCGTGATGCTTAGAACTCATAATATTAGCATTGTTTCTTTTGACTTTAGTATTAAGGTAAAATATAAATTTCTATTACTTTTATGAGTATACGTATATAAGTTGTGACTTTTGGGTTGGACTTTCATTTGGAAGGTTGTAAGTTCGAGCTTCAGTGGAGGCGTTATTGGCTCTTTGTGTTTCAGTAGGTTGAGAAAGTATATGAACAGATACTACAATGTAATAGAGCTAGTAGCATTCAAAAAAAAAAAGTTGTGACTTTTGAAAAAAAAATTGTTAGATGACTTGAAGGATCTAGGTGCATATCAAGTTGTTTATTATTATTATTATTATTATTATTATTATTATTATTATTATTATTATTATTATTATTATTATTATTTGTATTAGCATAAGGTTATTACCTCCTTTTGAATATTCTTATATTTTGCATTACAATGTAGGTTACTTCTACTTATTATTATAGCAACAATGTGTTTTTGGATGATGTAAGTTCACTTCATTTGTTTATATTGATACGGAATTTATTTTTCCTTTGCTCTGAATATTGATGCTTTTAGTTTAAAATTGCTATGGTTATGTTGTGTTGGAACTAGCTTCATGTCATTAAGTTGTCTCATGGACTATATATAGTTTATTAGCAGTTGCATTAGGGAGTAGTTGCTCTAAATTTTTCTTCATTTAAAGTTTGTTGATTTTTTTTCTTAAATTATGGTTTTATAGATGCCTTTAGCTTGAATTGTGAGCTTTATTTGGTAATATGTAACTTGAATTACACACTACATTTTTCTTGGCCCTTCTTTCATCTCGTTGGGTTGGTTAAATTGTGAGTTAAATGCTTCAATATACACCTTTGATATGTGAAAGTGTATACATTATCTTTAATTGAAAATTATTATTTATTCAATTATACTGAGTAATGAGTATATCCTCGTTGGCTATTTTTATTTACCAGGTGAGAGAGCTATTTATTAGTGTAAATGTGCTAGTTTGAAATATAGTCATAATTTATATGTAATATTTTCATTTTTACTGTATAATTATAATATTACTCTGTATTAAGTTATGAATTTTAATATATATATATATATATATATATATATATATATATATATATATATATATAGTTAGGTTCAAATGCGGTTAGTGCGCCAGGTGCGGTTGTGCGGTTAAATCGGGGCCATTGAGCTTCTAGAATCTATTGTTAAGAGCTTGATATGTTCATGGTTTTCATACTACAAAATTGTGATATGGTTTTGTTAAGTTGCACCTGTTGTTGCTAAACCTTAACTTGCTCTTATAATAACAATTAGTTGATATGAGCCTAAATGTTTTTTATTTATCTCACATCCTATGTTTTAAGTGGAGCTATAATCTTGAACTTTAAATTAACTTTGTCGAGAAGGTGAATTCATAGCACTAATTATAGGATAATTAACAACGCTATGACAAATTATATGACTCTAGTGTAAAGTTGACACGACCCAATTAATAAAAAGTCAATTATTATTTGCTCAAATTATATGGGGCTAGTTTTATTTATAGAAAGTATTTGACATGAGTCATTAACATCGAAATTCATCTCACATATTGAGATTTAAACAAAATGATAGTGCCCAATTTTGAATATAGGTTTGCCTAGAAGGTAAATTGAGAGCCCTAATTTTTCCTATGTCACCCTTTTACCAAAATCTTGAGAGTGAATATTTGATCAAAAAAGATACATAAGTTCTATGTCAACCCCTGAAGGATTGTTATGATCAATAAATCGTCATAATTTTCCATTGACTAAATATGAGACTTAAAGGATGTTGAATATGTCTCTGAATATGACTAGTACACTACAGTATTATTTCACAAGTGAAACTCTATAAGCAAAACATTACAAAGACAAAATTAATAAAATGACTATTAGCCTTTTGAGCTATCTTGTACTCCAGTCGCAGTACATGACAAAATCATACTAAGTAGTAGGAGTATCATTGTCTTCTATGATAGTTACACTGTACTGCAGTACTAGTACATGACAAAATTATAATAAGCATTTTAAACGTCATTGATTTTTAAAAATCATCAAAAACTTAGTTTTTGGAATATACTCTTTGAGTTCTAAACCTCCCCTACTTGACAATGTGTCTGGTCATTTGCACAATTTTTTTGATAAGGTCTAGAAGACCTCGAATATGGATTAATTTTGGGGTGACTAATGACTCTTGACAAAAGTCTTTTAAACTTCTATATCAGTGTTATGCTACTCTCAGTGGCGGAGCCAGAAAGTCCGGATTGGGGGGCCAAATTTATAGAGAAAATTTATCATCTTAGTCAATACTAGTACCAACCACACAATATTATTATATATATACCATTATGATTGTGCCAATTATTATTGATAATTATTTTTAATTATACTATGTGCAATAATATATGAAATATATAATTATATGAGTACGATCGTTAAGATTGTCAAACATTACTTTTGAATTTTTTACATAACACAAAAATCATACAATAGTAAAGAATAGGAAAATTTACACTTTTAATCACTAAGTTATAGGGTAATTGAAGAATTCATAACTATTAGTCGTGCTTACTTTTCCTCCCTAAAATATACTCCGTAATTGATGTTGCAAATTTCGTCATTTACTAACAAAACATTAGGAACGAAGTATAGCTTAGAAAGGAAGAGACCACAACCTGTTATTAAAAGGACGAAATTTACAACGTCAATTATAGCTTAGGGACTGATAGATATATTGGACCCGAAACGAACCGACCCGGGAGAGACGGACCCGAGAAGCCCCTCGGCCCAGTCAAGTGGGCCGTGGCCTAGTCGACCCAAGGCATCTCGGCCTTGGGCCGAGTCCGGCCACGGGTGGGCTCGGTACGCCCGAGCCCACCACCATGGACCCGGGCACTACCGGGCGGGTCCATGGTGGACTCGTGGACTCGGCTAGGCCGAGCTCGGCAGCTCGGCCATGCCGAGTTGCCCGCCTGGACCCGGTCCCGGGGGGACGCGGTCAAGGCGGGCCGACCCAACTAACCCCGATTCTAGGGGTGCGGTTGGGGGGTTTTGAGCTGATATAAAAGGACTCCCTCTTGTCCTAACAAGGGACCAGATCATTACACAACACAATAGATTCCTAAATTGCTATCTTCTAGCCTTATTGTCCTAATCAAGCCTTGTAATAGCTTATTAGCGATAATTAATACAATATACGGTCCCTGCGACCTACGGTCCCCGCGACCTTACTATATCTCTGTGTCACATTATTTATTTCGTACGTATACTTATCCGGGTTTAATAATTCGGGCTACCCCCGGGGAATTAAATCCATCATTGGTGCTCTTGTTGAGAGCTGATGTCCCAGCTCAAGCGTATTCTACATTTAGTGGTCTACCACGACCTGCTACCGTGGCACCCAGCTCGCCGCAACCGAGAACGGCCCCAACGGGGCCCCCAGCCTCCAACCGGCCGCCTCCACTAGGTCGGGGACTTGAGAGATCACCTCACCAACCATCACAGCGGTGGGGTGCCATCTTCCATCGCTCCTCCTCCAAATCTCGCCCAGCTACAGGAGGGGGCGGTTACCCTTTAGCAAATCCTCTACGACTTTGGCTCACCTCACAGAGGATCCCCAAGGAGGTGCGCACGACGGTCTGGAAGCCACACAAAGGATGCCGACCCCGCCTCCACCCCCCACAAGGGGCGCACGGTCTAAGCACCCGGCTACCTCGGGCACTCAACACTCAAATTGAAGAGGATGTCAACTCACCCCGACCATCGGACACGCGGGGAGGGGGTGACATCCGCCAAGATCACCATTGAGAGGGTGATAGAGGGAGGTCGACCCATGTTAGGCCCGCCTTTAAGAGGCTCGGCATGCGCGTGTCGACCCGAGATACGTTGGGCCCAAGGCCAACCCCAAACGCACCACAAGCGGAGGAATCATGTCCCCGAATGTCTCCAAGCCGCAGGCCCCGAGCTCCGCCGCGACGCGAGTAGGCCTCCCGAGATTAGAGGTCGGGAAACAAATGGTCGAACTCCAAGCACCAATCGTGATGAGGTCGAGCAGCTCCGTAAGCGAATGAACGAGCTCCCAGAGGGGATGGTCGCGCCCCAACAAGCTACCACCTTGTCGACCCACCCCGTTGAGGGGCTCCAAAGAGGTGTCCGAGCCCTCTTGCTTGGCCCCGACGTCTCTCGAGGGGTGCCTACATTTACCCCGCCCCTCCCAAGGGGGCGTGATAGGTCGAGCACCCGGCTCCCCCGAACCCTAGGAGCTCATATATTGACATATGTTCTTATTAACCCATGGTTGCGGTCGTGCGTGCCGCCCCCGACCTTGTCATTTACCTAACGGTAGTATATGGGGGACGCCCCACTCACTACCTAACGGAAGAACATGTTATGGGTTGTTTGCCCCTTGACAAGGTCGAAGTCGAGCCGGTGGGGAGAACCTACATAGTCCCCCGTGATATACACTACAAGAAGTCCTCCAATGACACCTTGCTACATTAGGTGTCAGTCATAGAGGAGGTCCACAAAGAGACCTGCCCGGTCCACCGAGGTGTCCGTCCCCTGTAATGACGTTTTAAGAGGTGGAGCGTCCCCTCCAACGACGTTTCAAGTCCCTCCAACGATGTTGTAAGGATCGAGTACTCACCCGACCTCCCCAAGCGTACCCTAAGGGGCACGAGGTCCGTGCCCGACTCGGCCATGCCGAGTCCACCATGGACCGGCTCGGCTCGGCAGTAGCCAGGTCCATGGTCACGAGCTCGGGTGTACCGAGCTCGTCCGTGGCCGGGCTCGGCCCATGGCCGAGTTGCTTTGGGTCGACCCCTCCAAAGATGTGGCAAGAGGTGATCCATCCTCTCTAATGATCTTCCAAGAGGTGGGACGTCTCATCTTACAACGTTTTAAGAGGTGGAGCGTCCCCTCCAACGACGCTTCAAGTCCCTCCAACGATGTTGTAAGAATCGAGTACTCACCCGACCTCCCCAAGCGTACCCTAAGGGGGCACGAGGTCCAACCTCGCGTACCAACCCCGACGGGAAAGCCCGATGGCTTAGTCCGGCAGGACTTGGCTCATGCGGGTAGCATACTCTAAGGGGGCACGAGGTCCGACCTCGCGTACCAACCCCGACGGAAGAGCTCGGTGGCTTAGTCCGGCAGGACTCGGCCCAAGCGGCTTGCGCACCCTAAGGGGGCACGAGGTCCGACCTCGCGTACCAACCCCGACGGGAGAGTCCGATGGCTTAGTCCGGCAGGACTTGACTCATGCGGGTAGAGTACCCTAAGGGGGCACGAGGCCCGACCTCGCGTACCAACCCCGACGGAAGAGCTCGGTGTTTTAGTCCGGCAGGACTCGGCCCAAACGGCTTGCGCACCCTAAGGGGACACGAGGTCCAACCTCGCGTACTAACCCCGACGGGAGAGTCCGATGGCTTAGTCCGGCAGGACATGGCTCATGCGGGTAGCGTACCCTAAGGGGGCACGAGGTCCAACCTCGCGTACCAACCCCGACGGAAGAGCTCAGTAGCTTAGTCCAGCAGGACTTGGCCCAAGCGGCTTGCGCACCCTAAGGGGGCACGAGGTCCGACCTCGGGTACCAACCCCGACGGGAGGGTCCGATGACTTAGTCCAGCAGGACTTAGCTCATGCGGGTAGCGCACCCTAAGGGGGCACGAGGTCCGACCTCGCGTACCAACCCCGACAGAAGAACCCGGTGGCTTAGTCCGGTAGGACTAGGCTCAAGCGGCTAACGTACCCTAAGGGGGCACGAGGTCTGACCTCGCGTACCAACCCCGACGGAAGAGCCCGGTGGCTTAGTCCGGTAGGACTAGGCTCAAACGCCTAACGTACCCTAAGGGGGCACGAGGTCCGACCTCGCGTACCAACCCCGATGGAGGTGCCCGGCAGCTTAGTCCAGGGGGACTAGGCTCAAACGGGTAACATAAGGCATTGTGCTAAAAAAAAATGAATCAATAAGGGAGAGCTGATTGTCCATTCAAAACGCCAAGTCAATAGAATGTGCCCACCTCCCAGAGGGGAAACATAAAATGTGCCCACCTCTGGGAGGGGAAGCATGTTTAACGAAGCAAAGACAAAAAGAAGTATCTCCCGGAGGGGAGACATAAAAGGTACCCACCTCCGAGAGGGGGAACATGTTTAACAAAGCAAAGACAAAAGGAAGTACCTCCCAGAGGGGAGACATAAAATGTGCCCACCTCCGAGAGGGGAAGCATGCTTATCGAAGCAAGGTACAAAAGGACACACCCCCCGGAGGGGGCCATAAGATATGCCCATCTCCCGGAGGGGAGACATAAAATATGCCCACCTCCCGGAGGGGAGTCATAAAATGTGCCTACCTCCCGGAGGGGAGACATAAAATGTGCCCACCTCCCGGAGGAGAGACACAAATGTGCCTACCTCCGGGGGGAGAGGCATGTTAGGAAAAGTACAAAGTGGTGGAGCGGAAGACGGAACCCATACGATAAAGAAGGGATGACGCTAATCAAGCCGCTATCAAGTCTAATCCTTGAGGTTGGAGTCGGCCACATTGGGGTCGGCCACGTTCGGGTCGGCCACGTTCGGGTCGGTCACGTTGGGGTCGGCCACGTTGGGGTCGGCCACGTTGGGGTCGGCCGTGTGGGGCTCGGACCCATGGAGTGCGAATCCTGTTTACTCTCCCTCATTAACGAACCTCGGCCCGAGACGCCTCAACACAAGGCACCTCGGCCCAAGAGGGGCTACCTCATGAGCTCACCAGAGAGGAGGACGACTACTTCATGAGCTCGCCCAAAAGTGAACTCAGAAATCAAAGTCTCATACACGATGCCAGGGAGCCCAAGACTTGTTAGTGTTCTTGCGGAAGAGAAGAAGTCCCGATTGCGATGGAATCACACCATAGTCGGCCAAAGAGGAATGCGGAAGAGAAGAAGTCTCGCTCATGATGGATATATTACGATTGGAGCAAACCGACCCGGGAAAGCGAAACAAGGAAGTATGAAATAGACCCGGGGCATAGTGGTGGGGCCCCGTGCTCAGCCCAAGGTGCCTCAGTTATGGTGAGCTCGGTCACGGGAGGTCGGCTAATTATCAACTTAGGGCAATCGCGTGGGAGTCGGCTCGCAATGTGTCTACTCTCTATCGTTGTCGACTTATCACAACGAAGAGAGTGGGGGACTCGTGATGGATATATTGGACCCGGAACGAACCGACCCGGAAGAGACGGACCCGAGAAGCCCCTCGGCCCAGTCAAGTGGGCCGTGGCCGAGTCGGCCCAAGGCATCTCGGCCTTGGACCGAGTCCGGCCACGGGTGGGCTCGGTACGCCCGAGCCCACCACCATGGACCCGGGCACTACCGGGCGGGTCCATGGTGGACTCGTGGACTCGGCTAGGCCGAGCTCGGCAGCTCGGCCATGCCGAGTTGCCCGCCTTGGACCCGGTCCCGGGGGGACGCGGTCAAGGCGGGCCGACCCAACTAACCCCGATTCTAGGGGTGTGGTTGGGGGGTTTTGAGCTGATATAAAAGGACTCCCTCTTGTCCTAACAAGGGACCAGATCATTACACAACATAATAGATTCCTAAATTGCTATCTTCTAGCCTTATTGTCCTAATCAAGCCTTGTAATAGCTTATTAGCGATAATTAATACAATATACGGTCCCTGCGACCTACGGTCCCCGCGACCTTATTATATCTCTGTGTCACATTATTTATTTCGTACGTATACTTATCCGGGTTTAATAATTCGGGCTACCCCCGGGGAATTAAATCCATCAGGGACGAAAAGTGAACACGATCAACAATTATGGACGAATTCTACAATTATCTCATAACTTTGGGAAGAAGTAGGGACGAAAAGCGTAACTTTCGAGTTCATTTAATATATACATAATAGATTTTTTTTTTTAAAAAGGAGGGGGCCAAAAGTGTAATTTATCCATATTATAATAATATATACCTATATATTTACTAAAAATAGGGGGTGGGGTGGGGGGGCCAAGGGGTGGCTCCGCCCCTGGCTACTCTGTCAAAAATATTTTGTGATTATGTCACAACGTAATGCATTAAATAGCTATTTTAAGTGCTATGTGCATGAAAGCTATAAGTGAATCACATCATGCTAGTTTGCATGAAGCAAGCAAGTTATGAATATATTTGATGATGATGACCTCTCATAAGCTGAGAAAATGGATTTTAAAATTCTTGAATGGTCTCACCATCTATTCTTTCTTTTGGCATTTAATCTCTCTAAGATTGTTGAGTGCTCTACTAATTTTTGTTTAATGTGTATGTTTTCCTTATATGAATAATATGAAACTACTAGAGAATTGCTTATACTTATGAGTAATCATTATGTTACGTTGTTTTTATTTTTTATTTTTTTGAAAAACAATTTAATGACCCAAATTCTTTTAAATTATGGCATGAGCCGTTGGGTCATTTTGGGCAACATATAATGCGTTAGATTTGTACTAGTCTTGTTGACATGATATATATGTCAAACAGTAGTCAACCTCCTTCACATGAATTTTTCCTAAAGAATATATGAAAGCAAATTTCTAAATTATCTGTTTTGTTTTGGGGACATCCCCAATTTGACATACAAATGTTTTAATCCGAATGTGACTCACTGCATATCATAACTATTCCCCCATACACATAATACATGGTTCAAAATCTAACATTTCCCCATCTATAATTCTTTATTAATGTGCAGTCCATTGTAATGTGTCACCACCATAGTGTACATCTTGGGGCTATTAAAGAAACAATGCATACATTTTTGTTATAAATTCCGTCTGTTGCCTAAATACCTAGAGCCCATGATAGGGGGTCAATAAGTAATAAGGTACGTTGACAACATATTTTATGAAGATCATTTTCAGGGCATTAGGGAGAGATAAGAGGTCAAATTTAATAGAATGTCGAGAAATTCCATGGAATAGAAAGATCTTCATTATTTAAACCCACGTACTAGTTAGATTGAACTAGAAGTTCAAAAGATAATCTATTTTCAATTTTAGCAAATAAGCTGCCAAATATATCTATTGATCATACTAATCATATAAGAGTGACAAGGTCCCATATACCTTCCCCAACTTGGACCAAATATATCTACCGATATTCCTTGATGCCAGAACTGTAGGAGATCTATCGGTGTAAGTGAGAAGAATCATAATACTAAATCTAGTAAAGAAACTTAGTCACTCTTGAAATCAATTAAAAGAATTATGTCTTGAAGATCTTCGCCCTAAAGATGAAAAAACCCAGTAAACTTATAGGTGGACCAAATAATCATATTGGGGATGCAGTACGATTAGATCAAAATATATTTGAGAAAGATTTAATACCCAAAATTGTCCTCGACTATAGTGGTTTTTCTCAATTTTGTCCTAAACGACTTTGGTGTTACAAACTAGTCCCAGACTTTTTTGTTATTGCTCAATATTGTCCTCCGTTAGATAATCCGTTAAAAAGGTGTTAAGTACAGGGATAAATATGTAATTTCAAATTTTGGTCCAATACGAGACTGGAAAACGAAGAAGAAACGGCCACTTCTGATATTCTAGAAGAGCACTTTTCTTAGAAGCTTGCAAACGAAACAGTTCCAACGGTATAATTAAGCAAGCCGCATCAGAGATATTAGTACACACAACCAACAAATAACTCAACAAGATCCCTTAAGGTGTCCAATTCTGGCCCCTGTAATGCATCAAAGTACCTTTAATTTCCACTATTATAGCTTCCATTTCAGGACTCGTTTGAGCATCCGAGTCTTGAATTGGTTCGCGCTACCTCCCACCTAAGTTTGTCAATTGTCTCTCCAGTTTCCCAGACAATGTTTTGAAAGTATCAAACCTTTTATCCTTTAGTTTACCGATCTTGGGAGTGCCCAAAATCGAATTATTGCCATTCGAGGCGGTTGCAGAAAATGCAGAGGAGCCTTCTGGAATTGGCTGAGAGTTAAATCTACAATGTTCAGCCTGCTGTTTCTCTGCACTTTCTGGTATTGCATCAGAACCAGGAAGCTGATTCTCAGTTACGTGTTTTCTCGCTGCATTGAAGTGAACAGTTTTTGGACTTTCAGAAACAGTTTTTCTAGCTAATTCTTCTTCTGCTTCTACAGGTTCCTATAGAATAACAGAAAAGCAATGAACTAATCAAAGGCTACCTTTACCAGCGATCACTACTGTAAGTGTACAATTTAGTACACATTAAACCTTTGTTGGCTAAATTTATTTAGGTTCATTTTTTTGTTATTTAGAATTAATTAAGGTAGTTTAAATCTTTTATGGACCACTTGCTATCACATTGAATGGTTATTAAGCTTTGACAAATACAAGGGAAGTCAAACAGCGCATTATAGTGAAGGCTTCAAACAAAGAATGTGTGGCTATGGTTAATCGAAAAAGAAGGAAGGCTATTATTAAGGATCAAGGTGATTGTTTAATCTTTGCTATAAAAGGAAGCCACACCAAAGAGGAAAGTTACCGACTTTGAATTTCTATTCTGAATACAAACTCTCTACAAAGCTATCTGATTAAGTTGCCTATATTATATGTTTTAATTAAGAGTGTTGAAATTTCAGCTACATGATCTGTACCTGGTACTGCTGAAGCTGATTGTGAAGATTGTTATGGCATGCACGTTTCAGTCCTAAATAGGTGTTAGGAAGGGTTGTAGTGGTAAAGGCTGTGAGCCGTTGTGTAGTTACCTATTGTAATACTCCTTGGTGAACATCTATAGTGGATTGGGCAGACGTGGGTTGCCTCGCAGACGTAGGAGAACCGCTCCGAAATGCGTAACAATTCTCTTGTGTTATTCTTTATTTTATGATTTAAGTTTTTGTTATTTAAGCTGGCTTAAAAATCTGATTAACGAACACTATTGTTGCATAACATAAATCAAGTAGAAATATAAGTTATATCTTGCATTCAAGATTCACGGTGCAATTTCAATTGGTATCAGAGCCTTCAGACTTAAATTATTAGTCTGTCGATCTGGCGATTCCGTGCCTCTTGAACTCAACCTTTCAGCGGCTTTTATTGTTTGTATGTTTTTTCCTTATTTTTTTTATCTCACGGGTTGTTGAGTGTTACAGAATGGGTTGTGCTAAGATTCTTCCCCAGCTGACTGGCAACAACTACGCCTATTGGAAGGCTCGCACACGTACACATCTAAAACCTCAAGGTGAAGCGGTGCGGCGGCCTGTGGTGTCAGGTTGGACTCATCCCACCAAACCCAGTACTAGCACTGACGAAACGGAAGTAGCTAAACCTAAAACTGAGTGGTCTCAAACTGAGATAAATAACGCTGGAAACAATGATAAGGCCTTAGATACGATTTACTCCCTTATGCATGAAAGTCAATTTTCAATAGTTGCAGGTATTGCTTTAGCTAAAAGTGCTTTGAAGCTATTGAGTCAACTTACGAAGGAACTACGTCGGTGAAACAATCAAAGCTGCAGCTAGTCCAGTCCGACTTCAAAGAGCTTCGGATGAATGAGGATGAGATTATCATAAACTTTCACACTCGCGTACAAGAACTGACAAATCGTGCGATCTTCCTTGGTGAACTGTTCTCGCAAGCGAAACTTGTTAAAAAAATCTGAGATCCTTACCCCCGAGGTTCAGAATGAAAGTCACGGCTATCCAGGAACATGATGGCTGGGAGAACAAAATGGTTACTCAGTTAATGGGAAATCTTAGAACCTATGAAATGGAAATCTTAACTGATCACACGAAAAAACAAAAAAAAAATGTAGCTTTTGCCGCTGAAGAAAAATAATGTTGTATCTGATTCAGACGAAACAGGTGATGATACAGTTGTCTTTTTGACTAAACAGTTTTCTAAAATTTTGAAACAGGTATCCAAAAATTCACGCAACAGAAATTCACAAAGAGGAGCAACATCGTCCAAAGCTGGTCCCAGGACAGGTTCGTCAAACTTCAAACAGTCTGTCTCACGTCTAGGACAGTCCAAAGAGAAAACCTAACAATAAAGGAATCCAGTGCTATGAATGTGAAGGCTTTGGACATGTACAAGCAGAGTGTGCCACCTACCTTAGACGCAAAAAGTCTATGTTAGCCATCACCTGGAGTGATGAAGAGCCTGATATTGAAACAACTGGATCTTATGTCGAAGAAATCTCGGGTAACTTTGTCGCATTTACTGCACGTGTCGCTGGCTGTTCGGAATCTATTGAAGGAACTAACTCAGAGGGTGGTGAATATGTCTCCGCGGAAGACTTAGAACTAAATGCTTTATCTTTTGAAGTTGAGTTTAATAAGTTGTATCCCAAATGGGAAGCCCTACGAAAAGCAAATCGTAAACTAGCTAGTGAGATAGAGATTGTAACAAATGCTAGCAAAGTGTATCAAACTCAAATAGCTGATAGGAATGCACTGCTTAAAGAAGCGGCCGACCGAGAGGAAAAACTAAAACAAGAAGTACAGACCCTGAAGCAAGAGCTAAGCACCTACAAACGGCAAATCCAAATGATGGACACCACTTCAACACTTGCCAAAATCCTTGATTCTGGAAGAGAAACATCTGCAAAGTATGGTTTGGGTTTCACCGGAAGCAACACAAAGGATAAAACGGTATTCATCAAAGCGTCTGGACCTGATATAGAGGACATTCTGGAATCCAGCTCAATGAAA
Organism: Ipomoea nil; assembly: GCF_001879475.1. Taxonomy (NCBI): domain Eukaryota; kingdom Viridiplantae; phylum Streptophyta; class Magnoliopsida; order Solanales; family Convolvulaceae; genus Ipomoea; species Ipomoea nil. The sequence goes on along the minus strand of NW_017619207.1, from coordinate 2,042,410 downwards.
CGTACCCATGGTATAGTATGATCAAATAAGCTACATTATAAACTCTATAACCCCGTATGTCATTATTGCAAGTTACGAGGCCATCCAACCCTTTACAAAACAGATTTGGGTTAAAAAGACTGACTTTATTTTGTTTGTCTCTTTTCACTCTAAAAGTGCAGGAAGAGAAGATAAATGGTACTTTGATAGCGGGTGTTCCCGTCACATGACAGAAAATGCCAAGTTCCTAAGTAACATAAATGCCAATAAAGGTGAAGTTACCTTTGGCGACGGTATTAAAGGTCAGGTTACTGGCGTAGGCACACTCAATGTAGTTGGCTTGCCAAATCTAGACAAAGTATTGCTTGTCAGTCGACTTCACGCAAATCTTATCAGCATAAGTCAACTGTGCGACCAAAACTGGAATGTGTGCTTCACCAAAAATAGCTGCAGTGTTATGGACAAAACCAATCAATGCGTTATGGAAGGTAAAAGATCAACTGATAATTGCTATATTCTAACTAACAATATGTTCTGTTGCAGGTCCAGCATAGATGAAGCTAAGCTATGGCATCAAAAACTGGGTCATCTGAGTTATAGACTACTTGATAAACTTGTAAAAAGTAAAAACAGACGGTGTTCGTGGCTTACCCAAGATGAAAGTCGAGTCAACTATCTATGGTGCATGTCAAGCTGGGAAACAAACCAAATCATCTCATCCAGCTCAACATACCATAAATACAAGTCATTGCCTAGAATTGATTCACATGGATCTCGTTGCTTCAACTCAAACAGAAAGTTTCGGAGGTAAGAAATACATACTGGTATGTGTTGATGACTTTTCACGTTTTTCGTGGGTAATCTTTCTCAGGGAAAAGTCCGAAGCACTTGAAGCGTTCAAAACACTAGGATTAAAACTCCAAAAGGAAATAAATGAATCCATTATTTGAATCGGAAGTGATCACGACAGAGAATTCGACAACAAGTTGTTCAATGACTTTTGCAATCAATCAGGAATTACTCATGAGTATTCAGCTCCAAAGACACCACAGCAAAACGGAGTCATGGAACGGAAAAATCGCACCATACAAGAAATGGGAAGGGTGTTGCTAAACGCCAAAGGATTACCACAAAAATTCTGGGCAGAGGCTGTAAACACCACATGTCACATCATCAACCGATTCTATCTACGTCCAGGCACAACACAAACACCGTATGAATTATGGAAAGGTAAGAAACAGAACATTAAATATTTCCACATTTTTAGCTCACGGTGTTTTATTTTGAAGGATAGGAATCCCGTTACAAAATTTGAACCAAAAAGCGACGAAGGAATTTTTCTCGGTTATTCCACAAACAGCAGGGCCTTCCGAGTATACAATAAGGTGACCAAAACCATCATGGAGTCCACCAATGTCGTAATCGATGATCAACCAAGTGAAATTGTTGAAGTTACCCAACCTGACTCAGTGACAGAACCAGATGCAAACCGTCCTAAAACGCCTGACTCTGATACTCCGGAACCAGACCCAGAACCACCTGTCTCATCACCCATATCTACCCAACCTGAACCTGAACCTGAATCAGAGTTAGAAAATGAACAAGATGACATTGACATTCCAACACGTATCCAGAAAAATCATCCAATGCAAAATTTCATTGGAGATCCCAGTTCAGGTGTGAAAACTAGAGGGAAACCAAAACGCGACTATCTGCAACTGGCCGGTTACGCTTGTTATACTGCACAGATCGAACCAAAAAATACCAAAGAAGCCCTGACTGATGAACACTGGATTAAGGCCATGCAAGAAGAACTGGGGCAATTCGAAAGAAACAAGGTATGTACCCTAATTCCTAAACCGAATAATGTCAATGTTGTAGGTACCAAGTGGAGTTTTGGCAACAAAACTGACGCAGCCGGCAACATCGCTCAAAATAAAGCACGTCTTGTAGCCCAAGGGTATTCCTAAATCGAGGGAATTGACTACGACGAAACGTTTGCTCCTGTAGCTCGTCTAGAATCAATCCGGCTAGTTCTCTCTATTGCTTGTGCTCTAAAAATCAAGCTCTTTCAGATGGACGTTAAAATAGCCTTTTTAAACGGCTATCTCACGAAAGATTATATGTAGCTCAACCAAAAGAATTTGTAGACCCACAACATCCGGACTATATATACAAGCTACAAAAAGCCCTATACGGTCTAAAACAGGCCCCGAGAGCCTGGTGTGAAAGACTTGCGCAATATCTACTTCAGAACAATTACAAACGAGGAGGATCAGACAAAACCTTGTTCATAAAACGATCAGGTAAACACATAACTACTGCACAAGTTTATGTTGACGACATTGTTTTTGGATCCACACAGACAAGTGAAACGGACCAACTGGTCAAAGTCATGCAACAAGATGACATACTTTCTCGGATTGCAAGTCAATCAGTCAAAGGAAGGGATCTTTATATCCCAAGCAAAATATGCGAAAAATCTCTTATCCAAATTTGGTCATGAATCGGCCAAAAATGCCCGAACCCCTATCTCAACGACAACCAAATTATTCAAAGATGAAAACGGAACTTCTGTTGACTCCGCCCTGTACAGAAGTATGATTGGCAGTCTACTATACTTAACTGCTAGTAGACCAGACATCATGGTAAGTGTTGGGATGTGTACACGTTATCAAGCAGATCCAAAAGAGTCACACTTGAAGCCGGTAAAACGTATTATAAAATACGTTAAATGTACGCTTAATTATGGTATTTGGTATTCCACTGACACTAATCTTAGTCTTACAGGGTTTAGTGATGCTGATTGGGCCGGAAACGCCGATGACAGAAAAAGCACGTCCGGTGGATGTTTCTTTATCGGAAAAAATCTAGTCGCTTGGCTCAGTAAAAAGTAGAATTCAATCTCACTCAGCACTGCAGAAGCTGAGTATATAGCTGCGGGTAGTTGCTGTACATAGGTACTCTGGATGCGTCAAATGCTTTCCGACTACGGTTTAGATCAGAAAAATATGGCACTTTTTTGCGACAACACCAGCGCAATAAACTTCTCCAAAAACCCGGTTCAACATTCCAGAACGAAGCACATAGATATTCGCCATCACTTCATTCGTGAGCTAGTCAAAGAGACAAAATAACTTTAGATTACATTTCTACTGACAAAAATCTTGCAGATTTATTCACAAAACCATTAGACAAATCCAGATTTGAACTACTTAGAGTAGCTCTTGGAGTTTGCAATCCCACGGTTTAATCTCTCAATCAGGTATCAATTTAATTTTCCTTTTATTCTAACAGTTTTATTTTTTATTTTTGTTGCAGAATCCGATCAGTATTCTTTTTCTGACCATATGCTTCTTTGAAAATTAATAGTCCAACCTTAATTGTGGTTCATCTTACCTTATTAAATTCAATCTCCTAAATTTCCCTAGAGTTTCAATTAAAAACAAACTCCTAACACTTCTCTTACTCACACTCTATACCCTAAACATTAAAGCCTACATCTATGTCTTATAGCCATCCCATCTCACACGCCTTTTGAGAGAGACATCACCTCAACATTTAATTTTTTTTTGTCTTCCTTCTCTTGCCTCCACTAAGCCGAGACCTCACCCTCATCTTCAACCTCTCATCTTGTCACCATTGTTACGCATCATAAGCTACATCAATGGAAAATCCGTTCATCATCTTCTCATCCTCTGTCGATAGGCTTGCTCTTTTCCGGAAAATCATAGATACCGACCCTCCAATCCCTCCTGAAGCTACGGATCGGGTCCTTGCCACCAACAAGCAAAACCTTTTTCTTCTTGAAGGACTCACAGACAAGGAAAATCGCCAGTTTCATGCTCTTGCCCGCCATATCACCGCTGCACCATGGCCAATCCCTACCGAGACAGCAGTTGCGCCTGTTCTGCCTCTACCCGAGATAGTGTCTCAATCACCGTCCCAAACTGTGGTATCTCCCTTGTCTCCTTCTCCTCTTGAACATGCACAGTCTTTATTTGCCTCTCGAATAATTTGTGTCTACCTTGCCTCAAAATGCATTCATTACTCTATCTTTGCCTTTACCCGGAGATCCTTATGACCCGGCTACACATAATTTACCTATGAGAACTGAAAATTTAGTAGTCTTCTCTGATTTCCTGCATTCTTTGCCTTCTCAATTTTCTATCTGAAATGTTGCTCAGCATATATCTGCCTCTGTGTTACCCGTGACTTGTTCTGCTTTCTCGATTCCTATATTTATTCCTGCCCCTCTATCAAAATCGGAGCATGCACCTTTATCTGCCTCACCTACCCATGACTCTATCCCCATCATTACTTTCCCTTTGTCTAAGCCTTCCTGGAAAGGGAAAGAGAAATTATCCATTTCAGGTACTGCTGAGAAGAGAAAACTGTCCAACTTGGAGGATGTTGAAATTGAATCTGAAAGCAAACAACTAAGGAGGGGGTCCACACTGCCTCCTCGGATGACTAGGTCCCGTTCTGTTGCTGAAACTCCAGCTGTCCCTATTCCATCCGGTTCGAAATCAAAAGGGACCAAAAAGTCTTATAGGCCCATCCTTTTGTCTCGTGCATTGTCATCCGAATGGAAAGTTCATGCCAACCCAGATTTGATTTTCGAGAAATCTGTCAATGTGGAGGAGTTAACTGAAAAGTGCAACATTATTCCCATTCTACGAGATCAATATCTTTTTGCCTCTCTTCAACACGTTGGGCCCTATTTTGCCTGGTTAACTGCTGACTTTTACACCAACCTTACTATGGATACGTTTGCCGAAGATTCAGCACATTTCCAACAGGTGTTCATTCGGGATAAGTGGTATCCGTTTGGATCGGCAGAAATCAATGCCTACTTGGGAACTCCTAACCATCCAGCCGTGCTTGATCCCGATCTTCACTTACTAGCTGCGACCTTGACACATAACAAAGAAGTCTCTTGGCCCAGTAACGGTCTCAAGAGTTTGAAGCTCACCACGGTTTACTCGGTTCTTCTTCGCCTTGCATTAGCTAACTGGATACCGGCCGTCCGGCATCACCTTGTCTCAGATCAGCTGGCAGCATTGCTTTACAAGATCAGAAACAGGCTCCCATTCAATCTTGGAGCTATTATATTTTCGCACCTTAAATCCTTTTTGAAAAAGAAAGAAGCCAAGGTTCATCTCCCATACCCTAGCCTGATTTTTGGTGTTCTTCAAGAGCATGGGTTCAAGCCTTATAAGGATGAAGTGGTGACTGCTCATGACAATGTTTATCAGTATGATGACCGTCTCACTCAGAAAGACCACTATGATGATCGTGTCTCGCTCACTGTGCTCCCTGGCATCCCTACGGCAACTCCACCAGTATCTGCCCCGGCATCTTCCGCGGTTCCTAGGCCATCCCAAAGGAGCCACATACACTTGTGGATCGTAGACAGATAGTGGTTACCCTTGAAGCCTCAATTGCACAGATTCAACACTCGATAGCCTCTCAACAAGTCACTATTTCTGGCCTAGAAAAATTGCGTGATGCCCAGCTTAAGGAAATCTCTCGCATGGAAGAGATTCCTGCCCGAATTCTAGCAGACATTGGCGCTGGTTCTTCCAGTTCAGAATCTGAAGATGATGATGAAGATTCGGTTTCGGGAACCTCGTCTGCTCATTGATCTAATCCATTGTTTTGATGTTCACCTCTTTTGGTTTGTCATTTATTTGGCAAAAAGGGGCAGTTATTGGAGTAAGGGGGGTATTGGAGTATTGGAGTATGTTATGGTATGGTACATTGGTTTAGTAAGTTGTTTTGGTACTTTTGGAAATAAACGGGTCACTAAGTTAGGGGGAGTAGTAGTTATGGTATGTTTGGTATGGGTTGAACTGATTTTGGATCTGCTGGCTAAAAATGGTATGCATTTTCTGGACTACTACTCTTATGAACCACTATCATGTTAAATATCTATCTTTTGGTTGTGTTTGGTTTACTGCCAAATTGATTCTATTATAATTTTTTTCGAATTCTAGTCTATGTGCACTTGTGGTATTCTAGTCATCTAACAAGGAATTTTCAACAATCAAAGGTCAACGGTTTTAAACAGATATACTGATGGCATGTAGTCCAAAGAGAGTTAAGTTTTTTATCTTTTCTTATAAAACCAATTGATTTATTATAATTTTTGCCCAAAGTATTAGATACTATAGTTTTACCAAATAAATTGCCAAAGGGGGAGATTGTAAGTGTACAATTTTAGTACACATTAAAGCTTTGCTGGCTAAATTTATTTAGGTTCGTTTTTTTGTTATTTAGAATTAATTAAGGTAGTTTAAATCTTTTGTGGACCACTTGCTATCACATTGAATGGTTATTAAGCTTTAACAAATACAAGGGAAGTTAAACCCAACGCGTTACAGTGAAGGCTTCAAACAAAGAATGTGTGGCTATGGTTAATCGAAAAAGAAGGAAGGCTATTATTAAGGATCAAGGTGATTGTTTAATCTTTGCTATAAAAGGAAGCCACACCAAAGAGGAAAGTTACCGACTTTGAATTGCTATTCTGAATACAAACTTTCTTTACAAAGCTATCTGATTAAATTGCCTATATTATATGTTTTAATTAAGAGTGTTGAAATCTGAGCTACATGATCTGTACCTGGTACTGCTGAAGCTGATTATGAAGACTGTTATGGCATGCACGTTTCAGTCCTGAATAGGTGTTAGGAAGGGTTGTAGTGGTAAAGGCTGTGAGCCGTTGTGTAGTTACCTCTTGTAATACTCCTTGGTGAACATCTATAGTGGATTGGGCAGATGTGGGTTGCCCCGCAGACGTAGGAGAAGCGCTCCGAACTGCGTAACAATTCTCTTGTGTTATTGCTTTATTTTATGCTTTAAGTTTTCGATATTTAAGTTGGCTTAACAAATCTGATTAACGGACACTATTGTTGCATAACATAAAATCAAGTATAAATATAAGTTATATCTTGCATTCAAGATTCATGGTGCAATTTCAACTACCCTGCACTTACCTTCAGTGATAGGAAGAATGGTGTTTTCATGATAGGAACTTAGATCCTTACGAATTCTTGAAAGATAATTGATATTGTGAAGAATGGGTACGTGTTATCATGATAGGAACTCGTAGTGAAAGCCACGCTCAAATTGACCAAGGCCTTGATACAATCTGCACGAAGCAAACAGAAGTACCATGCCATACCGGCGATATGAAAAGCGGTGTAGCTGGAGGGGAAAGGCGGCGCGTCTGTGTTGCCGTAGCCGAGAAGGTCGGGTGCAATTGCATGGTAGCCTTTGGCAGAAAGTGCGAGAAAACCAAGGGAGAGAGAAGACCTAAAATGTGAAATTACATATGCAGCGCTCACTCACGCTTTGAATGCCCGCCTCACCTTTGTCAAGTCTCAGCCCGCAGAGCCCGTAGTAGTCTTCGGGTTGCGCCTCTACTCGTCCTGGGTTCTTCTTTGCACCTTGCAGGTTTGTGTTGGGTTGGGGATTAAAGGGAGCATAGCTGCTCATGTCGTCGGTGGTTCTTCACTTCTTAATGTTCACTGCCAGAAGAGTTTGTAAGTAGAGCTCTGTTCTTCCTGGGGTTGCGTTGCATCAGACTATGCCCTTCTGGTCAAAGAAGGTGGTGAAGCCGGTCAGTTTCTCCAGACAGGTGAAATAAAGGAGACCAAGAGAGAAGACCAAAATGTGAAATTACATATTTATCCTTACACTTAACACCCTTTTGACGGATTATCTAACGGAGGACAATATTGAGCAATAACACAAAAGTCTGGGACTAGTTTTTAACATCAAAGTTGTTTAGGACAAAATTAAGAAAAACCACTATAGTCGAGGATAATTTTGGGTATTAACTCATTTGGGAAATGATTATAATCTGGTTGTTTTAGAAATTGCCATGACTTCTATAAATATGGGAGACATTTATGAAAAGATTATAGTTGTCGACAATGTTATCGCCTTTACAAATTGCTCTCGTTATATGATAGTTTGGGTCCAGAGCTAGGCACCAGAAGTGTCATGACTATTCAACATATAAATGAGCAATTAAGGCATAGCTCAACTCGCTAAGATAATATTCTCTTTATACCGCGTACACCATTGAATGTTAATCTTGTAGGTTACAAATGAGTGATTGTACGAAAGAGAAGTAAGAATGATGAGGTGATGTGATATAAAACAATAGCCAAGGGTTCACGCAGAGACCCATTATTGATTTTAGTAAAATATATTCTCCACAATAGATGGCATTAAGTTCCACAACTTAACATCATTGGTAGTAAATAACAAATTTAGATATGTAGCTAATATTTATTTTGAAAAATACCCGATGGATTTATATTCTCCGAATGAGAGAAAATGATAATCGCAACATGTTTGCTTTTAAATTACAAAGGTCTTTATCTGACCTAAAAAGTTAATAATTATTGACTGAATTTTCCTCATGAAGAAGGAATATTCAAATAATATGTGCCATTATGTCTTCTTTAAAGAACTGCTAATGGAGTTATTTATTTGTTTATTTATTATATCGGTCAGTGTTGATGATATAATCATCATTGGAACACATAAAGAGCTTGATGATATGGCTCATAGACGGAGTTTGAAATGAAAGTCTTGGGAAACAAAGTATTGTCTCGACTTGTAGATAGAGTATCTCTTTGAAGAAATGTTACGCACCAGTTAGCCTATGTTGAAAAACGTCTTTAAGATGTTCTATATCGATATGTATCATTTACTTATTACACTAACGGTTGTCCAATCTCATGAAGTAGATAAGGAACTGTTTAGACTCGAAGAGGATAATGAGGATACCTTATGACCAAATTTCCATTACTTCATTGTCGTTGGAGCATCACCTTAGGAGCAGAAGTTCTATAATCCCAACAGGCCTGATATTTGCGATCAAATTGCTAGCAACATTTAGTGTTCCTTCTACAATGAAATATTGGAATAGTGTTTAACATATCCTCCGGCATCTTTGAGATACAAAGATTTCGACTTTTATGTGAGAACTCAATATATGATTTTGATGGGCTACTTGGGTACTGGCTATCTTATTTGATCCCCATGATGTCAAGTCCCAAACTGGTTATGCTTTGTTTTACCCACATTGTCCTATATAAGGACAATATAATAAAGTTTGTGTTGCACAAATGATAAATGTGTATTTTATGAATATTTGACAAAGTATATAATATAGTATCAAAATTCAATCCATGTAGGCTCTAGAAGAATCACGCGATTATTATGCAGAATGTTCACTCTTGTGACAATCTTGAAGATTGTATTGTATCCTTTCTCTACACTTACTTTTGAAAAATGTTTTATATTAGAACATGTAGACTTTGAAGATTGTTATCTTAAGGGGGAGTGACATTTACATGAATCAATCTTGAATATTGGACTTGAATCAATCCTGGAGATTGGGTCCTAAAGACCAATAGTTGTACTCTTTTTCCTTTGATTGAATTTTGATGTTATTTTCTTAATTAAAGGTTTTTAATGAGACATCTAGTGTAACACGTAAACACACATTTCATGTACTTTTCTTCAACTAGGTTTTTTCCTACTGGGTTTATCTAGTGAGGTTTTTACGAGACATGCCTATGATATAGTAATGTCTAAGGGGGAGTCTTGTAAATAAATATATATGGACATTACTAAAGGTATTATACTATGATAATATCTATTCATCCTTTATAGTATTGTAGTTATACTAGAACTCTGTATATCTGGTATATATTGGAATTGATGGATGATTAATAATGATTGATGATTCTCTCTGTATTTCTTGTCTTCTCTATACTTTACTACTTCGTTATGTCTATTATATTTTCCATGATACAACTGTTCACACGAGGATACATCCAGTTTCACAACACATTTACATTTATAATTTTTTCTAATTTTTATTTCTAATAATTTTTTTTTAGCTTCATTAGTTTTATACAATACCTTTTATTTCATGAATCTCTTTCAAATTGTAATATTATCGTCAATCCTATGATGATACAATTGTTGAAAATTTATTAGGTTATAAGTTAAAAAGTAAAATTATATTTTAGAAGTTTTGAATTACTTTTTATATTTTTTTTAGGGAAAATTGCACTTTTCATCCCTAAGTTATATGGTAATTGTAGAATTCGTCCCTAAGTGTTGGTCATGCTCACTTTTTGTCCATAAGTTATCATTAGCGTTGAACTTTTCGGCCTTGAGTTATAAGGTAATTGTAGGATTCATCCCTAAGTGTTGGTCATGTTCACTTTCCGTCCCTAAGTTATCATTGACGTTGCACTTTTCGTCCCTGAGTTATACTAAAATTGCAAATTTCGCCCATAATCACTACTACATAAATGGTATACTACGTCACTTTTTAAATAACCGTTGTCTAATATATTGTGTTATACACTTATACTACGTCACTTAATAGACGATGGTTGTTTAAATAACTACCTATATAGTTGACGACATACACGGCAGTTTTTTAACCACCGTATATAGTTAACATACACGACGATTTCCAAAACCGTCGTAGAAAGTGTATATTTACAACGGCAGTCAATTACACGCGCGACACTTCGAAAACTGTCGTGTATGTGTAAAAAAACCGCCGGTGGTTATTTAAAGTGTATGACGTAAAAAAATTTAATTAAGTTATATACGGTGGTTATTTAAAAACCCGTTGTCTATTAAATGACGTAGTATAACAAAATATATAAGGCGGTGGTTATTTAAAAAACATCAGTCTATTAAGTGACGTAGTATACCATTTATGTAGTAGTGATTAGGGACGAAAATTGCAATTTTAGTATAACTCAGGGACGAAAAGTGCAAGGCAAATGATAACTTAGGGACGCAAAGTGAGTGAGCATAATCAACACTCGGGGACAAATTCTACAATTACTCTATAACTCAGGGACGAAAAGTGCAACACCAATGATAACTTAGGGACGAAAATTGAGCATGACCAACACTCAGGGACAAATTCTACAATTACCTTATAACTTAGGGACGAAAAATGCAATTTTCCCTTTTTTTTATAATTCACAATTTTTAGAAGTTATTTGAATTGTTTCAATTTCTATTTAGGGTCTGTTTGGAAACCCGGAAAATGACTTCTGGAAAATGAGTCATTTTCCAGAAGTCATTTTCCTTTCCTGTGTTTGGCTGCACAATTGAAAACTGTCTTTTGGTGTTTGGTTCATTTTCCAGAAAATGATGGAAAACTGTCTTTTGGTGTTTGGTTCATTTTCCAGAAAATAAACAAAATGGCATACTTATTTTTATTAAACATTTTTATTATTATATACCGAATAATATATTTTTATTTTTGTTTGTAGAATATAACAATTTTTATTACAAATTATATGCAACATAAATTTTGATTGTATTTAATTCTAATGCCATTGCTCTCTATCTTTCTAGTACTAAAACTATTGTCACAATATGACAATTTGAAATCACAATTACATGTTAGAAACAGCATAAACGCATAAATAATCAAGTCTTGAAAATTAAAGTCCACAAAGTGTTAGGATCCAATATAACAAGTACTAAGATCCAACATAACCAATCCAAGTCTTAACATGCATGTTAACCAACAAAAAAGACATACATAATTTAATCCGTAGAAGAAATAAATTTCTCAATCCATTTCCTCTTCAAACTTGCATTCTTCGCATTGAAAATTCGCGCCTGAACCTCATTTGTCATCAAGTATTCAAATACCTTACATAGTTCATCCTCATGAAAGCCATCACCTATGCTCATTACATCCGCAAACAATTGATTTTCATCAATACCGGTATTCAAAGATTTAATTGTCGTGGCAATGCTACCCAGCTGTTCAGCAATTTCATCCACCTTCAAGTCAAGTGTCTTTCGCTTCCGACCGGATCTTTGAGACGACGCAGTTGATGCAGATGTTTTTCCCTTAACTAATTTCTTCATCAATGTTATCAGGCAGGGTTTCATCAATGTTATCAGGCAATATCTCATCATGAGGACCATCTAAATTAACATCTGCAAAAGACTTTGCAAACCGTCCTATGGCACAATCTCTGCCAACGAAAATGGACATCTCATCATAGAAATCAATCTTCCTGTTCAACAATGTTTCATACTTGGGAGTTGCCTATGAAAAAAAAAAAACATGAGATCTTTTCTAATTAAAAAAACATTATTTATGCAATAGTCAAATTATGATACTAAAATATTACCGTGATAAGCTCCATATACGGGGCTTCATCACATGTGACCATTTTTAAGTTATCATCCCATCCAAGACCACTCATGTTCTTCAGCTTCAGAATCATCATCCAAGTGTTCTTCACTGTTTTCAAGTGATTGTCAACATGTTTGAGTTCACATGCAACATTAAATTGTTCGGATATGGCCGTTGCAACACGATTGAATGAAGAGGCTTTAAAACTATTAGTTGGATTATTAGGATTCCTAGCCTCTTCAGCTAATATCTTTAAAAATACGCCATCCATTGGCTTTGTCCATCGAAATTGTTTAGAAGTGGCAATTCCCTTTCCCTTATTCATGTTGCTATAATAACATAAAAACAATAACAACCAATGTCAACCAATAACAACAAAGCATACTCAAGTACAACTAATAATATCCAATAACAAAGTATAATCAAGTACACAACAATAAGAAATGTTCAACAACTAATAATATTCATTAACAAAGCATACTCAAATACATAACAATAAGAAACTAGACACTAATTCCTAATAATAAAGTCATTCCACATTTGTTCTGTCATCTCATCCCTTTTTGTATTCCATTGTCTAGCTTCTTGTCTTTCTTCTGTTTGGGTATGAGTTAAGGGTAACAAGTTATCGTCATCAACATCAACTGTTGCTTGATTCAACTCATCATTAGGATCAACACCCATAATATGGCTATGAATTATACAACAAGCTAAAACTATATCCACTTGTGTCTGGTAATCCCAAAAAGGTTCAGCATCTAACACACGGAACCGTTTCTTCAAAATTCCAAACACTCTCTCAATAGATGTACGTAAAGACGAATGACGAAGATTGAAAAGTTCTTTCTTATTCTCAGGACGATGAGCACTAAACTCTTTCAAATGGTATCTAACGCCACGGTATGGAGTAAGTATTCCATTCCGTATGTCATATCCAGCATCACCAAGATAATATTCCCTACAAGTTTACATAATTTGATTACTTATATGCAATAACGAACAACACAATGTAAAAATTGATTACATAATTTTATTTTATACCTTCTGGAATTTTAAATTTATTTGGATGTGTGAGTGCATCATTCAAGACTCGAGAATCATGTGCACTACCTTCCCACCCAGCTAGCACATAACAAAATCGCAAATCAAAAGTGACGCAGCAAATACATTTTGTGTTGTTCCACTTACATCCGCGAAAGCTTCCTTGCATATTAATTGGCACGGATGCACGAATATGGGTTCCATCTATTGCTCCTAAGCAATCTTTGAAATATGGATAAAATCTTGGATTGCTAATGATTCATGAGGAGTTACTTCACCATCCGGTAATACTATGAGGTTCGTATACAAAGATAAAATGGCTCTCAAAACACTTCTAAAGTAACGATGAACTGTCTCAGTTGACCTATAATACCTTGACCCAATTACTCGAAAGCGTACATTGTGACCTATTATATGTAAAAATATTAACACTTGTTCCTTAATTCTTACGGCTCTAGTTGTGCGTAATAAGTTCTTAGTAGCAAAAATGTCACACAATTTATAGAAGGAAATAAGTCGCATTCTAATAACGCTAATGCATTTGTTATCACCCTCACACAAGATACTATTTATGTAACTCTCTCGCTCATCATCTCTATTGAGGATGTCATGTTCTATTTGGTTTATATTCCTAAGTTGTTGCAATAGAAGGACTCCCATAGCTAGTATAGCACTTGCTGCACCCATAACAGTTGCACGCACATGATTTATATCCATCTATGCAATCAAAATAATATTACAACAAATAACAACAATTAAAATTAACACATAACCACAAATTAAGCAAAGCATGTTATTATATAATCAGTAAAAAATAATACCAGCAACAAGTTCACGGTTTGGCATAAAAAAATAAAAACAAAAAAAATTGCAACTGGTTTCGAAACCAATTGATTTCTGCATCGGATCGGAAACCAGTGCGTCAACTGGTTTCCAACCGGAAACCAGTGACGCACTGGTTTCCGCATCGGAAACCAGATTTGGTTTCCGATGCGGAAAACCAGACTTACTGGTTTCCCCAGCCATAATATTTGAAAAAAAAAATTAAAAAATAAAAATAAAAATAATATACCTTGTAGTTGGAGGAGATGTGTTGGTAGTTCTTTGTTGAATGTTGAAGAAGCAGTGAAGGAGAAGAAGCGTGTCTACGGATGTTGATCGAAAGATGGAAAATGACTTCCGCAAAAAAAAAAAAAAAAAAAAAACGGGGAAGTCATTTTTCAAATTTTAGCCCTCATTTTACATTAACTAGAAGTTATTTTCCTTTGATTATTTCATTTTCAGCCTTCCCAAACACCAAAATTGTAATATTATCGTCACTCCTATGATGATACAATTGTTGAAAATTTATTAGGTTATAAGTTAAAAAGTAAAATTATATTTTAGAAGTTTTGAATTACTTCTTATATTTTTTTTTATAATTCACAATTTTTAGAAGTTATTTGAATTGTTTCAATTTCTATTTAGTTTATCTTTTTTGAATTTTTATTTGAAGAAATAATAAATATTTTTAATTCATTTCTATTATACTAATAGAGATTAATAATTATGTAAAAAAAAAAAATACTACATTAGCATGGTACGTAACATTTGTGAATTTGAAAAACATTTGCACTTGTTATTTTTATCGAACCGCAACACTTGCGTGTCCTTAATCTATCTAGTCACTTACTTTTTTCTTCCCATATTACAGAGAAGTAAAAATTTATAGATTAATATATTTTCAATTATTATACATTAATATTGATTAATTTATTAATATAATTACAAAAAATAAAAAGATAAAATAAAAGTAAAATTAGAGATGAAGATACCCCACATTGCTAATTTTACTTTTTTTTTTTTTTTTGCCCCCACAGAGCATTTGGGAGAGTGTAAATCATTGTAACTCAACTGAAGGCTAGACCTTTGCTCAATGCGCACAACGAACCCCCCTCACTTTGAGAGGTAGCTCCCACGCTGCCGCTGGTGAGACTCGACCCCCTGGTCATGCATTCTTTCAAAGTTTCACCTCTATGACCAGTTGAGCTGCCCATGCGGGTCTAATTTTACTTTAAAGAGAATATAGATGAATGTGTGTATCCACATTGCAAATTTTATTTTTTCAAGAGAATATAAATGATCATTATTAATTGTTTGACTTGGTTAAACAATCAATGAGTGTTTGATTAATTAGTGTTTTGTTTAACCAAGTCAAACAATTAATAATGATCAAATAAGCTGAAATTGACTGATAAACTAACTATATTACGAAACAGGACCATTATTGATGAAGTACGAACTTAGTACAACGTGTCGCAAAAATTGAGTTCCCCACAGCTTAATTAATCGCCTTAACAAATTAAGCTAAGGGGGTATGTGAGAGGACCAATTATGATCAATGCAGATACGCCAAGAATACATAGTACCCAACTAATATTGGAAGTGACACAAGCATGCCGAATATAACCCTGGAAATGAAGCATAAACAATAGCAATTACATCAAAACTCGAAGGGTAAAATGGTTAATACACACATGTAGAGAGAGACAGAGAGATAAGAGGCAATATTATTGTGTTGACCATACTATCAAATAATGTATATTTAGTATACAAATAATGTAGTTTTAGTATATTAAAAATGTACATTGTATTCAAGGAAAATACATTATTTGAATACTGAAAGTATATTATTTTGCATAATGTATATTCAGTACACGAATAATGTATTTTTAGTATATTAAAAATGTATTTTTTATTATGGTACACACAGCACTGTGTAGACCACGGTCCATACAATAATTTGCCAATAAGAGGAGGGGTGGGGGGTATTTTCAGTGGACCATGGTCCACACAATTGTGTAAACCATTAATAAAAGATACTCCGTACATTTTTAATATATTAAACGTACATTATTTATTTACTGAATATATATTATTTGATAGTGTACAAAATAATGTACCGTCCGTACTCGATCAAATAATATACTTTCAAATTAAATAATGTACCTTCAGTATACAAATGCTGTAACTTTACTTTATTATATTAAAAATGTACATTTTATTTATGACCTATATAGCTGTGTGGCTCATGATCCATATGGAATAATTGGGGGCGGGGGGGGGGGGGGGGGGGAAGGGGGGTAAGGGTCTAGAAACAGTATACTCACGCAGTGCTAAGGACTTCTGGATGCAAACCATACTCTTTGGCAAATATGAAAGAAGTGATTGATTGTGGCACAGCTGCCTGTAAAAACACATTAGTTGTAATTCTAATTGTTGTCAAACTTTATTTGAAAATAAATATATTTAACCTTAAAAGAAAGTTATAATAATGTCATGTAACACAATGTTAATTAGAATCCAAAGATTATAAAATTTTGTTTAAGTTATTAAATTAATTTAATTTGTACAAATAAATTACTTCTATTACACTATAATTTTAGTTAAATTGTTTATGTTATGAGACCAAAAAAAAAAAAAAAAAAAAAACAAGGGTTATTGATTTGCCAGCAAATTAGGCAAGATGACACATATATTCAGCAGGGAATTGTTTTTTTTTACAATGCCAAAAAGTGTTGTGCATATTATTAAAAATATAGAGAAAGTGTCAGTTTTTAAAATAATAATAATAATAATAATAATAATAATAATAATAATAATAATAATAATAATAATAATAATAATAATAATAATAATAATAATAATAATAATAATAATAATAATAACATTTACAAAAATTATCATTGTCATTTTTATTTATAGTAAATAGCCATATAATTAGAATGCTGTTTGGTGTGAGAAATGAGAATACAGTTAAATTGTCTATTTGGCAATAGCATGTTTAGTAAATAGGTCAAGGGAGAATATAATCTCTTGTAAGGACATCCACATTAGTGGATTCTTTACCCTTTTTAAGGCAAATATGACATATGTGGAGAAGAGAGATGGTGGAGAGAAAAAAGTTGAACTCTTCTTGCAAGAGATGTTTTTTGTGGGGCTCACAGGAGAGAGAAAAGGGAGAACGACAAGTGCATGTGCTCGTGTAACCAGCACAAACTACGCCCATTCGGGCGCGTGTAGTGTGCACGCGCCCGCTGGTCTACGCGAATTACCCCTAGGTGCCATCTAGGCGGCCAACCGCCTAGGTGCCCAACTCGGCCAACTTGACCTAGTTGGCGGCGAACTCGCCCAAATTCGACCGAGTTAGCAGAGTTGGTCTTGCTATTTTTTTTTTTTTTTAAAGTAGAATGCACTTTCACATTTTTTACTAGTGTAAATTTTTAATACTAAACGTGAACTTTGTAACAACTAAATGTGCATTCCTGAAAAATTCTGAAAAGTTCAAAGTATAATGTTCTAAATGGGTGATAATTACGAAAATGCCAGTACATTTTTTTTAAATTTAATTTGGGGCACCGGCCGGAACATATGCTGATGATACAACTTTACAATCTAAGTTACACCCTAGAGAATAATAGAATATTTCATAAAGGAACTCCTTGATTTTATGTCGTTGAATAATATGATCTGTTGAAAGGCCATTTATCAAGTTTTCAAAAATGACAAAAATAGTACTCTTGGTATATATTTCATATACAATGCATAGAAGAATATATCACAATATGCACTTTATCAATATAATCAAACAAATTCTATTGTGGAACACATAGATACCAAAATCTATACCAAAAATCTTATAATTTAACAGCATCGATACCACTATTCTAGATATATATGACCATAAATTTATACCAAAAATCTAATAATTTAACACCATAGGTTCCACTATTCTAGATATGTGGCCATAAATTTAGTTCACGTCGTTATGTCAAATTTATCCAAATGGAATAATAAAAACAAAAACTTGATACCAAATTTTATTGTTTTGCCATTTTAATGTTAGTATAGTATAACATGGCACATGTATGATAGAGCATCTACAATAGATTTTTTTTTTAAAATTTTTTTTTGATGAGTTGGAGGTGAGAGGTGATAATTTGGAGTAAAGAGGATAGAGGACAGAGAAAAAGTTTTCCCCCTCTCTGCGCGCGTTGAGCACACAAGGCGCGCCCAAAGGGCGCGTGTACTGCACGCCCCCTCGGGACACGTAAATCCCGTATTTAACATTTTTAATTTTGACAATCATATTTTTTTCCCCTTCTATCTCATCTACTCTTTCTTAGTCATATCTGTAAAAACTCCTCAAAAACTACAAAGATTGGGATGCTCTTACTTCCTCTATTTTGTGTTGTTTGTCCCATGTATTGATTTGACCTAAGTTAATTGTTTTTTAATTTATAATTCTAATGTTTGTTTAAAATAAATAATTCATATACTAATAACTACACAATAAGTTTTACTTATTTAAGAAAAAAATTAAGAAATTGTGTTTTAAAGTATAAGTCGAAATCTATGTGGCACGAAAACTCCATAAGGGAAGTGTTTTTCATTTTCAGAAATGTTTCATCTCTGTAACTTATGGAAACTCATTCAGAGATGTTCCTATGTCATTTCTTAAGTAATCAAAAATTTTCTAAAAAGCTTTAGGTCATTTCTTTTTTTTTTTTTTTTTTTTGAAAATCTTTAGGTCATTTCTTAATTAATCTAAAATTCAAAAACCCGTTTCTCGGTAGCTAGGGAGAAGTATATATATTTTTAACATAATTAATAATGCAGTTTTATTACTTAGCTTATTTATTAATTATTAGTCATTTAAGGATCAGAAGTCTGAAACGAAGAATAATAAATTAAATATGATAGTTAAAAACCTGGATAATGGCAACTCTGAGGACATCTCCATGCAAACCCATAGCAATGCAAGCAATGGCCATGGCGGCTGGCCCAGCTATGAACTTCAAAACCATCCCTAAGATGGTCAGACTCGCTCCACATGAAATCAATTTCTCTTGCAAGGCCATGAATAATCCTGAATAATAATACAAATTAATTAAATTAAAGACTAAGTAATTTATTATAATTTGACATTTTGTAATGTTTAGTTTATTAATGGTGTATAAAGTTTATATGTTTAGAAATTAACTATAATTCTCTATAATAAAAAAATTAACTATAATAAAATTATACGGCATTCTAGCTAATATCCTAACTCCACCACTAAAATTAACCCAAGAGTAAAATAATTGAATATTTCTTAATAATGGGTAGCCTTTTTTTCTCTTTGGATGGTTTCATTCTGGACCTTATCAAGGTTAGTCGCCCTTCTGCTCAGGTTGTGTCTGATGAGAGGACTACTCTAGAGTTTTTTCACATTTTTTGTCCCACGACTATAGTGGCATTATCAGGATTGATCCACGACTTTCAAACCTTGCAATCTCGGTCCACGACTATTGTTTTTGTTTTTGTTTTAAATGGTCCTTTTGGTCTATTTTCCGTCAATATTCTGACCCGCTTTTGACGGAAATGGTTCTTACTCCGGTGAGAAATTGACGGAAAATGGGCTGGAAGGATCATTTTTGCAAAAAAAAAAAAAAAAAAAAAAAAAAAAAAAAAAACAAAAACAATAGTCGTGAACCGAGATTGCAAGGTTTGAAAGTCATGGATCAATCCTAATAGTATCACTATAGTCGTGTGACCAAAAGTGCGAAAAATTCGACTACTTTATTTTGGATAACTTTCACTCAAGATGTCTATCAATCGGTTCCCTTTGAGCGCTATCAAGCACTAGGTAGCCCTTTACCATAATACACCAATCTCAACAAGCTAAGAGTACCAAATGATATGCCACTCAAGTCAAGAGTCTAACTCCATTATAAAAGTTAACTCCATATTGAATCTTTGACCGCAATTTAAATACTATTCCAAAATCTCTTGCAGATTTGATGCAAATTAGTATAAAAATAATATATAACTTAAAAAGTGAATTTAAAATTTATTAAAAGAAAACATGTATAAACATATATAAATGATTTAATTAATAAATAATAAATAATAATATAGCTAAACTCGGATAGATGGTGTGTCTAATTTTTCAAATGAGTTAATTCTAGGAATGGTCCTTTAACTATACATTAGCATTTACAATTTTTTTTTTTTATCTTCAACTTTCAATTTTACTATAATTAATTTTTGATTATTATTGATTTTGTTTCAGATTTGATCCTCTGGTTAAATATTCATTTAATAAGCGTTAAATTTAAGGGTGAGAATGTAAAAATTAGCTAGTAAAATCACCTCTTCTGATTTGTATATTTAAGAGTGTTCAAACAACAGATATAATCGCTTCAAATTTAAGACAGAAATCAACTTATCAGTAGTCTTGTCCAAATTAAAAATCAATAATAAATATTAATAGTCAATATATTATTTTTGGAATTAACTCTTTTTTCAAATACTGCACAATTAATAGTATAGATTTGTTATGTATAATAATAGTCTCACCCATGCTAAACATAGCTGTGCCTGTGCCAGCTTTTGACAATATCAATATTGATCCTTCCACCATACTCGGCATCTCAATGTGCCACCTACGTACCAACATGCATCAGACAAAAGTTAAAATTTTTAATCAATTTAGAAAGTTTAAGTACCGGATCTTAATTAATAACTATTTTGTATTTAGCTAAAATTTTATTAGTACAGATCTAAATGAAAATTGATAAATTAGTAGTTCAAAGCTGAAAGTTTAAAATTGATAAGTAATTGATCTATTACAATTAAAATTTCTAGTAAAATTAATTAACTTAATGAAATTAATATATGGAGAATTAAGTCTAAAAAACATTCATAACAATCTGAATGTGTGTGTATAATATAATACAGTAGTAAAATTAGTAGTTAAAATAATAATAATAATAATAATAATAATAATAATAATAATAATAATAATAATATTATTATTATTATTATTATTATTATTATTATTATTATTATTATTATTATTATTATTATTATTATTATTATTATTATTATTATTATTATTGAAGAATAAAATACATGTGGTTGTTTCTTTAAGAGACAAAAAAAAAAAAAAAAAAAAAAAAAAAAAAAAGGTGGACATGAGGGTTGAAAGTTGTGGAGGGAAAAGAGGAAAAAGACAGGAGAGAGGCTTATGATTTAATAAGTTAGGGGAATAAAAATGAATTTTTTTTTTAATAAGTTATGAGCTTACTGGCTTCAAAAATAAATAAATAAATAAATAAAATTATGAGCTTATTTTGAAATGTTATAGATAGTAATGTTTTAAAATTAATTATCTCCCATTTTATTTGTATTTTAAGATAAGTTATAATAAGCTTTTAAATACGTTTTACATTTCTACCAAACAATTATTATCACTTTATAATTATGATAAAGTAAAATTTGTAATTTTAGTATTACTTTCTTTTTTTGAAAGGAGTAATTTTAATATTACTTTGTATAGAGTATAGTAAAAGTTTTCAAAAATTAATTATATATATATATATATATATATATATATATATATATATATATATATATATATATATATAGACTGGTTTCCTTGCGGATAGACCTTTTTGTGCGGACGTGCGGTCATGTAACACAGGTATGCAATAATGCACCGTCACGTGTGCAGAAATGCACCAAGGTGTGATACATTTTTTGTAGTGCATTTGTGCATTTCACCGGGTGCATTTCAAAACACGTTGTTGTGCATTTATATATGCGCACCTAATGGTGCAATCTGCACGGAAACATGGCACCGTATTTGAACCAGTATATATATATACTTTGTTGGTTTAAAATTGCCTTAATTAACATCTAATTAATAGAAGCTAGAGATGAGATAAAAATAATGAGATAGAAAGAGCAAATTGCTTACTTGTTGGAAATAAATGCCCAAGCGATCCCAATAACACATCCATATAAGTTAGGGTTCATGACAAGCTTTAACGACACAGCCCTCATCAACCGGCAAGTGGAATTACTATTATTAGTAATATTTTTTGCGTTCTCCACAACCTTGGTATTTCCCTCCAAATCATTCCCGTCACTCTCCGCCGGAATCACCCTGCCGCCGCCGTCGTCGTTGGAGTAAAAATCATTCCTGGTTCGCCTTATCTCCAGCACAAACAGCAGCGCCGTCAGCCAGAGGATCGCCTGCACCACCGACGCCTGGACAACCAGCTCCACGGCTGCCTCTCCGTACATGGCCTTCACGAACGGCACGCCGACCACCAGAGCGTTCGTGAGAGTCGACAATGAAAAGCTTGTAATTGACCACCCATACTTCCCTAAATCACCATAACCCACTAATAATTTAGCGTCAAATTTTCTATGTTTTATCTGTCTTATTTAATATTTATAGTTCAAATCAACTGTTTTTTTTTTTTTATTTAATTTTGTTGGGCCAAGGTCGGTAAAGAGTTAAGTCCATCAATTGATGGCTAGATGATTATTGAGCAAATTATTTTGAGGATTCCGGTCCACATTGCAAGTTAGACTCTAGTCCAAAATACACAATTTACATACTGAATACTCACAATTTTGTAAAAGTTAAATTGTGAAAATTAAGTATTTGAATTGTGTATGTAAATTTTGAACGTCTAGTATGCAAATTGTGTATTTTAGACACGGGTCCACGATATAACAATTGGGGATTATTAGACGGAGGCCAAAGTCCAGCACCTTGTTTTTGGAGAATATGATGGCAGTATATAAAGAAATAAAATTGCATCTTCACTATTAGTTATATCTTCTTCTTTTTTTTTTTTGTTGGGTGTAACAAGTGGTATCAAAGTCATGTAACAGGTTCTGAGTTACAACAAAAACAAAAATTGTGCAATTAAGATGGAGGAGGAATTGTTGGATGAATGCCAGTAAAGGGCCAAGTTTATTAATTGGTGGCAAGGGGTTGTTAGGCGGAGGCCGGTAAAGGTCCAAATCCATCAATATAATTAATGGCTAGGGGTTACGTACGTTGTTGGACAGAAATTGGTGAAGGACCAAGTGCTAAATTCATCAATTGGTAGCTAAGGATTGTTAGGTGGAGATTGGTGAAAGGCAAAGTTCAGATAAAACATATAAAGTGAGACAAGGGAGTAATAAATTTTAGGTGGGTTACCTTTAGCGGTGTATCTAGCCCAAAACGCCAAAACGGCGACGATGATGAGTTTGGCTATGATGTCGGCGGCGACGAACCGGTAGTTCATCTTGAAGGGATTGACATGAGCGGTGAACTCGAAGGTGAAGAGTGGGAAAGTGAAGTAGCAGACGAAGCGGTTCACGGCGTTGCACTGCTCTGCCGTGAAGATGCGCCACCATTTCACGGAGGCGTACCCCAAAATTAGTGCTACGTACAGTGGCACCACGGCGTTCACCACCTTGTAAATATCTTCCCAGCCAATCATCTTCTCAAACTATATATTTATATGATATGAATAATATTTCAATAAATATATATATGGAGATGCTGTATACAGAGATTGAACTGTTGGGAAGATTGAACGTGTTTTGTGAAGTGACTCTCTTCGGGTGTAGTGTATATATATGCATGCACGTAGACCGGAGACATAAAGCGATCTCATGCAAGTAGAGGAATTAGAATATAATTCTAATTACGGCAATAAAGTTGATGTCTTAAGACACAAGTGTCATGGGATCTCTTGGGTGTAAGTAGGGGAAGGTTTACGTTTAGCATCAGGTGTTTCACTACAATTTTATTTATTTATTTATTTACTTATTTTTATTTTTTTTTTAACATTTTGTGACACCAAAACTATTCATTTTGGTCACTATTGAAATTAGTGATCAAATTTTGAGGTTGTCACATGTTGTCATTATATATATCTTCCGTCACTATTATAATAGTGACGACTTTTGAAAAGTTGTTACAATTATTTAAGACTTTTGTGGCAAGGTTTACTTACACTAAAAGTATTATTTGAGTGATAACAATAGACGTCAAAATATAATAAATTTACATTCTGTGACCAATATGTTATTACCAAAAAAGGATTTAGTGACAACTAAAATCGTTGCAATGACCATTTTATTGTGACAACATTTTAGTCACAATAATTGTACTTATTTGTGAGAATTGTTCTTGGCTCAAAAAAGGTTATCAATGACCTAAAAATGGTAACAGGTAATTACTTTGTTGTGACAACAATCATGGTAACAAATGTTGTATTTATTTGTGACAAAAAAAAAAGTTAACTCTCAAACAATCATTACTGTTAAATAAAGTCGTAACAACAATTCACATTCTTGTAGCCATCATCTTCGTCACTAATATCTTTAATTATTATTCTATTATTATTATTTGGAAAAATGACGAGTTTGGTCCTTGAGTTATACTGGTGGTGACGACTCAGTCCCTGAGTTATAACCGTATCATTTTTTAGTCCCTCAGTTATGAGCAAAGTGGCGCATTTGGTCCCTGACTATTAAAGCTGGCGGAAAAATTAAAAAATATTTAAAATTTTAGGGGTAAAGTAGGAAATTTACATGTTATTAACTTTCTTATATTCAAACCACTTTTGCAACATTGTTTTCAACTTCCAAGCATTCTATTTCAAGGTTCTTCAATTCCAAAAGCAATTCAATAATCTTCGTATGACTTGTTAGTAACCTGAGTCTCGTATAAGAAACCTGTGACTCAGTACAAACAAAAAAACACTTGATCATTGTCTTCAAGCATGTAAAACACATCATCCTAAAAGTTTCTGATTTTCCTTACTAAACATAGTGGTAAGCAAACCATAACTTTTGAAATACAAGAAGATATCAAATTTTCTCAGTTATTTTTATGACAAATTCACCAAGGGAGTAACTTTATATTTTTAGTACATAAAATTCTTTCGTAAGCTCTGCAGTAACTTAATCAAGAATTGTATATCCTCCCAATATATGAAAATTATATTATATATATACCCATCACATCCCCTGTCTTCTTAAAAACAAGAGTAATGAATGAGGAACCTAAGACTCAGTTATCAAAATTTTAAAAACTTTTGTAACTTCTAAAAGCGATTATTGACTGTTGCATATGAAAAAATTTTACATACTAAAAATCTCAAGTAATTCCGTTGGTGAATTTCTCATAAAAGCAACCTTAGAAATTTGACATCATTTTGTATCTCAAAAGTTCTGGTTTGATTACCTTTGTTGCTTATTAAAGAAAATTGAAAATTGATAGGATAGTGTGTTTCACACGTCTAAAGACAATGTTCAAGTGTTTCTTTATTTGTGCTAAGTTTTAAGTTTGTTATACGAGAGCAAGGTTCCTAACAAGTCATACTAAAATTATTGAAATGCTTTTACAATTGAACAATCTTGAAATAAGAGGCTAAGAAGTGGAAAATAATGTTGTGAAAGTGGTTTTGATATAAGAAGGATAATAAAATGTGAATTTCCTACTTCACTCCATAAATTTTAAATATTTTTTAACTTTTTCTGTCAGTTTTAACGGTCGGGGACCAAATACGGCACTTCGTTTATGATTGAGGGACTAAAAATGGATACAGTCATAACTCATCGACTGAGTTAGAACTTGGGTATAACTCAAGAACCAAATATGCAATTTTCCTTTATTGTTTTTTTGCAAATAATACTAGACTAATGCATACACTATAAAGTTATTTATTTCAAAATCTTGTCACAATTAAATGTTTAAATTTAATTATTATCTAGAATAAAGTAATTCATTCTACAAATGTTACTCGTAAAATTTAAATATAAAAAAGACCACATTGTCTAACTAATATATGTTGTAAGAAATACAAAATAGAAATAATTTAAAAAAAAAAAAAAACAAATTCTTGATTATTCTTTATGTGAGGCACTTGCTAGAGATGCATTGTTCAACATATTTGGGAACACTTCATTGCTTGATAAGTGAGCAAATTTTGGTTTGATTTCAGTGACCTGTTTAATTCCTCTAAAACTGCTTGTGCGATTTCTTGAAATTTTGCAATTTTTTCTAAATTCGTTTCAAGTTTTTTTGAAGCTTCTATTTGTGCTTGAAGAAAAATCTTCTCTTGAATCTTTGAAGTTATCCCTTTAAGGTCTAAAACACGTGCATAGCTTGACTTTCTTCTTAATACCAAATCAAAATGCTCAACAAGCTAAGCTAAGTGGTATAGGTGCAGTTGAAATCTTTTCTTTATCCTTCTCTCCCTCTTCTTGCATTTTATTTCGCAATTATGATAGATATTAATAATTGAGTAAATTAATTTTAAAAAAAAGTCACAACATTTATATGACTATAATTTTCATATCATCCATGATTTCCACTCTATTTGGAATGGACCAAGTTCCATTAGACTTTTTTCTTGATGTCTTCCAAACTGCAATAACATTTGATCATTCATTAGAATCTTTGTCTTTCTGTAAAATATAGAATAAAGACAACAAAAAGAAATAATTAATTAAAAATTTTGTGTATAAAATAACATGAAATCAATTTTTAGTAAAGAAAATTTTACTTTAATTTATCATCCCATATGCAATTTGTACAATAGACTTTGTACTACTAACTGATTTGATCTCTTGATTTCGTCTATTGATTTTATTTCTTTCACTTTGGTCCTATATATAAATAATTTTTTTTATTATTAATAAGAAATAAACTAGAAGAGAATCAAGAGACATAAAAGACCACAAATTTGGGTAACAAAATCTACCAATTAAAATGATAATATACAATAATTATAAATTAAAATTACCTTAAACTTATCAAGACTATGTGGTCTAATGGTACCTAGGTTGGACTTTCATTTGGAAGGTTGTGAGTTTGAGCCTCAATGGAACCATTTTTGGTTCTTTGTGTTTTAGTAGGTTAAGAAAGTATATGAACAAATACTACATTGTAATATAGCCAGTAGCATTCAAAAAATTATCTTAAACTTTCGAGCCTCCCATCATTTGGGTGGTTCCTGCAAGTCAAGTAATTCTAACTTCTCATTGCAAACCTAATATAATATTAATTAAAAAGGACCAAAATTTGTGTCCACACTATATTTTGTCCCAATTATAGTCGTTCCCGCCATAATTACAATGCCACCAAAATGCACATACGTTTAGCGACAACTTAGATTACGACACTATTATTCTAGTAATAGTATGTGACACTTATTCTTAACAAATACTTAGTTGTCACAATTATTATAATATCCGTGACCAAAAAAGATCACAATTATCACAAACAATAGTAGCGAATTATATTTTGTCACCAAAGGGTATTATTTGTGACTAAATTACGATTTGTTACAAAATATTTGTTACTAAATGTATTAATTCTAGATATGACAAATATTTTTTGTTTTTTTTTTAAACACATATTTTCCAACATCCATGATGATAACGAAAACATATTTGTTGCAATCAAATTTAATGCTCTAAGAATATTTCAAAAATATATAAAAACTCATATGATTTTGAACTTTCATTGATGTACAAAATTTTGTTTATTGCATTCAGTTTGTTAATTGTTGTTCTTTCAATTTAGTTCTCTTATAGCATAACCTTTTACAATAAAATTTTTTAAAAGAGTTAATAACTAAAATGGTTCGTCGACTATGCCATAATTATCAATTAATTTTCGACTACTCTTCTTACTCAATTAGGTCCTCAATTATGTAATCTTTGCCCAATTTAGTCCTCCGTTAACTTACCTATTAGTTGATAGTTAAAATCAGGAGCAAAAATGTAATTTCATAAGTTTTATCTTTCACCTTCCATCTAACTCATCTAATTGTGCTAAACAAATTAAAGACCGCCAAAGGTGTTGAAGCTCTTGAACTTCTCCTTCAACACTAGCTTGTGCTGGGACCCAAAACAAGGCCTTCGCCCAGGGAGTGGAAGGCGGTGGGGTGGAGGAGAAGCGGTGTTTTGAGCCAGTAATAGCTGCATGCCGGTGGGTTGGAATAACTAGGAATGGATGACGTAATGAACTAGTCAATAGTAAAATGCAGTAGAAAGTAAAATGCATATAGCCTAAATTATATTAGTCTTCAGTTGCAATAGAAGTCACTAAGCTTGAGTGGCACTGATATTATTGTTATGATCTTTTCTGCTTTTGCATGCGTAACACTGCACAGTGTACAGAGATACGATTGTATATATAAATACAATATTTTTATTGGTAATACTATGTTGAAGTGAAAATCAATAACACATAAATAATTTATTCCATGAGGTTATAGCTGTTGAGTTTTGCATTCTATCTGTGCATTTCTTTCATCGTGCAATTCTCTTCCAAATCTTGAATCTAGAACTGAGATCAGGCCATGCAAGTTCAAAGATAGCTCGGATTTCCACATAGTCAACAAAAATCTTGAGGTGATCCGTATAGCTGCTCCTCAATCACGCTTCCAGCACGGGCATTGTTAGAGAGGATTGAATGACGGAAATCATTACTGGTTATTAATGGATCACAACTTTCTCCTCTTCATCCATTGCCACACTACAAGCAAGTTTGCATGCTCAAGATCAGCACATAAACTGAAAATCTATGAACTCACCTATCATAAAGACCAGCACTAGCATAACCTTCTAGACAGGCCCGGTCCTATCATTTTATAGGCTCAGGGCATAGCAACAAAATGGGCCCTATACGAAACTAATATATATTTTTATAATTAAAATTTAATTTAAATAATAAAAAAATACTAATATTAAATAACTTGAAATAAGATTCTCAAATTTTTAACAATTATACATACACATGAAAACAATTCTAGATGCATTTCTAAATCCAAACTAATCAATAATTGCACCACTGTAAATAAAGAATTACGGAGTATAAATAAAGAATTATAGTTTATAAAAACGAATAAACTTAATTATTGGGATAAATAAATCAAAATACTCTAAACGTTTATAGAGAATCACATCACATTATAATTATAATAAATAATAAAGTAATTTTTAATAAAAATTTGTAAAATAAAACTTACAAATAAGAGTATAACATAAAATGTTAATTATTGGGAGCAATAAATCAAAATACTCTAAACGTGATAAAATAGTTCGAGTAAAAAATACATAATAAATCACACATATTGTATATTGATATCATATTTATAAAAACTTTTTCTTTTAGTTAGATCAATTTTAAAATTTTCTAGATTAATTTGAATACGACGACGCACAATAGGACTTTTCTAAACTATATTGTCTAGATAATTCATAGAAAAACTAATCTATCTTTTAAAATATTTTTCATTACTAAATCACAAAATATATTACATTTACATAACTCATTATAAAGTTCACAAAGTAACACATATTTTAAATATAAGTTATAAATTATTGGAATAGAAACAAATTCAAAATTTGATATGCATCAAAAATCAATCTATATTATAAATATTACTAAAATTATAGAAAAGTACAAAAAAATCACAAAATTTACAAATTAAATTAAAAAAATACAGAAATATAAATAAATTTCATAAGTTAACTATACAATCATCTACTAAAGAGAAAGGAGGAAAATTTTGATATAATATTTCTAGATTAATTTGAATACGATGACGCACAATAGGACTTTTCTAAACTATATTGACTAGATAATTCATAGAAAAACTAATCTATCTTTTAGATAGGAATGTGGGCCCCTTCCAAGCATGGGCCCTAGGCAAGGGCCCAGCCTGCCCTTGCCCAGGGCCGGGCCTGCATCTAGAGCTTCACCATTGGAGTAGGAACGAAAGATTATAGATCGTCTTATGAAAAGGCCTATGGGCTTGCTTGGGTAACCAAGCACCTGAAAGTGTTAAAGTGGAGGAGGAGGAGGAGGCGGGATACAAGCTACAATGGGTAATTAAGAATAGTAGTCGAGGACTAAATTGTTAAGTACGACATAATCGAGGGACCATTTTGATTATTAACTCTTTCTAAAATCATGAGTATTAACTGAATTTGAATTAACTTTAAACATGCAATATCACAATTCAACAACGACCTAAAATATGATTCACTACTATTTCAAAATGAAATTCTAGAAAATTAATATTCTAATTTCTTTTCCTACCATACCTATTAGAAGATCAAATCTCAACACTACTAAACAATTCAAATTAAACATTAAACATGTGAAAAAATTAGCACTTTAAGTCACTATTTTGAGGTACTAATTTGATCAAGCGGGTCCACTTCCAATTTGTTTTGGATGCAAGGGTCAAAGTGGAATATAATTGGATTCCTATTTGAGAGGATGAATTTGATATATTGTACTATCAAAATAGATTATAAGTGAATGAGAAATTTATTCTCAAAGTGTACTTATTAAGTTGTAAAAAATAGAGGTTGAGAAGCTTTTTTAAGTAACATTATTTATTATACATTTGAAATGTATGTGGGTATGCACTAGTATAATTAAATACAATTTAACTTTTAAAAAGGTTTAAATGTGTAACATTGTTTTCAAAAGAAAAATTGTGTAACATAGACTCTCGCTCATGCATTTTACGTGTGAATTTTTTGAAAATATTTTGAATTATTAATTTCCTATACCACCTTACGTTAAAAATGGTTGCTATTATGTTAAAAATGGCTACAGGCTCGTTGTTGGGAATTATAAAAATAATAATGATGATGCTTTTGATAAATGGCTCACCTTATTGAAACTTAAAATTCCACCCAAGTGGAAGACATTTCTATGAAGAGCTATAAGTGATATCATTCTCACTACCAATACTTTGCTTATAAAGAGGGTAGATGTTGATCCGATGTGTGCCACGTGTGGAATCACTCATGAGGACATTATACATTCATTGGTATTGTGTGGCTATGCAAATTCCATATGGGTCCAATCTAACATTCCACTCCCCAATATTGTGACAAATATTTTCCATGAGTGGTTTAGTGCAATCTTGAATGTTCTAGACACTAATGGAATTATGTATGCAACTGCAATACTATATCATATTTGAAAAGCGCGGAATGGGGCGTTTTGGGACGCCTATTTACCAATGCCGAAAAAATTGATTGCTGCAGCCGCAAACACCATGCACGCATGGCGGACAATACACCACGCCGCTCCGAACCGGACACC
The DNA here is from genome assembly GCF_001879475.1 of Ipomoea nil. NCBI lineage: Eukaryota > Viridiplantae > Streptophyta > Magnoliopsida > Solanales > Convolvulaceae > Ipomoea > Ipomoea nil. The sequence goes on along the minus strand of NW_017619207.1, from coordinate 2,011,214 downwards.
AGCTGAGGACGTCGGAATTGCCAATGCTGCCGAGCCTACACTGCCTCCTCCGCCGATGTCTACCGTAGTCGCCCAGCCTGCTGTAGTTCCGCCGAGGAGATGTTACGTCGACGCTGGGTATCACCACGCAACGAACTCAGCCACGATTGGAGCAATCCTCTTCGAAGTCGATGGTGGTTATGTTTCGGCCTACAGTGCATCCCTCCCGAGTTGTTTCTCCCCACTTATGGCCGAGGCATTCGCGTGCAAAGAGGACTTGTCATGGCTAAGGGCTCGTGGTGAACAGACTATTAAGCTATACATGGATTGTCATACTCTTCAGTGGTATCTATCTTCACCAGGTGCTCCGTCTCGATTGTATATCGGTTATGCTATTGATGGTTGCAAAATTTGCATGTCTACTTTTGATTTCTGCTCAGTGAATTTTATTCCTAGATCATATAATTTAGCTCACACTTTAGCTTCTACAACTTTTGAACATGGAACAACTATGTATTGGGACGATGTCCCCCCTAACTCTATTTAAGTTTATCTCTAAATAAAACCGCATTGGTTTGCTTTCAAAAAAAATACCACCTTACGTTATATGAGGCATAATCGGGCCGGTCTTATCATTTTATAGGTTGGGGACAAAATAAAAACAAGGGACCTTAATATATGAAGTTAAAAGATTGTATGGGTTAATTGAAAATAATTAAATGATACTTTTGAATTGAGTTAATTACCGAAATGGTCCCTTGACTATAGCGAAATTATCAATTTGGTCATAGACTATTTTTTTGACCAATTAAGTCCCTCAACTTTAAAAATCTTAACCAATTTGGTCCTCCGTTTGTTTTGCCATTAGAAATCCGTTTACTTAGGACCAAATTAAATTGGTAATTTCTGTAACGTTTTCCATAACCATTATTATTATAACATTAGGCTAAGTTATGATAATATTGAGTATTTGATATGTGGTGCAACACTAATAACCTAATAGCTAGACTACCATTATGATTAGGAGTCTGGTTATGGTTTAGGAGACCTAAAGACATACAACCACAATGATGGCCAGTGGTTATATAAGGTCACTAGTCCTCTCACTGCTCACACTACATACCTCATACACCATCTAGAGAGAGAGCTGAGCAAAGTGAGAGACAAAATACTCATGTTATCTCTGCAGCTGTCCGGATCGTTCAACCATCATCGACTCAAGAACAATGGCGGGAGGTTAGTGCGATCCTGTGTCACATATTATGATGCATGTAATATATTTAAGTCTAACAGTTGGTATCAGTTGCCTGTATAATCTCTGCCTAGTTCTTTTTTAATTTCTAAATATTTGCATATGTTATATACTTTGCTGTATAATTGAGATTACATATGTGAATGTTTTTTTAGTATGTAATTATATGTCTGGGCTACTGGAAAATTAAGTTATTTTTCCGCATTAAGAAACAAAAAACAAAAAAAAAATTAATTGGGATTGCTTTCCTACTGCTACGCCATTCTTTATCAAATCCAATTGCCATTTTATTTTGAAATTGCCAGAAACTCTTTGTTGTTGGTGGACGACACGTTTTATTTCAATTTTTTTTTTTTTTACTATTTACGTCGTCCTCCTTCATCATCATCAACAATGGTGTTTCCGGTAATGGCATGGATCAATGACGATAATGGCACGGCCTTAAGGAGCGTCGTGTTCTGTATGTCGTCGGTTGGCGTTGCGTCACGGCCGGACTGGTTTGCGACGCGGTTGCGGCGGGCGGATGGCGGCGGTGCTGGCGTTGCGAGGAGGCTAGGTGGTGGTGGCGGAGCTGGGTTTCTGGCGACGTTGCTGCTATCTGCTTCCCTATTGTCGACGCCGACGACATTTTAGGCTGTTGGTTCGTCCTCCATGGCTGTGCGTTTGCTGGTTTACGCCAATCGTTATACCGTGCACCAGGATGCACATAGAAATGTGCGTCCCGTGCCTCCCAAAACGACGTCGTTTTGTTAAGTTGTTAAAAAAAATCCTCTGTTTCGAATGCACATAAACTCATAACAGAATACACATAAAATCATAACAAAATACACATAATCTAACATAATACATAATACACATATATAAACTCTTAACATAATACACATAAACTATAACATAATACACATAAACTCATAACATAATACACATAAACTCTTAACTGAATACACATAAAATCTTAACTGAATTCACATAAACTCATAACACAATACACATAAACTTTTAACTGAATACACATAATGAGGTTTGGTTAAAATAATACACATAAACTCTTAACTGAATACACATAAACTCATAACACAATACACATAAAATTTTAACTGAATACACACAATGATGTTTGGTCTGTTCAGATGGACGGAGTGAGGTCGGCATGACGTCAGCATGAAACGCGCGCGTTTTGTGCTTGGGCACACATTGCTATGTTAGGCGTGGTGCACGATATAATTTGCCGGTTTGCGCTGCTGTAGGTTACAGATGAAGAAGATGGATGATGAAGGTCTAAACGATTGGGCCGGGTCTGGCCAATTGGGCCAGATCTGGGCTCATTATTAAAAAAAAAAAAAATTGCTGGGCCTGTTTTGGTTTTGGGCCAGACTTGAATTGATATTTGGACTACATCAATTCATTCAGTTTAATATTTTCATCATATTTGGACTTTTTCTAATCAAATTATTCAGGAGTATCTGTGAGTAATGTGCATAATCTGAGCATGCTATTTATCTCTTTATTGCAATAATTATTTGACTGTTATAATTATGCCTGTAGAAAAGTATGTTCATTAAGAATAAATTTAGAGCCTTTTAGGTTTAAATTATATGCTTATTATGCATGATTTAGTGCCTTAAGGTGCATTAGTGCCTTTCAGGTTAGATTATGCATATTATTACTCTACTCTTCAGTTATTACTCCACTCGTGCTTTTATAAAGTTCCTAAAGCACATAAAGTACATAAACAATTCGTAGTTTACCATATTCAAAGCCTTATCCATAGGTGTAACTACACTCTTTAGATCTCTCAAACGATTTTACTTCAAAAATGAGAACGCATGAATTAGGGAAGTTTCTTGGGGAGGAATACTAGTTCTATGGCCCTGGCTTAAAAGCCTTGTTGCTACTACTCCCCTCGCGACGCTACTCTGTCTAAGGAGTTGGTTTTTAACCGAGCATCGTCTCGACTAACTTTCCTGGGAGTATACCTAAGGATTGTCTATCATATTTTGGTTTAATCTGTTTGTTTATTAGGCTTTCTTGCTAATGTGATTATGTTCTTTGGTTAATTAAAGAGTAGCCACAGCATCTTTAATTTACCAAAATTACATATTAAGTTTTACTCACATAAAGTTTAGGCAAGAATATTGTAGTTAATTATGCGTGATATGGCAAACTTTAGCCCACAGGCAATTTTGTTATATTTGTAGGGTTAATTAAGATGAAATACCATACTATGATCATAATTTGCCCATAGGGATTATGTATCGGCATATAGTTTTGGTAGTTTTGTCATTAAGGGTGGAAAAACTAAAATCGCACCCATTCCGTTTCCACCATTCAGTTTTGGTAGATTCATTATGCGTAAAAATTTAGCCCACAGGAAATTTTTATGGCATCCGAATTTATCTTTTTGCATAATTTTACATTGGTAATATTATGTACTTCAGTATCTCTCTCTATTTTTGTGCCTCGAAAAAATTCTAACCAAGCTTTCAATTTTCTTTTTACAGTCACTCTTCCAATCACTCAATCAATAACAATCAAAGAGTGGAAAGATGTTATTCTATTGAATTTGGGAATATTAGGGTTTGATTATGCTATCCTCACTGAGAAGCCTCATGAGCTTACTGCAGCAAGCACTGAGGAACAAAAACGCTATATGAGCGATGGGAATCAGCCAATCGCTTTGGCGTATTCCTCATTAAGTCAAAAATTGCCAAAGAGATTCGTGGTCCCGTCGATGAAATTGAGGAAATCAAGCCATTACTTGAGGCCATCGATGAGCAATTTGTTGACGCAAACAAATCTTTGGCAAGTACCCTGATAATGAAGTTTATCAATATGTGTCTTTCCACTGTCAAGGGAACGCGGAAACACATCATGCAACTGAGGGACATTACGGCTCAATTAAAGAAGTTGAAAATTATTCTTCCAGATGCCTTTGTGGTGCATTTTGCACTAAATACCCTATATCAGGAATATAACGCATTTAAGATTTCCTATAATACACATAAGGAAGAATGGTCTATCAATGAATTGATTACCATGTGTACTCAAGAGGAAATACAGCTTATGACTGAGCTTGGAGAAAGTGCTTTATTGGCCACAACAAGGCCTAAGAGAAAGTCTGGAAAGCCTAAGGGACTTACCATGGCTGCTAAGGGGAAACTAACCCCTAAAGCATACATTAAGAAGATACAAAAGTGTTTCTTTTGCAAAAAGAAGGGACACATGAAGAAAGATTGTATCAAGTTTAAGAAATGGATGTCCTAAAAAGGTAACATTTCATCTTCTTTTGTTTGTTTCGAATCTAATATGTCAGAAGTTAATACTAATTCCTGGTGGGTTGACTCTGGTTCAAAAATCCACATTGCAAACTCTTTGTAGGATATGACAAAACTGAGAGAGCCGATGTGTAACACCCCAGATTTTTAAGACATTTTAAGCTTATATAATAGAGGTAATATCTCATTACATCCCAAAGTATATCATAAGTGTACGGGGTGCTATGCCACACCTGGGCTAGAGAACCCAGGTGCACAGGCTGTCTAACTAGTATCCATCGAAACACAATGCATAATATGGCGCGCAGGCCGAAAAGGGAGACTAATCTACTTCTACGTTCCAGTTCTAGCGCGCTCCAGTGCTCTAGTCCTCTGTGCCTGAAAGCCAAATATATCTATTCAGCGAGAGATGCTGGTAACCCACTCCAACGCGTTGAAATACAATACATATAGAGATATATATAGATATACGAAAACCATTTTGAGCATGAAGATATATCCTACGAACTCTAGCTTTAAAACCGGGAATGACTCGACAGATAAGGCCAGACACAAGCAACAGTTATAACGAGCATATGCAGTTCACAACAGATAAGGCAGATAAGGCAAAGTATAAACAATGATCATAACCCAACATGAACAATCCCCAATATAAATCCCATAGTCACATCCCCCAAGGCACTCGTAATCACAACTCGTCCCTGTCACAACACATAACACACTTTGTTGGCGCCACAGGACCAATCGCATGCCCATACATGAGGGTCAGCGCATATAGCTCTGACACGGCCCCGTAGCACCCTGCCTCGTATCGCAACACGGAGGGGTCGATCGCAACCGACCGATGAACCGCAGCTCATCATAGTGTTTGATCGCAACCAAACAGTGGACCGCAGCCCAAGAGAATGTCATCTGACCGCAGCCAGGAAAAAGGACGAACCGCAGCTCGTATAGAAACGTTTGATCGCAACCAAACGGTGGACCGCAGCCCAAGAGTATCAATCTGACCGCAGCCAGCTTCTGAACCGCAGCTCAGGATAACCAATCCGATCGCAACCGAATTGGGGTAACACACACACATAACACATAGCAAGCACATGCAACCCACATTACACATTAGGAAGGGGGAGAAAACGTATAACAAAACCTATGCGTGATCCATCACATACTAAGAATAGTCCTAAGGAGTTCATACTTCTACCGCCTAGGTCAACGGGATACCAATTCAACTAGCATGCAATGTAATAGACTCGTAAACCTACGAACGGCACCCGAAATATCAAACTAGACATAGGCACGATGAACGGAGTCCGTTGGGACACCACGGGGATCGGGGGAACATCAAACGGGGAAGCCGGGATCCCGAGATGGGGGAATTTCCAGCGGGTAGCCGGTGGGTGGGGGCCACCCGCCGGCTGCCCGCCGGAATTACTGTTCCGGGCAGCGGGTCGCCGGCGGGCAGCTGCCCGCCCGCCGGCTACCCGCTGCCGGGCGGTGTTTCACGGCCGTGGGTAGGTGGCGGGTCCCCTACCCCACACCTACCCCCCACTGACTCTTTTCACACACTTTACGCCCCGGGAACCGTTGTGGAACCCGAAACCATGCTTAGACACTTTACAACGAAATTAACGACAACACGTAGCCAATTAATGAATCAAATACAAGAAACGAACGTCACATAACCTATCATGCTTTTCTAAATATAATCAACACCCAAACATGCGATTTCCCCACCCGATTACCCAAGAATAAGATCATACGATACAACCTAGGGTTCTAATCACTTTTATATCAACAAGAATGCGGTTCGTTTTCTAATTGCAAGATTCGGTAAGAATAACACATAAGCATCAAGAACATCACACAATTATCAGGAACAACACATAATCATCAAGAACTCCATATAATTATCAAGAACACCATAATTATCAAGAATCTCCCAATATCAAGATCATCAAGATCCCCCATGGGATCATCACATCAATTACCAATAATAATCATCATAACTCGCCAATATACAATAATATGGGGAAACCCTAAGGGGGAATTATAACTATAAAAATAGGTTTTGTTGAGACATGGGTTACCTCTTAGCCTTAATTAATTCCTTGGCTATGAAGGGTCTTTCTTTAAGCTTTCTTGCTTTCTTGATTTCTTCTACGGGGATTCTTGGAGCTCTTTTGGGTGGTGGGGCGTTATTCTTGTGGGGGAGGTTCTAGGTGCCTCTTAAGTCCCCTATTTATATATTTAGGAGTCCTAATTAGGAACTAATATTATAGGCTTGCTAATTCTATTCCTTTTGGAACTAAGGATTGGGTTTAGGGGTTGGGTTTATATATGAGGGCCCATGGACTATGGTGGGCCTTTTTCCCTAATTAATCATTATAATTTATTCTTTCTCGTGGGCTAATGATTAATTAGTTAAATGGTTTTAGGGGTCGTAACACGGGGTGTTACACGATGGGAACTGAGTGTAGCATCTTCTCTGAAAACAAGATTCCATCACCAGTAGAAGTTGTCGGCGTTTGCAATTTAGTTTTGGACAATGGTTTTGTATTGACGTTAGAAAAGACATTTTATGTTCCTAGTTTTTCTAGGAACTTAGTTTCAGTTTCTAGACTTGTACCCTTCGGATATTCTTTTGAATTTAATACCAATGATTTCAAGTTATTTCGTAATTCTACTTGTGTTGGTACTGGTAGTCTGGTACATTGTTTGATGGTCATTTCCATCTTAAATTAAAGAATGATTCAGTCTACAATTTTTTACATGTTCAAAACGGCACCAAAGGGTGCAGTATTAACGATAATTCCTCAATGTTGTGGCATCAGAGATTATGTCATATCCCCCTTGAGCGTATTAAAAGGTTAGTAAAGGATGGAGTACTTTCTACTCTAGAATATACTGACTTTGAGACTTGCATTGACTGCATTAAGGGTAAGCAGACAAACAAGTCAAAGAAAGGTGCCAATAGAAGTTCAACATTGTTGGAAATTATTCATACTAGCATATGTTGTCCTGATATGGCAATACCTGGTCAAAAATATTTCATCACCTTTATTGATGACTTCTCAAGATTTTCCTATGTGTATTTACTTCATCATAAACATGAAGTGTTAGATGCCTTTAAATCATTTAAAGCTGAAGTTGAAAACCAATGTAACAGGAAAATACACATAGTTAGGTCTGATAGGGGTGGTGAATACTATGGTAGATATACTGAGAATGGACAAGCACCTGGTCCCTTTGCTAAGTTTCTTCAAGAGCATGGGATTGTTGTCCAATACACCATGCCTGGTTTTCTGGACCAAAATGGTGTAGCTGAAAGAAGAAACCGGACCCTTCTGGATATGGTGCGGAGTATGCTTAACAACTCTAAGCTTCCGAAGTCGTTGTGGGATGAAGCACTTAAGATGGCAACGTATATATTAAATCGTGTTCCAGCCAAGGCTGTCCCTAAGACACCGTTTGAGTTATTCAAAGGTTAGAAACCAAGTTTGCAACATATGCGTGTTTGGGGATGTCCGTCTGAGGTGAGGATATATAACCCACACGAGAAGAAGCTTGACCCAAGGACGATTAGTGCTTTCTTTATTGGATATGCACAATCGTCTAAAGGCTATAGATTCTATTGTCCATCTCATACTACTAGGATAGTAGAATCAAGGAATGCTAAATTTCTTGAAGATGACTTGATTAGTGGGAGTGATCGGTTTAAGGACTTAGTTCCTTCCTTCGATCATATTGACTCTTGACTTTCTATGTCATCTGGTGGGGTTGTACTTATCCGCCGTGCTCCTTTAGTTCCGCCAGCAGATATACCACCTACTGTTGAGGTTCCACAAACTGTTGAGGATCAGCCTTTGGAAGAACCAGTTCAGGACTTACAACAACCTCCTGAACTAGATTTCGAACCAATGGTTGAACCAACTCAGGATATACAACAAAATTCTGAACCTATGCAGACTGAACCAATTCAAGAACTGCCACCAGTTCCTGAAGAGGTAGTTGCCCCGCAGCCTATACGAGGCGATAGGGGTCCAACCTTAAGATGGTCTACTCGGATAAGGCGATCAACAATTCCTAGTTATTATGTTTCGTATCTACAAGAATCTGACATAGGGGCCAAAAATGATCCTGAAACATTCTCTCAAGCCACAAATTGTGCACAGTCAGCTGACTTATGGTTGGAAGCTATGAAGGATGAAATGAATTCCATGAAGGACAATGGAGTTTGGGATCTTGTTGAGTTGCCTAATGGGGCCAAGGCTATTGTCTGTAAATGGGTTTTTTAAGACTAAAAGAAACTCATTAGGTAAAATTAAGAGATACAAGGCCCGGCTTGTTGCCAAGGGATTTACTAAAAAAGAAGGAATCGATTACAAGGAGACCTTTTTTCCTGTATCAAAGAAAGATTCACTTCGGATCATTCTGGCATTAGTTGCACATTTTAATCTTGAGTTGCAACAAATGGATGTGAAAATCGCTTTACTTAATGGTGATCTAAAAGAGGAGGTTTATATGAAACAACCTGAAGGTTTTTCTTCTAGGGGTGGTGAGCATTTAGTATGTAAGCTTAAGAAATCCATATACAGTTTAAAACAAGCCTGCTGTCAATGGTACATCAAGTTCGATGGGGTAATTTCTTCATTTGGTTTTGTTGAAAATCCCTCAGATAACTGTATATACTAGAAGGTGAGTGGGAGTAAAATTTGTTTCCTTGTTTTATATGTGGATGGCATCTTACTTGCCACCAATGATAAGGGGATGCTTCGTGATGTGAAATAATTTCTTTCTACGAACTTTGATATGAAAGATATGGGTGATGTCTCTTATGTTATTGGCATTAAAATTCATAGGGATAGGTCCCGGGGTATACTGGGTTTATCTCAAGAAACCTATATAAACAAAGTTTTAGAGAGATTTCATATGCAAAATTGTTTACCAAACGCTGCTCCCATAGCTAAGGGGGATAAATTCAGTTTGGACCAATGTCCGAAAAATGATTTGGAGAAAGAATCCATGGAGAACATCCCTTATGCTGCAGCTGTTGGATGTCTTGGATATATTCAAGTCTATACAAAACCGGACATTGCTTTTGCGGTCGGAATGCTCGGTCGTTACCAACATAATCCGGGGCAAGAGCATTGGAGAGCTGTAAAGAGGGTTCTAAGGTATCTCAAAGGAACCAGAGGTTACAAGCTTGGGTTTAGGCAGACGGACAATTTAGATGTTGTCGGTTATTCAGACGCGGACTTCGCTGGCTGTGTTGATTCTCGAAAATCAACTTCAGGGTGCGTCATCATTATTGCCGGTGGGGCTATCTCATGGAGAAGTGTTAAACAGTCCTTGATAGCTACTTCTACCATGGAAGCCGAGTTCGTTTCCTATTTCGAGGCTACTTCACAGGGTGTTTGGCTAAAGAATTTTATCTCTGGGCTTAGAATTATGGATACTATATCTAAGCCATTGAAAGTCTACTGTGAAAACTCAACTACAGTCTTCCTAGCTTGGAACGACAAAAGTGGAAGTCGATCTAAGCACATCGACATCAAGTTTTTAGCAATTAGGGACCGTATCAAAAATAAAGTTGTATTCATTGAACACATTCATACTGAGTTGATGTTAGCAGATCTCTTGACTAAAGGCATGCCTCCATTTAAATTCAAGGATCTGATTCAGAAAATGGGACTTTCGCCCAGTTTGTAATTTGTATATATACATTCAGTTTCAATAAAAATCTTTGGCATTCAAACATTCTCTCAATTAAGTGTGTACACCTTCATTTGCTTTATATTGCTGGGAAAATGTACTTCAATTGGACTTGGAATAAACATAGGGTTTGTTTCATTAGGTTTTGTTTCCTAATTAAGTGCTCAATGGCAGTTTGCATTTGATCATAATGGATACTACTCGCGCTAATGAGAACATATCATTATGGTTGATGTTTTTCTGTTATTGAGTTGTGGTGTTTGCACCAAGTGGGAGAATGTAACGTTTTCCATAATCATTATTATTATAATATTAGGATAAGTTATGATAATATTAAGTATTTGATATGTGGTGCAACACTAAAAACCTAATAGCTAGACTACCATTATAATTAGGAGTCTGGTTAGGGTTTAGGAGACCTAAAGACATACAACCACAATGATGGCCAGTGGTTATATAAGGTCATTTGTCCTCTCACTGCTCACACTACATACCTCATACACCATCTAGAGAGAGCTGAGCAAAGTGAGAGACAAAATACTCGTGTTATCTCTGTAGCACTCCGGATTGTTCAACCATCATCGACTCAAGAACTATGACTGGAAGTTAGTGCGATCCTATGTCACATATTATGATGCATGTGATATATTTAAGTCTAACAATTTCACTATAGTCAGGGGACCATTTCAGATATTAACTTTAGGGGTGGGCAATTCGGTTTAGTTTTTCCGAACCGAATCGTTCGGTTCGGTAATATACCGAACAACTAAATAGTAATGGATTCTTGTATACCGAATGGTTTGGTAAAAAATCGAACAGAACCGAATTGTTTGGTAAAAAAATGAATCGAACCGAATACCGTTTATTTGTTTTAATAATAATAATAATAATAATAATAATAATAATAATAATAATAATAATAATAAGAGTTAATGAATGATTTGGTCCCCCAATTATTAGCGAACTGTCAATGTAGTCCCTCAATCGCTTATTCATCGATTTAGTCCCCGAAAATAATTATTTTTAGTCGATTTAGTCCCTCCGGCCGTCGATTTGGTCCCCAAAAACAATTATTTTTAGTCGATTTAGTCCCTCTGATCATCGACGGAAGACGGCCTGAGGGACTAAATCGACGAAAAATAATTATTTTTGGGGACCAAATCGATGAATAAGCAATTGAGGGGCTACATTGACAGTTCGCTAATAATTGAAGGACCAAATTTTTCATTAACTCTAATAATAATAATAATAATAATAATAATAATAATAATAATAATAATAATAATAATAATAATAATAATAATAATTATTATTATTATTATTATTATTATTATTATTATTATTATTATTATTATTATTATTATTATTATTATATTTAATAAAAGAAACAAATCAAACGGTATTCGGTTCGGTTATTTATCAAACCGTTCGGTATACAAGAATTCATTACCGTTCGGTTGTTCGGTATATTACCGAACGGAACTAGTTTAGTTCGGTTTGGGAAAATCAAACCGAATTGCCCACCCATAAAGTTAATTACTGAAATGATCCATTGCCTATAGCAAAATTATCAATTGGGTCCCAAGTTAACAGATGTCTAACGGAAAAACAAACGGAGGACCAAATTGGCTAAGACTTTTAAAGTTTAGGGACTTAATTGGTAAAAAAAAAATAGTCAAAAACCAAGTTGGTAATTTCGCTATAATCAAGGGACCATTTTAGTAATTAACTATTTTGAATTTTTGTATATATATTATTTAAAAAAAAAAATTAGATTAGTCTTGGAGTAGTGCCCATTCAAACAATGGGTCCCTATATGACATTTAATTATAAATTAATTCAACATTGGCTAATATATATCGATTAATTGAGTTAAGTATATCTGATTATTGTAATTGTTGAGTGAATTTAAAATTAATAAATAATTTTGAACTCATAGATTCAAATTTTTGCATATGCAAATATTTTTTTTAACTTCTTCAAAAAAAATAAAAAATCAAGCTAGGTAACCTTCGCAATGTTGGGCCCAGGGCAGGTTCCCATCGCACCTTCCCCTCAGGGGGATCGTTATATCGTGCACCGCGGTGCATAATCGATTATGCACCGCGCATCAGACACTACAGTGTGTCTAAACCGACACTGGCTCACGTATTATTTTTATATTATCAAATGAAACTATAGTTATATCAAAATGATACTGTAGTTGTGGTGAAATGAAACAAAAGTATATATAAAATGAAACTGAATAACATTTCACATATTTGAGTGTATATTGTACAATGAAGCTGTAATTATATTCAAATGATCATGTAGTTGTGTTTTAATGAAATTATAGTGTATATAAAATAAAATTAAATAACATTTTCACATATTTGAGTGTATAAATATTGAATGAAACTGTAGTTATATCGAAATGAAACTGTAATTGTGTTGAACTGAAACTGCAGTGTATACAAAATGAAACTGAAGAATAGAGTTATTTTTTGCGAAAATTCTATTTCTTTTCATTAAATAAAACGACGTCATTTTGACAATATCGGTTTAGACACACTGTAATGTCTGACGCGCAATGCATAATCGATTATGCACCGCGGTGCACGGTATAATTTGCCCCATCAGGGCTGGCCTGGGAGTAACCTGAATTCTATATATTATATTTTATGCCAGCATACTATTAATAAAATTGTATATATATTGTATTTATCATGGGATGTTTGCATTCGTGGGGCCTTGGCCGCAATATTCATGGATGCTTATAGGATTGGAGACGCCATGAATTGTAACGGGGAATGGTATAAAGTATAAACAACAATAAAAACCTCAATAATACAAACAGGAATGAAAACCCTATTACAATAGAATAAACCTTACCTCGGACCTCATTCCTATAATCATGAGATAGAGAATGCTGACTAGACCTAAAAATTAATTAAATGGGTCACATTTATGTGAAACTATCTTAGAGATTCTTATCCGTAATAATAGTCGGGTGAATATGAAAATGTAATACTTATATTGAAAAATATAATACTAATCAAGAATAAAGTGTTTGTTACTTATAAAGGAAATTGTATAATACTTTAAAGAAAAACTACTACCTCCGTCATATTTTATTTGTCTGTTCAATTAACGAGACTTGATTGAAGTTATTTTTAACTCAATTTTTTATAATATTAAGTTTAGTATTAGTATATAAAATTTATATATCTAGAATATTAGGACTAGTATTAGGACCCATTTGTATTTGAGTCATAGTATGACTCCCTGTCCTAGTCTCCCTATGATTCCTCTTGTATATATTCCCTCTGTCTGTACAGTTGTAATACCAGTTCATCTAATACAGTTCTCATCTGGTATCAGTTAAGCTAGGGTTTATGTCTTTATTCCCATGGCTAAAGGATATGTCAATTCCTCAAAACGAACCATATCTGGTTCTGCCATCACGTCTTCCGCTAGCATGGCCGTCAATTCGCTTTCTACTACTCATCACTTTATCAGTATTAAGCCCACCCATAGAATTATCTATTCTGGAGAACTCAAGTCGTGCTATTTCTGGATGGACACGGTCTCATGCCGTTCGTCGATGGGAGCCACCCGTGTCCGGCTCCCTTCCCGCCCGCCGTCGACGGCGCCTTACCTGAACCCAACCCCGCCTACAGGGTGTGGTTTCGTCATGACCGGGCTCTTATGTCTATGTTAATTTCCTTTCACTCTTGAAGAATTCATGCACCATGCCGTTGGACGTCGTACGTCACGAGAGGTTTGAGAGTCAATTGAATAGTCTTTGGCTTCCGTCTCTTAGTCAGGGAGATTCCACGGTTGCCGATTATATTGGTCGTGCTCGTGTTATTATGGAGGACCTCTCCCTAGCCGGTCAGTCGGTGGACGAGATGAATCTTTATCTGTTTCGGGGTTTACGACCAGAGTTTAAAAACCTAACCGCAACGCTTTCGGCTCGCGGACAGCCCGTTACCCTTGGAGAGCTAGCCGATTTCCTTGGCGCTCAAGAATTCATAAGAGGAACTGTCGACCCTGGCGGTTCGCTGCCCAGCGTGGTCGACAGGCCCGCCGAGGTGGTCGCGGTAGCAACCGCGGCGGTCAAACTCAAAGCGGTGGCGGTCAACGTGGTGGCGGTGGCCGGTCGCATAGTGGCCGAGATGGTGGTCAACATAGCCGTGGCGACAATGGTGGCAATGACGGTCCAACTACGTGCCAAATTTGTGGCTGTACCGGTCACTCAGCTTTGGCATATTAAAATCGTTATGATCCTCCTCCACAAGCAAATTTGACATATCAGAATACTAATTCAAATATATATGGCTCTTAGGTATGGATCCCTGACACTAGGGCAACCAATCATGTGACTCCAAATATTGCAGCCCTATCTACATAAGAAGAGTACACGGGTAATGACACATTGTGTGTTGGTGATGGTAAGGCACTTTCTATTAGTCGTGTTTGTCATGCTTCCTTTAATACCCCATCTCGTTCTTTCCAATTGTTCAACATCCTTCATGTTCCCAATTTGTCTACATCTTTATTATCTGTTCAAAAATTTGCTTCGGATAATAAACTGTTCTTTGAGTTTCAACCAACACCAAGGAAATTCTACTTCAGGGAAATAGCTCCGGGGGTCTATACAGGCTTCCAATTGCCAGCTTGTCTCCTTCCGCATTTCTTTCCGCTCGTACATCTCCGTCAGTGTGGCATTATCGTTTACAGCATCCACATCATCGTGTTTTACTTCGTATTCTTCAGTCATGTTTGGTTAGTGGGTCTAGTAATTCTATTTGTTGTAATTCTAATTTGTGTATTGCGTGTCAATTGGACAAATCTGCTCGATTCACATTGTCACGTGTTGAGTCATCCAGTTCTAGTGTTTTTGACCTAACAGGGCGTTTGGTTCACTGTAATTTAGCTGTATTTGAATTGCAATTCAGTGGAAGCCTCAATTACATTTTTTTGGTTGGAGGGAATTTCAATTCCACAGAATTGCAATTCCCTCCTTTTGTTGAATTGCAATTCATGGGGTACCCCCATGAATTGCAATTTAATGAATTTGAGAAAGGAAAAACATATGAAATGACATTACTACCCTTGGTTATTATTATTATTATTATTATTATTATTATTATTATTATTATTATTATTATTATTATTATTATTATTATTATTATTATTATTATTATTACTATTATTATTATTATTATTATTATTATTATTATTATTATTATTATTATTATTATTATTATTATTATTATTATTATTATTATTATTATTATTATTATTACAGAAGGATATTTTAGTCTTTATACCACTTATTTCCTTCTCAATTTCAATAATTTTATTTCTCCCTACCAAACAACGTAATTTGAATTCCTACTTTATTCCCACCTTATTCTTTTCCCACCGAATTAAAATTCCTTTCCCCCTTAATTCATTTCTTCCAACCAAACGCCCCGTAATATATATAGATATTTGGGGTCCAGCTCCATTGTTGTCCATTGATCGTTATCACTATTTTGTCATTTTTGTGGATGATTATACCTGCTACACATGGTATTTTCCCATGAAATTAAAATCTCATCTGTATGTCCTCTTTGATAAATTTCGTACAATCGGGCAAATCTGCTCGATTCCCATTGTTACGTGTTGAGTCATCCAGTTATAGTATTCTTGACCTAATATATACAGATATTTGGGGTCCAGCTCCTTTATTGTCTATTGATGATTATCGCTATTTTGTCATTTTTGTGGATGATTATACCCGCTACACCTGGTATTTTTCCATGAAATTAAAATCTCATCTGTATGTCATCTTTGATAAATTTTGTACAATGGTTGAACGTTTTTTCAACAGAAAAATTAAATCCATTCAATCTGATTTAGGAGCTGAATACAAAAAATTACATCATTCCTTTATTCAGTTAGGAATTATTCATAGAGAATCTTGTGCCTGCATACATGAGCAAAACGGTCGTGTCGAACGAAAACATAGACACATAGTTGAAACGGGTTTAGCTCTCCTAGCTCGTGCCTCTGTTCCATATAAATGCTGGGATGTTCGTTGTGTTAAATAACTCCATTCCTCATTTTAAATTGCATAACTCCCATTTGTAACACCCCGTGTTACGGCCTCTAACCCAAACTAATTATTTAATTACTTACCCTTAAAAGAGAATTAAATTCCCTTAATTAATTAGGAAGGGTCCACCATAGACCATGGACCCTTATCCCTAAACCAAACCCTTAGTCCTATTAGAAATAGAATTAGTAAACCCATACCATTCAGATCCTAATTAGGACTCTTAGATATATATAAGGACATATGAGGCACCTAGAATTCACACCACAATAGATTTTACCACACAAGAATTCCCCTATCACCAAATGTAGGAGAAATCAAGAAGAAGAGATCTTAGAGAAAGAACCTTAATAGCCAAGGATTTTAATTAAGGCTAAGAGGTAACCCATGTCTCAACAAAATCTATTTTCCTTGCTATAATCTTCTTCTTTGGCTCCTCTTGATATACAATTCTATGCTTGTGTCTTGATAAATCTTTTATGATGATTATGATATGATCTTGATGTTGATGAGATGATCTTATGTGTTGATCTTGATAATCTTGATGATTATAAGAGGATCTTGATAATTGTGTGTTGTTCTTGATAAATCTTGATGTTCTTGATTTTAAAGATAAAGTTATGATCTTGTGATTTAAATGTGATTAGAGCCCTAGGTTAAATCATGAATTTCGTATTGTGATATTCTTGGTATATTTGGGTGGGATTTTGCGTGTTCGGTGTTGATTATGTTTAGAAGTCATGTTAGGATGTATTTAAATGTGATTCTTGGTTTTGATCCATTATTTGACTACGTGGTGTCGTCGTTTGTGTTCAAAGGTGTCTAAACATGGTTTCGGGTTCAACGAAAGATCCCGAGACCAAAATATTGCAAAAGAGTCAGTGGGGGGGGGGGGTAGGTGGGGGTAGGGGAACCCGCCACCTACCCGCTGCCCCTAAGGGTGTCGCCGACAGCAGGCAACCGGCGGGCAGCCGGCGGGTGGTCCTCCACCCGCCGGCCACGCGCTGGAAATTCCCAATGTGGGATGGTGGTTTTCCCCATTTGATGTTTCCCCGACCCCCGAGGTGTCCCAACGGACCCCGTTTGTCGTGCCTGAGTCTAGTTTGATGTTTCGGGTAGCATTCGTAGGATAAAAGAGTCTTGTGTATTGCATGCTAGTTGAATTGGTATCCCGTTGGCCTAGGTTAAAGATGTATGTACCCCTTAGGAATATTCCTAGTATGTGGATAACCACGCATAAGTTTATTTATACGTTTTCTCCCCCTTCTCAATGTGCTAATGTGGGTTGCATGTGCTTGCTATGTGTTATGTGTGCATGATACCCCAATTTGGTTGCGATCAAATTGGCTATACGGGCAGTTGGATTCCCATCCTTCCTATTCTTTTCTTCGTGTCTTTGGGTGTTTATATTATCTGTATCTCAGACCATACAATCGTCACAAAATGTCATATCTGTCCTCTCCATGTGTCTTCCTAGGTTATCCTAAGTTGTTTCGGGGGTATAGGTGCATGCACTTACAAACTAACAAGATTTATGTGTGCAGGCATGTAAGGTTTGATGAGACAGTTTATCCCTTTGATACTAAAAATACCTTGTAGACTTCTCAACCAGTACAGACTTCTCCGTGGGCTAAATCATTTTTTTGCCCCACGGCACCACTGTCGTCGCACCCAGTAGAGACACTACCGCACCGCCTTCGCCGCCGCACACCGCCAACGAACCACCCAGCCTGTCTGAGCACAAGTAGCATGAACAGTCGGTTCAGGTAGCTAAACGGCCTCGTGGCCGACCTTGAAGCAAATCCGTGAAGTCTAAATTTCAGACTCACGAGATGAGCACTCATAGTCAGTCTTAGGCTCCACCATTAGCTTTAACGGTTCAGGTGTGTCCTTCGGATCCCACTTGTTACACACAGGCGGTTAAATATCCAGAATGGTGTGAAGCTATGGATCAAGAATTAAATGCTCTTCTCTAGAATCAGACATGGAATCTTGTACCATCCACAGACAGGTATGAATATTATTGGGTGTAAGTGGGTTTTTCGTACAAAACGAAATGTATATGGCTCCATTGAGAGACACAAAGGACGACTCGTAGCAAAGTGGTTTAATCAGGTGCTTGAACAAGATTTCTTTGATACTTTCAGTCTAGTAGTCAAGCCTACTACTGTTAAGTTACTTCTTTCTCTGGCTTTATCATCTGGGTGGACTATTAGGTACCTTGATGTTCATAATGCCTTTTTAAATGGAAATTTATCTGAAAGTGTGTACATGAAGCAACCACCTGGTTATATTGATGCTCAGTATCCAAATCATATTTGCTTACTGAAAAGGTCCCTCTACGGGTTAAAACAGGCACCTAGGGCTTGGTTTAATCGTTTGCAGAACTTCTTAATATCTGTTGGTTTTGAGGCATAAAACATGGATGTATCCTTGTTTTACTACTCACAAGGATCAGATTGTGTATATCTGTTAGTTTATGTGGATGATATACTTATTATAGGGAGTGATCAGGATCTAGTTACTCAACTAGTGTCAAAACTTTCCACTGCATTTAAAATTAGCGATCTTGGTGAACTTGGATTTTTTTCTTGTAATTGAGACAGTCAAATGAATGATGGAATTTTACATTCACAACATAGATACATGAATGACATTCTAAAACGTGCTGGAATGGCAAAATGTAAGGAACTATCTACTTTTATTTCTACTTCGAAACATGTGATCATTGATACAGACTTGTACGATTATCCTACACAGTACAAGATTCTAGCTAGTGCATTACAGTATTTAACTATCACTCGTCCTGATCTTTCCTTTGCAGTCAATCAGTTGTGTGAACACATGCATTGTAACACCCCAAATTTTCAAAACATTTAAAAACTTATGAAATCAAGGTAAATCTATTATTAATCATCCAAACAGAGTATAAACTAATCATAAGAGTCGGGGTGCTATGCCACACCTAGGTTTGAGAACCTAGATACACAGGCTACAACTAACTAATCTAAGCATAATCCACAATTAATATTCAAATACAATTACAGGCACACAGGCCATAGCAACTTTGACTAGAACTAACTAATGCTAAATCTGCGGGTCTGTCTAGCGCACTCCAAAACTACTGGTCAGTACCTGAAAAACATGTGGTGTAACAACCGTCAGCGAATAATGCTGGTAACCCACTCCCACGGTTAAGTACAATATAAGTAGATATAAGAAAATCATTTTGAAACCGGAATACATATATAACCTAAGCAACTCTAGCTTTAAACCAAGATCAGGACTCAAGATACAACTACACACTCAACACCATAGAACAATCATAAAGACTAGCATGCATCATAAGAACACAAGACAAGACATAATAGACAAGCAAGCTCATACATAGCAAATAGAGGCAACAATGGAATTCAAAGATAATCAATTAGCAACTAATCATCAAAGCATACAATCCATCGTCCAACCTTATACCAAGTTCCAACCTTTTGTCTCCCCTCAATCCTTATATCAGTTCCAACCTGTACCTCCAGGCCACCCTTATACCTCCTCCCTTATTCCTCTGGAGCAACTACATCCCCACTCCGTAGCCACCAACATGGTAGCACCGAAGTGTCATTCGCATGGTCCGTGCCTCTAGCACCAATACCAAGGGGTCAGCGCATATAACTCTGATATGACACCGCGAAGCTTATACCCTGACCCAAGCCTTTAGCTAGCAAGTCTAAGGGGTGGTCTGTGCCTTTAGCACGATAACCGAGCACTCGTTGTGCTTTCCGCCAACAATTCATCTCCACCAATCACAATCTCATCATCATCAGTCACACCGATCATTGCGCAATGACCACGATACCCATCATCATTCAATCAATCAATCATATAATCAACAATAGCAATCAAGGCACAATAACAAACGATACACACTACACGTAAATTCCTAGAACGGTACTCAAGACATCGTACGAGACTCATAAACATCAAACGGGGTACAACGGGGCACGAAGGGACATGGGGAACAACAAACGGGGGAAAACATCACGCCATGCCACCAATTACTGCGGGTGGGTGGTGGGTGGTGGACCACTCGTTGGGGGCAGCCCACTTTCCAGCGCCCTGCCCGCCGGCTGCCCGCTGGAATACGGGTAGTCGGGTAGCAGGTAGGTGGTGGGGACTCATCTCCCCACCTACCCACCACTGGTACGAAGGTAGCATTCCCGGTTCGGGGTTCGTTCGTGAAATCCAAAACCATGTCCAAACACATTCTAACACGTAACAACAACGTCACGGATTCAATTCACAAAGATTAAACCAAGAATCATTCCAATTACGTTTTAACACGATTCCTAAACATACCAAGACTCGACATCAATCACATAACGGTTCAGGAGCATCATGAACCTCAAGAACATCAAGAAATCTATATGCAAAGCCCTAAAACAAGTCCTAGGCTAGACTCAACACCCGAGCATGCATAAACCCACCCAATAACACCAAGAATATCATAACACGAGATTCACGATATAAACCCTAGGGACTAGCTCTAGACATAATTAAATACAAGATCACACATATAATCAATCACAACATCAAGATCATCAAGATTATCAAATAAACACAATATAAATCCTAGGCAAAGCTCTATCAAGACTCAAATTCTTTTTAACTATTTGTTAACAGAATTAATTCCATAATTAATCCTGATTTGAAGGCCGTAACACGGGGTGTTACACCCCTCCCCCCCTTACAAGAAGCTTCGTCCCCGAAGCTTAGAAATCGGTTTGAGGATAAAGAGTCGGAATTAATACAGTAGTATATAGGGGAAGTATTTTACAGGGAAAAATATATGTAAATATACTAGGTTTTGGGAATATTTGGTTCCAAAAGAGAAAGGAGAATGGGATCCGGGTTTCAAATTTGAGGACAATGTTAAACAGGGATATGATCAAAGGTATTAAAATTGCAACTTGGTGGATAAGGTTGCCACCTTGCACGGAATTGATTGAAGGGAGGTATCAAGAGCGAAGTTTTGAAGTGGTAGAAAGGATTTCCCAACGAAACGGTTTTTTTGGTTTGTCAGGGAAAGGAAGGGAATTCGCCTGGTTGCACGATCAAACTTAAAAATTCTTATACCCAATCGAAACATTTGACTTCTTATATCTATAACCTTTGTACTAACAAAATATACCAAATAATGAGGCTACGAGCATGCAATTCAAATGAATATAAACACAGCATAGAAGTCTTACTTACGACATTTAAATAATTTCTAATGATTTTAACATGTAGGATCATAAGATGCGCCGATCGTGCAACTAAATATGTTCATTTGTGTGCCTAAATAAGAGACTAATACCTTAAGTGTGCAAATTGAATATCCATACCTTATGCACATATATCAACAC